>NC_059158.1:0-300000 GCF_019923935.1 Bubalus bubalis
ATTAGTAAATTAGCCTGAGTAACAATACTTTCTGTGCTTAAATGAATCCACCTTTCCAGTGATACTACCACAAGTAAATGTTACTTCTCAGAGTCTTTCTACACATGTTCAGTTGTGCACCCCTTTTAATCAGATTAGCCCTTAAACAAGAATAAACTCATTCATGAGAAATTACTTCTGCTTCTGATTTGCTTTTATGCTGGTATTATTAGCAAGAGTCAACAAGGACAAAAAATGTATTCCACTTATATTAAGAATGAAGGTAGATTAAGTGGACACCAATCAACATAAATTGAATTGTAAATGTGTAATCAGATCCCAATGGATACCAGTTTGAGCTGTGCTGATTCCATGGATGGAGGAGCCTGGTGGGCTGCAGGCCATGGGGTCGCTAAAAGTCGGACACGACTGAGCGACTTCACTTTCACTTTTCACTTTCATGCATTGGAGAAGGAAATGGCAACCCACTCCAGTGTTCTTGCCTGGAGAATCCCAGGGGCGGGGGAGCCTGGTGGGCTGCCGTCTCTGGGGTCGCACAGAGTCGGACACGACTGGAGCGACTCAGCAGCAGCAGCAGCAGCGCAAGGCCGTTTGGTTTCGCACGATTCTCACCCGGCTGATCCACTCTGGTTAAAAGCTTGACTTAAGCAGCTAAATACAGACCTAAGAATGTAATGTTAGTGACAAGAATTTGGAATCAAACAATACCTTCATCATAGCAATCAAATGTTTAACAGGACATTCTTCTGATCAAAAGTTAGATTTTAAATGACAAAAATCCATATTGCTTCATCTTTTTAAACTATGAGAAGGACATGATAGGCTTTACCCATAAATTTTTCACCTATTTAAATTAATGAAGAGAAAAACAACTAGCCAAAATCCAAACCAAAGAGTAGAATTATGGTGAGTCAAGAGATGGTTTGAAACACAAATAGTGTTAATTATAGAGCAATACATACTGAGAGTTAACTTTCTGATTGATTCATGACACTAGCTGAAGATTCTGAATACATTTTTGTTTTCAAAAGTCCATGCATGTATGAATGTTATTGAAAGCTTTTTTGATACATGAGGATCCACAAACTTTTATATTCATGCAAAAGTGATGAAGTCTTTTCTCTCATGAAATTATATATTACTTTAAAACAAGTGAAAAGCAATTATATATAGAAAATATCCTAAGAAAGCATATTCAACTCTTACAAAGATACCTCCAAATTAACATGTGCTTATCCAAATGTGTTTATGAGTTTTCCAATGACTACACTTAGCACAGTTTTACATACACTGTGACTAATGGGTCAGGGTTAGTATGTTTGCATATGTAGATAAAGGAGGCTTAGTCCTGAGAGTCCATTCATGAGGTAAACCATCACTGTGTTAGACTGGACCTCTTAATATATTTAAGTGTTGCCGGTATACAGTCTATTTTAAACAGGGTTATTTATATGCCTGGACATTTATAACAGGAAGCGGCATACCCGGAATTATGTACTGCAGGTTCACTGCCTCAAGCTTGCCTTGACGATTGCTTTGTTGACCGCCTCTTTCACATCTTCGTTCCTCAAACTGTAGATCATGGGATTCAGCATGGGAATCACTGTGGGGTAAAACACAGCCACCATCTTCCCCTGCTCCACAGACTCTTCAGTGGGCCTCCTGAGATACATGAAGAGGAGAGCCCCATAAAACATGGCAACAGCTGTCAGGTGGGACCCACACGTGGAGAATGCCTTCCTCCTGCCATCGGCAGAGCGCATGTGCAGCACGGCCGCAATGATGAGGGTATAGGAAATGAGAACCACTGAGAAGGAATATGTGAAATTAATCCCAGCAATAACAATCATGGTGCATTCTTTAATGTGGACCCCTCCACAGGCAATCTTGATAAGAGGAGGGTCAGCACAATAGACGTGGTTGATTTCAAAGTTTCCACAGAAGTACAGGCCATATGTCCACAGTGTGCAGATTAGGCTAACAGAGAACCCACAGATGTATGTCACAGAGATGAGACGAGCACAGACAGTCCTGGACATTTTACTGCCATAAAGCAGAGGGCTGCAGATGGCCATGTAGTGATCAAAGGCCATCATAGCCAAGATACATACTTCCACGTGGACAAGGGCTATAAAGAAGTAACACTGCACCAAACACCCCACATAGGAAATGGTTTTTGTCTGATAGTAAGTTTTCCAGCATCTTCAGAGTGACATTGGAAGAGAACCACACATCCACAAAAGACAAATGACTCAAGCAAAAGTACATGGAGCTCTGAAGCTGGAGGCTGATGCTGATCAAAATAATCATACTAATGTTCCCTGTCAGAGATCATGTAAACTACTAGAAACACCACAATAAAGAGAACTTAAAGCTCCTGATGACTGGTCAACCCCAGAAGAACAAATTCTGTCACATCTGTGAAATTTGGCATTGACTTTACTTAGACCCAGTCTGCATTGCCTATGGACAAATTAAAAGAAACGAATGGATTTATTTTAATCTTAAAAATTTGAGTCATGTTTATCAGTATTCTAGTTCAAATAATAAAAAAATCAACTTTGTGTAGACCTTGCACAAAGTTTAATGAGTATATAATCACATTTATTTCCTTAAATAGGACTTATAGGTAATTATTACAATATTTATTAGTTTCTTAACTCTAAAACAGACAATTACATTCATATACTACTAATATTAGACACTTATTTTTGCTAAACTATTTCAGTGATGCTAACATCATACAGTGCTAACAGAAGTAAAGCTAGACTGAGAGTCATCAGAGAATGACCAAATCCATTTCAACATATTGTCTTATAGGAAATGACTTGAGACTCATAAATGTAAATATTCAATAAGGTCAGACAACCACTTTCTGCTGAACAGGGAAGTAATAAGAGTGAATCGTTGAAATGCCATTGAATACTACTTTTGTGTATAATGGTTGCCTCTCATTGTCTATACTAATACAAATGCACATGTAATATTAACCTGCTCATTTCCCTATGACTTGGAAGATAGCCTTTTTTAGAAATGCATTTGTTTGTTTATTTTTGGCTGTGCTTGGGCGCCTCTTGGTTGGGGTGTGTGGGCTTCTCACTGCAGGGCTTCTCCTGTTGTGGAGCACTGACTCCAGGTGAGCAGGCTTCAATGGTCGTGGCTCACAGGTTCTAGAGCGCAGGCTCAGTAGTCGTGGCTCTCGGGCTTAGTTGCTCCATGGCATGTGGAATCTTCCTCCAGCCAGGGATCGAACTTATGTCCCCTACATTGGTAGGCATATTCTTATCCACTGAGCCACCAGGGAAGTCCAGAAGATATCTTCTTATCTACGCATTTTTTACGGGATGATTGTCTTAAACCTTGGTCTTACAATCTAGTCACTGACATACTTTTCTACACTATGCCAGCATATGATATAAAAAGCTTTCAACTTATAAAAATCCTAGTCATGTTTTATTTTATTTAGCTATATATTTCACTTGCTTGATTACTGCTGCTTGCAGGATGAGGTAAGCGGTATTTAACAACACAGACTGTATCAGTTTAACAGTTATCTCAGAAAAGTAAACCGCACGTGGTTCAATCACCATATCAAAATTATATCAATAGATAAATTCTATATACATATAAAATTCAGGTGCCATGCTTTTAAAATTATTGTCTTATTTCAGATTCTACTGCTTTTCAGCAACAATCCATTTTATGTATAATTATTTATTTTCAAATGCGATGTCACTGCAATTAAAATGTCCACAAGGAATGTTTTCTCTGTTTAATACACTTCCCCAGATCAGTCTTCTGAGAAGTAAACTGCTCTGAGTACTTAGGGATGCATCTGTAGGATTAACATCATCTCAGGAATTTAAGATCCCCATAATAATATTGCTCGCAGGGAATATTATGACATAAAATGGGCTGTAGATATAATTGCTTATAATAATTCATTTACAAACATCAAAACCAATGTTATGTCAAATATATTTGCTATATTATATTCATTATTTATTACATTATATCTAGAAGTAGTCTAAGTTTTGTAATATGAAATTGAACAAGCTACACAAGATTCTGGTTTGCATCATAATTGATTCTTTTTGAAAAGGAGTGAATTAAAAATACAGAAATGAGACAATTTAGGGAATGGAACTACTGTGAGATGAAAACAGAGCATGCTGATAAACACAGAAATAAGAAGAAGAAGGATGCACACAGAGTGGTCAAAGATCTCTTTGAGGATGTGACTTTTCAGTTACGGGCAAGTAGCCATTTATGTAAAAATATTGAGGAAAAAGAAAATAAAAATACAAAAAGTTAGAAGAGGAACTGTTTTAAAAAGTGTATAAACTCTATGATTGTATCATGGCTTCTTCCAACTAGTAGCAACTCACAATTTAGAAGTTTATTAATCTCTGTAAACACTCTTCCTACCCCTGTAATTATTCATATGGGAATTAAATACACCATAGAGAAAATGATTTGGGCACATAACATAGTCACTGATATTTCAGTTCTGGTCTGGGTTCACCTGTACCCTATATTTTCATGATCATAGATCTTCTGGCTTCTAAGTGTGGATAAACTAAACCAGATGAGAGTTACTGATTTTGACTGGGAGATAGAGCTAAGACCAAGAATTTTCATATATAAAAACTCTTACCTCTGCTTGGTGAACCCATAATTACCTATTTAACAGAGTTTGATTTGGATTATTGGTACAACTAATTATAAGAGGATGAGATCGTTAGATAGCATCACCAACTCAGACATGAGTCTGAGCAAACTCTAGGAGATAGTGAAGGACAGAGGAGCCTGGCATGCTGTAGTCCATGGAGTCTCAAATAGCCAAATATGACTTAGTGACTGAACAACAACAGCAACTAAATATATATAAAAAATCATCAAGGCACCTAAGAAACATAAAGTAATACTACTTCTCCAATTTCCCTTCCTGTGTGATATGTGGGTTTTCTTCCACTTTTCATAATCATTAGCTCTGTGATAGTAGAGTTTGTCTCATTCATTTTAGAACACTTCAAACTGACTACATTAGTTGTTATATATTGTAGACATTCAGGGATATTCACACATGATTTTTAAGCATCCTGATCTCCAGATCAGCTTCATAGAATGCATTACTGTGTCCATAACTAATAAAATCTCTATTAAAAAAAACTGTTCTAGTGGCAACAGTCTCAGTTTTAAGGTAAGATAATCGCTACCTTTTGTTGAATCCTTACACAGTCTTTTATAAATAAAGGTCCCATGAGAGAGGTTCTAATTAGCATATCTTTCTAAAACATGAGAAAACTGAAGCACTGACAGACTAAGAGGCTCTCCTTGGATCAGACATCTGCACACTGGCCAGACGGAAATGCAAGCCAATTAGCTGAACTCTAGGGGTACACTCAACAACTTTATATCACTACTGCCTCTTTGATAACTTTTTCTAATATTCTATTTCTCTACATTTAAAATGCAGTTTGATTATCATCCAAAAAGGGGGGAAAGTTATCCTTTTGATAATTCATGCTTGATGAACCAGAAGAGCTTGACATGGCTATAGAGCCTGAAAAACAGAGTTCTTGGACCACCACTATCTATGCCTCTCAAGGTTAGGTGATCCCATAGTCCTAGGGCCAGATGACTGAAGTAACTTCTCATAGACAGCGACTTTATTAGATAACTGTGCATCATCTTTTAAAGCAATTAAGCATATAGAATGTATAATTTAGAAATTTAAAATATCACTTTCATTAACTTTTCAGGAATTTTACACACACACACACACAGGATACAGCAAAGGTATAATTATTTCTTCAATATAGTGAAAGACAGGGAAACGTGGCATGCTACAGTCCATGGGATGGCAAAGAGGACACAACTTAGTGACTGAACTGGGAATAACAATCATTCCCAATGACACAATACTTTCAATTCCATTCAGATACATTTTAAAACACAATGTGAAAATCACTGGTCTTTGTAGAGAAGACATAAAAGGCAAAACCTAAGAAGCAAAAATTCTTGTAACTCCCTATGGCAGCAAGATATTCTAATGAATTTTTATATCAACTATTAATATAAATAGTAATATTTCCCAAGTATATAATTCCAGACAATAAAACACTGATAACAAATAGGTCCACAAGTAAGGTCTTAGTCTCTTCTTCAAAAAAGGGCTAAAAATTAAAGATGTGACTGCATTAATCTCTATTAATTAGACTATAATTAATTAGACTATAAAATTTGCAGACCTACCTTCGGCAGCAACAAAAAAACGATGATAATTCCTCACTATTTATAATAGAATCTTGAACACTGCACACATTGAAAGCATCTCCCTAAGGAACTATCCAGATAATGATGAAACACATTATAATTAAAATTATAGAAACATCTCAGGAGTAAGGGAAGTTAAGGATGGTTAATCAGAAGAATGTCTTCTGATAACATTATGTGGCCAGTATCCTTAATATCATGGGTATAATCTCTCCCATCTTCACATGGTATAATATCTGCCTCAGGAAAGCACCTTGCACCTCAGGAATACATTCTTGTTTTGCATTATACAATGTTGCTCAGTCACCTTCTTTTCTATTGTGCTTTAGTTTTAATAAGCATTATCTTTTAGGCCAAACACAGCAATGTACACCCTATGCATCTCATGGCTGTTGAAGAGATCCCAGGTGCCTCAAAAGTACATATCACATAGAAACATCTAGGGAGAATGAGTATAAGTACAGGTCATCAGTGGAGAAGTTGACTGTAGTAGAACAATTTATCAGTGAACTTAGGCTCTTTTTGGAGTCAGTAGAGTATCAACTTCGATGTCAGTTAGATGGGAAATTAAATCTTGACTCTGCACCATAATTAACTGCTTGTCTTTGGAAAAGTAAGGATTCTCAGTTTCAAAGTTCATCTGTAGAAAAAGGAAACTGCTGTCTCACAGTGAGGTACGGGGATCGCAGACAACATTGGGAAATTCCTAGCACAACGCCTGTCTCTGATGAGGCAGTCAAAAAATTGAAACGGGCTGTGAATTTTCACCTATTAACAGTTCACAAGATCTCGCCACCTATTTGTGATTGTGATCAGTATTATCTCTGTGTTGAAGGGTAAAATATAAAAAAACAAAACAAAACAAAAAACTGTGTAAAATAATTCTGAGGTTCAGTTTCTCCACAAAATATGGATTAGTAGGGGCTTCCCTGGTGGCTCAGACTGAAAAGAGTCTGCCTGTAATGCAGGAGACCCAGGTTTGATCCCTGAGTCCTGAAGATCCTCTGGAAAAAGGAATGGCTATCCACTCCAGTATTCTTGGTGCTTCTCTGATGGCTCAGACATTAAAGATAGCTAGCAAATTAAAGAATCTGAATGGAAACCAAGATTGTTCATAAACTCCCATTTGTACTACCTCAATTTTGCTGGTAAATCATGGACAGAATGATACTCAGGCAAAGTTTTCCTCTTCAGTGCCCAAGGATCCCAGACTCCTCCTTAGTTCCTTCTCACCTTTTATGGAGAAGCTACATAGGGCAAACTCATTGGCACCAGATTATTATAACTTAACTTGCACTCCCTCGAGAAAAAGGAAATTTAAAACAAGAAAGCATTGTGTGTGTGAGTGTGTCTGTATGTCTGTGTGTGTGTGTTAAAGAGGGAGAGAGCAAGGAAGAGAGTCAAGGTTAAATACATTTTATACTAGAGATGCTTAACTATAAAAAATTGATAGATATATAAATGTATGAATGAGATCCACTTTTTAAAGTGCTTTACAGAACTATCCTGAATTTTCTGCAAATAGCAAAATTGCTTTAAATTCTCCAAAAGAATCGAGATTTGGGGAGATTATGAGCCAGAAGTGATCTTTGAGGTCAGATACTTCATCCTAAAAATTAACTGGATGAATGACACAAAATGAGTGGTTCAAGGTCACCCACAAATTATTTTGAAAATTGGAAACTAAAACCAGGAACATGACTTAACCAAAAACCTTGACATCATCATTTTTCATGCAACACTGAAACAAATCTCAAAAGAGTAGAGAAAGTGGTTCACTTTAAAAAAAAAAAAAGAGGTGACAAATATTATCCAAATCCACTTGCCAAATTCACTTGCTAAATTCAGACTTAAATTGGAGAAAGTAGGGACAACCACTAGACCATTCAGCTATGACCTAAGTCAAATCCCTTACAATCATACAGGGAAAGTGACAAATCGATTCAAGGGATTAAATCTGATAGACAGAGTGCCTAAAGAAGTATGCACGGAGGTTCATGACATTGTACAGAAGGCAGGGATCAAGATGATACCCAAGAAAAAGAAGTGCAAAAACACAAAATGGTTGTTTGAGAAGGCCTCACAAATAGCTGAGTAAAGAAGAGAAGTGAAAATCAAAGGAGAAAAGGAAAGATATACCCATTCAAATTCAGAGTTCCAAAGAATAGCAAGGAGAGATAAGAAAACCTTCCTCAGAGATCAGAAAAAAAGCCTTCCTTGGCAAAGAAATAGAGGAAAAAATAGAATGGGAAAGACTAGAGATCACTTCAAGAAAATCAGAGATACCAAGAAAATATTTCATGCAAAGAGGAGCACAATAAAGGACAGAAGTGGTATGGACCTAATAGAAGCAGAAGATATTGAGAAGAGGTGGCAAGAATACACAGAAGAGCTGTACAAAAAAGATCTTCATGACCCAGATAACCACGATGGTGTGATCACTCACCTAGAGCCAGACATCCTGGAAGGCAAAGTCAAGTGGGCCTTAGGAAGCATCACTGCGAACAAAGCTAGTGGAGGTGATGGAATTCCAGTTAAGCTATTTCAAATCTTAAAAGATGATGCTGTGAAAGTGCTGCACTCAGTATGCCAGCAAATTTGGAAAACTCAGCACTGGCCACGGGACTGCAAAATGTCAGTTTTCATTCCAATCACAAAGAAAGGCAATGGCTAAGAATGCTCAAACTACCACACAATTGCACTCATCTCATACACGAGTTAACTAATGCTCAAAATTCTCCAAGCCAGGCTTCAGCAATACATGAGCCATGAACTTCCAGATGTTCAAGTTGGTTTCAGAAAAGGCAGAGGAACCAGAGATCAAATTGCCAACATTTGTTGGAAAAACATTGGAAAAACAAGAGAGTTCCAGAAAAAAAAACATCTATTTCTGCTTTAATGACTATGCCAAAGCCTTTGACTGTGTGGATCACAATAAACTGTGGAAAATTCTGAAAGAGATGGGAATACCAGACCACTTGACCTGTCTCTTGAGAAATCTATATGTAGGTCAGAAAGCAACAGTTAGAACAACAGTCTGGTTCCAAATTGGGAAAGGAGTCTGTCAAGGCTGTATCTTGTCACCCTGCTTATTTAACTGATATGCAGAGTACATCATGAGAAAAACTGGGTGGATGAAGCACAAGCTGGAATCAAGATTGCTGGCAGGAATATCAACATCCTCAGATATGCAAATGACACCACCCTTAAGGCAGAAAGTGAAGAAGAACTAAAGAGCCTCTTGATGAAAGTGAAAGAGGAGAGTGAGAAGATTGGCTTAAAGCTCAACATTCAGAAAACTTAGGTCGTGTCGTCTGGTCCCATCACTTCATAGCAAAAGATGGGGAAACAGTGGAAACAGTGATAGACTTTATTTTTGGAGCTCCAGAATCACTGCAGATGGTGACTGCAGCCATGAAATTAAAAGACACTTACCCTTTGGAAGGAAAGTTATTACCAACTTAGAAAGCATATTAAAAAGCAGAGACTACTTTTCCAGCAAAGGTCCATCTAGTCAAGGCTATCATTTTTCCAGTGGTTATGTATGGATGTGAGAGTTGGACTATAAAGAAAGCTGAGCGCTGAAGAATTGTTGCTTTTTAACTGTGGTGTTGGAGAAGACTCTTGAGAGTCCCTTGGACAGAAAGGAGATCCAACCAGTTCATCCTAAAGGAAATCAATCCTGAATATTCATTGGAAGGGCTAATGTTGAAGCTGAAACTCCAATACTTTGGCAACCTAATGTGAAAAACTGACTCATTTGAAAAGACCCTGATGCTGGGAAAGATTGAAGGTGGGAGGAGAAGGGGACGACAGAGGATGAAATGGTTGGATGGCATCACCAACTCAGTGGACATGAGTTTGAGTAAACTCCAGGAGTTGGTGATGAACATGGAGGCCTGACGTGCTGCAGTCCACGGGTTGCAAAGTGTCGGCCACGACTGAGTGACTGAATTGAACTGAGTAGAATTTACTGGTAAAAACATGGGCTATGGAGTCAACTTGTTGAATTCCCATTCTGGCTTCAACAATTTTGATCCATGCACTCTGGACAATGTTTCTTAATATTTCTGGGCCTCATTATTATTTTTTTTTTTTGTCAAAATGGATTCCTTATATAGGTAGGTTTATTTTGAGGATTATGCAACAGAAAGTATGCACTATGGAACATATTGTTCTCCATACATGTCTGTGTGTGTTTGTGTGCATGCTCAGTCGTTTCTGACACTTTGTACATCCATGGACTGGGTAGTCATCAATAAATGGTAGCTATTAGTCATTAAGTAAAGAATCATAGAGAATGGCATTCAATATATTCCTTATCATCCACCCAAATGACTCAATGAATTATATAAGTAATAGTACCTAAAATAGTAAATATCTACACTTTTCTGGTCATTGGTATTTCCTTTTTCTTTCTTGTCATTTATGAATTACAAGTCTAGTTTTGGCACATGATTGCCCAAATAAGAAAGCAGAGTTTTGATGGTTATAAATAAATGTATAATACAGAGTCTACATACCTTTGAAGGAAGAGCCATTTTAGAAAGAGCATCAGTGTCATGGCTCTTCTGCTCAATAATGCAGGCAGGATTTATATTATTTGTAGACTGGTGCCATTTCCTTAAGAGATTATACATATAGGTGAGTATTAAATAATTGCTTTGTTAGATAGTATTTTGCACTAAATGAGTTCTCTGGAGAAATAACAATTGGGTACAATGCAGATTTGCCATGGGGCCCAACTGGTTTCTAGTGCTTTTCTTTTTTAGATTCAGTGTCAATATTTTCCTTCATACATTGGGAGGTCTACATCATAATATTGATGTCTGCCATCAATACTCATGCCATATTCTGTTACCCGTAATATTTGCTTTATCCAATCTAACACAATTTCTTCCACACAATTATCATAACTTTGTGCCAAAACCTATTACCATCTCATCTTGGGTTATGGGTTGAAAAGTTTATTTAATATCCATATATCAAAATCTTGACTCCCAGTACTTCTGAATATGACTGAATTTGTAGATATAGTTTTTAAAGAGGAAATTAAATTGTAATCGGTTCAAATAGTGCATCCTAACCCAAGATTCGGAGAAGGCAATGGCAACCCACTCCAGTACTCTTGCCTGGAAAATCCCATGGATGGAGGAGCATGGTGGGCTGCAGTCCATGGGGTTGCTGGGAGTCAGACACGACTGAGCGACTTCACTTTCACTGTTCACTTTCATGAATTGGAGAAGGAAATGGCAACCCACTCCAGTGTTCTTGCCTGGAGAATCCCAGGGACAGGTGAGCCTGGTGGGCTGCCGTCCATGGGGTCACACAGAGTCGGACACGACTAAAGTAACTTAGCAGCAGCAGCAACCCAAGATGACTGGTATCTTTTTTAAGAAAGGAGATTAGAACACAAGAATATACACAGAAAGACTGTGAGAGACACAGGAGGTGATGGCCGTCTATAAGCCAGACAGAAGCTTCAGAATGAAACCAACCCTACTAACGTTTTGATCTTGAATTACTATCCTCCAAACTGGAAGGAAATCAGCCTCTTTTGTTTAAGCCACCCCAGTCTGTGGTACTTAGTTATAGCAGCCCTCGCAAACTAATATGTTCTGCCTTCAGTAGACAAAGAGACTGCTTTCATATTCAAAGGAAGTTTTGCTTCTTTGAAGAGTAGTATCATTTTTAATCAAAAATTTATAGTACACATTCAAAATGTGCACAAAACATAAGTTTACAATTTACTGAATTTTTTTCAAAGTAAAAATGCCTTTATGACCAAACTTCTAAACTGAGTAGAAGACCAACACTACATCAGACAAACTTCTCCTCTTCTTTCTAAGTCAGTATTCCTCAATTTAGATGAATCTTTACTGTTAGCATTCTACATAGTTTGTGTATTTTACTGAATTTTACACAACTGAAATCAAACAGAACACATTCTTTGATGTATAGTCTTCTGGTGAAAACTCTGTTGATATCTGAACATTATGTTGATGATAGTTTTAGCTTGTTTCAACTGCTATAGTAATTATAACATAAGCATTTATTTATCACTGTTCTGAAAGCTGGAAGTCTAAGATTGGATTGGGTTCTGATGAGAGCATTCTTCCTGGTTTGTAGATGGCTGTCTTTTTGCTGTGCCCACACATCACATGGGGCAAGGGAGTGCCCTGGGCTCTTTTATGAGGGCACTAATCCAGTTCATGGGCTTCCCTCATAGCTCAGAAAGTAAAGAATATTCCTGCAATGCGGGAGTCCTGAGTTTGATCCTTGTGTAGGGAATGTTCCCTGGATCAGGAAATGGCAACCCACTCCAGTATGTGGAGAACCACATGGACAGAGGAGCCTGGCGGGTTACAGTCCATGGGGTCACAGAGTCGGACACGACTAAGCATGCGCAGGCACTAATTCAGTTCATGAGGGCAAAGCCAAGCCTTCATGCCCTAATGACCTCCCTAAAGCCCCCGCTTCTAAATAGCAACGGTTCTTTTATTACTGTAAGTGTAGAGATCAAGTTGACAACATTCACTGAATCATGGAGAAAGCAAAGGTGTTCCAAAAAACCATCTACTTCTGGATTGTACTCCAACTATAACAAAAAATCTGGAACAAACAACCTCATTTAAAATGTGTAAATCTGAACAGCTGGCCAAAGAAAATATAAAGATAGTAAATCAGCATATCAAAAATACTCAAAATCATATATCGTAAGGAAATTACAAACTAAAACAACAGTGAAGTAGCACTGCACACCTATTAGATCCAGTAAACTCAAAAAAGGGGGGCGGTGGGGGGGCTTCTCTGGTGGCTCAGTGGTAAAGGATCTGCCTGATGATGCAAAACACTCAAGTTCAATCCCTTACCCAGGAAGATCCCACATGCCACAGAGAAACAGCTGGATTTTTCCTCAGCTAAACAAGGCTCACCTGTGACCTGAACACTACATGTCTAGTACTTAGTAAACAGCTTTGAAAAAGTATCCAGACAAAAATTGTCACACAATTAGACACAGGAGCTCTACTTTTAATAGCTAAAAACTTTCAAATATCAGGATGTCTTTGGTAGATGACTGTGTAAGCAAATTGGGATACATCCAAAGTGAAGGGGAGCAAATGCTACCCCAAAATATACCCCTTCAGCATGAGAATTCACTGGACTTTTAACATTTTTTTTAAGAGGACACATGATCATCTCTGAAACCCAAGTTCAAGATAGCTCTTCTGAGTCACATTTACAAGAGAAATCTCATTTCAAAGGAATTCTCTGTATATATCAGATAGAAGGATGACAATCTTGTGAAACTCTTTTTTTATCAATAGGGAAAGCTAAGACGTAAATCTGTACAACAACCATACCCTTCCTTTCCTTTAGTTTTATTTTTTAATATTTATTTGTTTTTTTATTTGGCTGCACCAGGTCGACCTTCATTGAGGCAAGCCAGATATTTAGCTGTGGCAGGCAAACTCTTAGTTGTGGCATGGGAGATCTAGTTCTCTGATCAGGGATGGAACCTGGGCCTCCTTCTTAAGGAGTGTCCAGTCTTAGCCACTGGACCACCAGGAAGCCCCTGTTTTGTTTTTAGATGAAGACGGTATCTAAGGTGATATCTTGGGTCATTTCAGTCAATGAATCAGTTTCCCGAGTTTCTCCAAAGCATGCACAAGGTGCACATTATTAAACTGGTTTGCAAAACAAGTAAAGGTAGTTCATACTACAACACTGTATGCTTACAAATATGTAAATGGTAAATCACATGTTATTTATTTTTAATTACTATGGAGGAAAAGAATGTAGTATTGATACATGTTACAAAATGAATAAACATTAAAAACATCTTTAGTGAAAAAAATCCATATAGAAAAGGCCACCCAGATCCCATATTCACCATGTCTGCTTTACATCCACCACGTTTGTCCAAACGACTGAAAATCTCAGTGACAGTCAAAAAAAATTGGATGAGGATGGGAAAAAAGAGACATTCACACAATTGGACAATTGCTGAAGGTGGAAGTGGGGCTGTGGATTACATTTTAATGTAGACACTATATGATTTCCTGATTTTGGAGATTATGTGCTGGTTCCACAGGAGAAGGCACCCATTTTGGATAAAAAGCATGGAGTGTTTTAGGTGATGTGGCAAATGTGAGGTGTTTTGTTTTTGTTTTTGTTTTTACCATTATTAACAGTTTCCTGCACATTTTAAGCTACTGAAAAGTAAATTATTTTTCAAAACAACCATGTCAATACCACAAAAGAAAATCAAATCAGACAGGCTTGAAACTTTGTTATAGAGGCCAAGAATTACCCAGACGAAGTTCAAGGGAAGTTGTGATGCTCATTGCCCTTGAAGGAGTCCACATGGAATTTACAAATAAAATTTCCCACATAAAGTTGTTAGAATACATTCAGTAAAGTTGAATACTTTGGGATCAATTTACAATCATATAAAATACTACAATTTACAATTTGAATCAATATACGAAAATCAGTTGTGTTTCTATACACTAATAACAATTAGAAACAAAAATTAAGAAAAAACTTACCCAAGGACGTTAAAGACCAGTAGTCAGAAAACTAGAAAGCACTGATAAAGACACCAAAGAAAACACAAATAAACAGAAAAATATTCCATGCTCATGCACTGGAAGAATGAGTTATTAAAATGTCCATTCCAACAAAAGCCATCAGCAAATGCACTGCAATCAAAATATAATATCCAATGGCATTTTTCATAGAAATATTCATAGAATATTCCTAATAATATTCTGCAACAACTAAGGACCCTGAACAGCCAAAAAGACTCTGAGAAAGAAGAATGAACCTGGAGGCATCTTCCTCTCTGACTTCAAACTACATCCCGGAGCTGCAGTAACCACAACAGTGAGGAACTGGCACAAACTCAGGCACAGGGACTCGAGGAAAGAATAGAGAGCCCGGGAATAAAACCACATGTATGTGGACAGTTCATGAAAATCAAGCCAAGAATGTGCAAGGATGAAAGGACAGTCCTTTCAAGAAACAGTGACAGAAAACTGGCCACCTACACCAGAGACCATCACTGGCCATCCTCTAGATCATCTAACAGAAGTCTAACTAAAAACCCGCCATTTTGCACATGGAGCTCTTCCCCGCCCCGCCCCAGTCCTCTGAGATGGACCTCTGGTCAGCGCTCAGCTGGACACAGGAAACGTCTACTTCGTACTCATTTTTCCCTCTTGCAGCGCCTCTTTGCTGGTGGGCACTGAGGCAACCCCGCTCTGATCAGCCTGGACGCAGCCCCGTTATCCAGAAGCCTCAGCCCTCACGGTCCTGAGGAGACAAAGCTCCCGCCAGTTGGTCACTGAGCCCAGTCTGAAGGCAAACGTCCTGCGCCCACGGGTCAGGGGCGGGTTGGCGCCCCCTGCGGGCCACCAGAGAAGAGCGGGCAGCCCCGCGCTCACAGACCTCAGAGGGCTCACCCAGAACCAGCTTTGCTGTGAGCACTCAGACTGGAAACCCAAACTGAAATGGAGCCAAAAATCTCCATGACCCTGCTCAACACACAGCCAGGGAACAATTGATTAAAAACCATATGGAATGAAAGGAACATGAACACAAACTTTGCAACGGACACCACATTTCAATTAAAAACTATAAACATTTTAGAAAACAACAACAGATCTACATGACCTTGAGTCTGGTGATGAGTTCTAAAACACAACAAAAAAGCCAATATACAAAATGCTTTAAATAAATTAATTAAAACACTGACTTTCAAAAATGTATACATTCACTCTGTAAAGGACCTTACTCAAGAAAACCAAAGGACAAAGTGTTAGGGGAACCACTAACCAAAACCACCTTCCTGTCCTTGCCAGGCACCAGAGAAACCACTTGCAGGAGTCATCTTACAACAGGAGGTCCTGGGTAAGAACAAGGAACTAACAAGCTACCACCAACCAGAATTCAGGAAAGGTCAAAGGAGATAGGAGACTCCAATCCGCAGGTCTTACCAACCTCCCAGGATCCTCCTTGCTAGAATCCACCTTGGATGAGTGATGCATATGCCACCAGGAAGGACCCCAATTCAGAATGACTGGCCAGAGACAAATCAGAAACTAATCCAATGCCCATAAAACCTAAGAGTGTGAGCCACGCAGCAGAGCAGTTCTCTCAGCTTCCCTCACCCTCCTGCCTTCCACCCCGGCAGCCCTTCCCAATAAAGTCTCTTTGACAGCACATGTCGCCTCGGACAATTCATTTCCAAGTGTCAGACAAGAGCCTGCTCTCAGGCCATGGAAGGGGTTCCCCCTTCCTGCATCAAAATCACAAACCAGGAGAAAATATCTTCCAAATGTGTATCTGTGCAGAAGGAAATGGCACCCACTCCAGTATTCTTGTCTGGGAAATCCCATGGACAGAGGAGCCTGGCGGGCTACAGTCCAACAGCAGGGCATTTTTGAAGAGAGGAAACAGTCCCAGGAAAGTTGGGAAGCTCACCAAAGGCCCCAAAGCTTTCGATGGCACAGCCAGAACTGTGGCTGAGCACTCCCAGCTCCCAGGCCTCTTGATACTGGCCTCTCTCACCAGATACAGGTGTGGCAAACTAGAATCTAAAACATGGCTGAGGGCTTCCCTGGTGGCTGAATATTAAAGAATCTTCATGCCAATGCAGAAGACGTAGGTTGGATCCTGTCCATGCTGTGGAGCAGCTAAGCCCACGCACCGCAACCACTGAGCCTGTCTTCTAGATCCTGGAAGCTGCAACTAGTGAGCCCATGAGCCCCAGAGCCTGTGTCCCACAACAACAGGAGCCACAGTGAGGAGCCCACACACCACAACTAGCGTAGCCCCTGCTCGCCATAACTAGACAAAAGCCCACACAACGAAGACCCAGCACAGCCAAACATTAATAATTAAAAAAAAAAACGCATATCTGATAAACAATTTTTACTCAAATTATACCAAGGACTCTAGAGCAAACAAACCCATTAATAATTGGTAAAGACTGAAACTCCAGTACTTTGGGCACCTCATGCGAAGAGTTGATTCATTGGAAAAGACTCTGATGCTGGGAGGGATTGGGGGCAGGAGGAGAAGGGGATGACAGAGGATGAGATGACTGGATGGCATCACCGACTCGATGGACATGAGTCTGAGTGAACTCTGGGAGTTGGTGATGGGGAGGGAGGCCTGGCATGCTGCAATTCATGGGGTCGCAAAGAGTCGGACATGACTGAGCAGCTGATCTGATCTGACCTGAAACAGACACCTGGCCACAAAGGGTACACTGATAGTAAACAACCATAAAAAAAACATACTCAAGATCCTGGTGGAATGCATGCACAGCCACCTTTGGAAGACAGTCTGACAGTTTTTTCCAAAGCTAAACAGACTCATCTAGGATGCAACACTACACCTCTTGTATTTAGACAACAAAATACAAACAAAAACTAGCATAAAATAATATTCAAACAAAAACTAGCAGAAAATAATGTACAGTAGATTTATTCTGCGTTAAAAATTGGTTAAAAACTGAAAGATATCAGAATCTTCTTCTGTAAATGAATTAATAAGCAAATTAGGGCACATATACATCAAGGGGAGCAGAATATGCCACCCCAAGTTGTGTCTTTTTGACGTCAGAATAATTCTGGACTGACATTTAAAAAACAGCAGATCCAGGAGAATGTTTGAAAATGCCCTTTTAGGAATTAAATTTACATTTATTAGGGAAATCTCCACTTGTAAGACTGTCTCAACCTGTGTACCAGAAATGGGAGGATAACTAAGTCTTCAGAGAAGCTAGTCCATGGAGATGGCCTGGATGTAAATCTGCATAATATCCAGACCCTTGATTACTGTGCTTTGCCTCCAAACCTCTCAAATCATTCCACCACGCCCGCCCCCCCCCCCCCATATCTTTCTTTTGTTCTTAGCTAAAGATAGCACATAAGTTACAGGCTTGGGCCATTTCAGGTTTTCCTAGGTACCTTACAAGCATATAGGGGGTATGCCTGGTAATAAGCTTCTGTTTTCCTCCAGTTCATCTGCCTTTCATTGTGGGGGGAAAGTCTCAATGAGGAAAAGAGAAATATAAAGGGAGCATTATTTTTCCTCCAATACACATGCAATGGAATAGTATTCGGAAATATAACGGAATGAACCATCAAACCAAGCAAAAACCATGGATGAATCTTACGTGTATATTGCTAAGTGAAAGAATCCAGTCTACACACTAATGACCCCATTTATACAACATTCTGAAAAAGGCAAACAGACTTAGAAAAAGATTATGAGGTAGGAGGTTCAATATTCCATCTGATACATTACAGATGAAATGGTTGGATGGCATCACCGACTCGATGGACGTGAGTTTGAGTAAGCTCCGGGAGTTGGTGATGGACAGGGAAGCTTGGCGGGCTGTAGTCCATGGGGTCGCAAAGAATCAGACACAACTGAGCAACTGAACTGACATTACAGATGAATATCTACCACTGTGCATTTGTATAAGCCCATAGATCTCTAGACCTCAATTAGTAAATCATAATCTATTCAAATTTAGTTATTTAGGATATGAGAGTGTCACAGAATGGAACACAGAATGCAGCAGAGTCTAAATGACTTAGAAATGCATGGAAAGAACTCACTCTTCGTTGGTGGCAGGGACGGCATAGGCTGACAAGAGCTGAAGCACCAGCAGGTCCTGAGGATCTTAGCACAAAGAAAGCCAGAACTGGGAAGATAAAGGGGTACAGCAGGGCTCCCACCCCGTTCCAGTCCTCTTGCTTCTCACCCCGCTCTCTGGGACTGGAGGAGGTTCCTCTCCGACTGGTCCGGTGTGGATCCATGGGCAGCATCACTGCACGGTGACAGCCAGGCACACCGGATCCCTGGGCCACATGCAGCTGCCCAGGGCTTCCAGAAGCCCATGTGCAAGCTCCGGGACAGATATCTGACACACAGACTCACCACCTAAAGTGGAAACACCTGGTTCCTGGGAATCTGGAACTTAGCTTTTTTAAGGCCCTTTCCTTGGCCCTCGCCCTTCTGGGCTGCTGTGTCTCCTCCTGACTCCTCCCCCTGAGACGTGTGGCTCACAGGAGCATCCCCAGGACCTGAGCTACTCAGCAGCTCCCACTGTGGTCCGGCCTCTCAGAGGGGCTGCTCCACTGCCCGTTGTAAACAGGGGAACTCGCCGTGGAAAGGCCCCTGCGCGACGGTCAGGAGACAGCTGCGCAGGGACGGCCACGCCCACGCCGCCTTCTCCGCCTGCCCACGCCGCCGGGGCCGCCGGGTTCACGGACTCTGTTCTAGTAAGGGCCTCGGAGATCCCCTCGGTCCTTGTGGAAGTGTTCTGGAACGCGAGTGCAGGAAGCTAGCACACACTTTCTGTATTCCGGTCCTGCAATGCGGCTCAAGCCTTTCCCCTTCACGACCGCACTGGCAATGTCGGGAGTCACTTAAACCGTTTTTCCGTTTAGTTGCTCTGATTAACTCCAAGGACCACGGGTTCCCCTCTTCCTGCCAGCCAATGGGAACTGCAGCTCAAGCCTCCCTCACTAGCGCAGGCACAGCTAAGTGGAGACTCCGCCCCTCAGGGCAGTTCTGCTAGGTCCATTAAACTATGGAAATTCAAACTGAAATATTGCCAATATCCAAAACTTCTCCAAAATAGTTAAGGAATAATTAACTTGAAACTGTATAGAATGAAATGTAGTCACCAAATTCACTCAGATTTATTAACAGACATTTAAATTTTGAAACTATCAAAATTGTGGACATAAACATAGAAAATCTACATGACCCTGGGTTTGGCCTGTATATCATGAGCTTTGAGTTTTAACACACAAGCTGTCAGTCCACAAAAGAAAAATATTGTGGACTTTATAGAAATAAAGATGTCTATTCTGAAAGACCTCATTCAGAAAATCAAAATACAAGCCACAAACTGGGAGAAAATATTTGCAAAATTCATATTTGATGCAGGATTTTGACACAAAATAGACAAAGACCTCTTGAACAACCCTATAAACAGTAAGTAAAGATCTGAACAGACACCCAGCCAAATGTTATACAGATAATACAAAACAGAAATACACTCAACATCATCCACCATTAGGGAATTACAAATTAAAGTCACAAGCTATCACACTACACATATGAGGGCTGCTAAACTCTAAATATATGACAATACCAATTGCTGGAGGCTGAGGAATAGCAGGAACGCTCCCTCACTGCTGGTGGGATGCATGCACAGCCACCTTGTAACACAGTTGGGCAGTTTTCTCCAAAGCTAAACACACCTCACCTTGGGATCCAACAATCGTACTTCCAGTATTTAGGAAACTGCTTTGAAAAATCCATGCCCAAATGCAAACGAAGATGAACTTAGGCGCAGAAGCACTACCCATAATAGTTAAAAGCTTGAAGTAATCATGGTATCCTTCAATAGATGAATGCATAATCAAATTGGGGTATATCCATGTCAAAGCAAGTAGAACATGCCACCCCAAAATATGCCTCTCTGCTGTGAGGATTGCTTAAGTCCACTTCCACGAAAAAAAAAAAAAAAGAGGACTCTCAGTAAACTAAGTAGCAATTGCTGTTTTGTGATGAACATTTACAACAGAGAAATCTCTGCATTTAAGGGTTGTCCCTGTTTGCACCAGAAATAAAAGGATAATTAAAACTCAAGTAACTTATCAATGGAGAGGTCCCGACTTAAATCTATAAACAATCATACCTATTTTCCTGCCTCCTCATACCTATTTTCCACGTCTGCCCCTCTACCTCCACCCCAGGTAGTGTCTCTGCCTCTCCTTCTTCAGCCGTTAGAGTCCCATCCTGCCAACTCTGAGATGAACACCTGGCCTCCCATGCTGGACCTGCTGTTTACTCTCCTTATAGTCTTTGTTTCATTATTTCACACAGCTTTATCTTCCCTCCTTGATTTCAAATGCACTGTGCAAGGCTTCACCAGTTTTAAGCCTTGAGATCATTTTCAAATATGTCCACCAGCAGTGATGTGTCCTTGGGTATATAACTCCATTTGTCCACCTGCAGAAAGGACATGAAAATAGTACCTTCCTCAGATGGGATGCTGTGAGGATTAAATGAGACTATGCTTCAGAGAACTATGTATGCATGGTGTTGATATATGAGATGTTTTCTCTAAACACCAGCTTATTAGGCTGTGGATGACGATCAAGACAGAAGCAGGATGTCAAGATGAGCAGGATGAAGCGGGATGGCCACACTACACTAAAAAACATCACTGGTCACCCTCTATATCATCTAACAGAAATCTAACTAAAAACCCACTATTTTCCACATGGAGGACTGAGGCTGAAGCTCCAATACTTGGGCCACCTGATGCAAAAAAAACTGACTCATTGGAAAAGACCGTGATGCTGGGAAAGATTAAGGCAGGAGGAGAAGGGGATGACAGAGGGTGAGATGGTGTGATAGCATCACCGACTCGATGATTATGAGTTTGAACAAGCTCCAGGAGATGGTGAAGGACAGAGAAACCAGGCGTGCTGCCATTCATGGGGTCACAAAGAGTCGAACAAGACTGAGTGACCGAACAACAACAAAAACAACCAGTATGATGCTGGTCAGCCCACTGATGACCAATGTGAAGATGAGTTAGAGATGACTGTGCTGTTTCTGCATGTAGACCCCACCCCCAGTCTGTCTATAAAAACTCTCACCCCCTGCTGTCAGTTGCGGGGTGGGGGGTGGGGTGGGAATCGACCCTTGGACAGATGTCCACCACCCTCCCCCGTTCCACTTGCCAGCATCTGAAATAAAGCAAACGTTCCTTTCCACCAGCCTGGACTGTTTATTGGCTTCTGAGCGACAAGCAGCCAGACGGCCTACCTACCTTTCAGTAACAGTAGTAATACTTCCTAAGGCCCACTACACTTACCCTCCAGAATGTCTGGCTCTAGGTGAGTGAACACAGCGTTGTTACCCAGTCATTAAGGCCTCTTTGTTTGCTTAGTTTTTCTGTATATTCGTGTGCCTTTTTCTTAACCTCTGTTGCTTCTACTAGGTTCTTACCATTTCTGACCTTTACCGTGTGCATGTCCCCTTGATATCTCCAGTTTTCTTTAAGTGATCTCTAGTCTTTTTCATTCTATTGTTTTCCTCTATTTCTTTGCATTCTTCACTTGAGAAGGATTTTTTATCTCTCCTTTGCCATTCCCTCCTCCACTGGACAAAATGTGGTCTGCTGGAGGAGGAAATGGCAAACCACTCCAATATTCTTCCCTCAAGAATACCATCAACAAAGGCAAAAAAAATCACCCATACACTCCAAATCAAATTAAAATATGTAAAAGAAGAAGAAACACTGAGTCTATTCCCCTCAGGCCTTGGGGACCCGGGCTGGTGTCACATCCCAGGAGCCTGAGCAGGCCTGGGGCCGAAGGCTGGAGTCTCGTGGGCTGAGGGAGCTGGGAGGATGCACCATCCAAGGGGCCCGCCCCTCCCGATGGACCTGGACTGCCTGCTGCCCCTGCAAACATGCACCATCTCCAGGTCCCCGCAGGCCCTCCTAGAGAAACCGAGCCTACTACACCCAAAGGATGGTAGAGCCTGAGGACCAGAAGAGCTGTGAAAACCTCCCGGGGCTGACTCCTGGTCTCCTCCTTGTGGGGTTCCATCTCCAGCCTCCTTCTTCAGGGTCACCCCACCTACAGATGACGGCACCCTCTGTAGAGCAGTCTGTTAGGAATCTGGATGTGTCTGGAGCATAAAGTGTAAGAGGGAAGAAGTAATGGGACACAAGTCCTAAGTGCTTCTTCCGGCACATTCCACTCATTGACAGTCCAGGAGCAGAACTTTCCATGAGACTCTTCGTGCTCGACTAACCAGATTTGGGAGGATTATGGCCGTTTCTCGTAACAACAACTTTAAAACCGATGGTCTGAAACTGAAGTGGCCTCAAACTTCACAAGGCCTGCCAGGCAAGAATGACACCTGCCCTCAAGTAATGTCCTCAGGCAAATTATCGGAAAAAGCTTTAAAAACAGGCCAACTTTCAGGAAACCAACTTCAAGAGGTCAATTGTCCTCACATTGTATAAGATCAAAAAGCATCTGGAAAGATACTCCACCTCACTGCAAATCTAAACTACAGTGAGAAATCACCTCACACTGGACTAAATGGTCAGCATCAAAAGATCTACAGAGAATAAATGCTGCAGAGGGTGGAGAGAAAGTACAGTCTTCCTATACTCTTGTGGGAATGTAAACGGCTGCAGCCAGGAGGGAGAGCTGCATAGGCGAGCCTTAAAAACCGAAACAGAGAGGAACCAATGGGATCCTGCAATGCAACTCCTGGGCTCAGATCTTGGGAAAATCATAATTTGAAGTGACACGTGTGCCGGGAGCCGGCATATTGCATATTGAGTGCATATTGCATATTGAGTGCAGCACTTTCCACAGCATCATCTTTCAGGATCTGGAATAGCTCAACTGGAATTCTATCACTGCCGGGAGCCAGCGTGAGGAATTCCGCCCATGACAAAGGTCATGAGGAAGGAGGCTCGGCATACGCAAAGGCGGGATCGAGCCTCAGGAGTCCCCCTGGAAATTCTCGAGCATCTACCCCCCAAACCAGAGTCTGCCTGCTTTCTGCTTTGTGCTTTCACCTACACCTCTGACTTTACGGGGGGCTGTCCCCCACTACCTCTCTCTGAAAAAAGAGTTAGCTTACAGCTCCAGTTAATAATTCCTGGGTGTGACAGTGTTTAACCTACAAACTCCTTTGGAAATCCTCTAGCCTGCCTGAATAGGTTTTTCCAGCCACATGTGATTGTTCAGAGCCTCCCAACTGTGAGAGGCAGGAGATGTTCTAAACTGTCTAAACACAGATTCCTTTGAGTAGTTAAAAGATTGATTAGAAATTGTATTGGTGAAGGGTTTTTCACTTATTGAGCCAATGTTTGCTGCTAAGTCTCCATACTCCTTACCTACTGTGTCCTTGGCAGTGTATTGATTGATATAATGGGTGTATAGAAATGTAAAATGCAGCTTTGTCCAATGCTTTTTGGAAGGCTGGTGCCTGACTTTGGAATAATCACCTTTAGAGAAAAATAAGTTTCTTAAAATGTTAACAGGCCTCCGGGCCAGAAGATGATGTCAATCACCTGAACTTTTGCATATGATAAGTTTGAAAGCCTGGCTTAGATTAGAACCAGGAACTGCTGTCCTTGCATGACTCCACCCCTTCCCCCATTATCCTCTACGCATACCTTAAGGTATAAAAACTACTTTGGAAAATAAAGTGCGGGCCTTGTTCACCAAAACTTGGTCTCCCCATGTCGCTCTCTCTTTCAACTTCTGGCTGAGTCTCCATCTGGAGCGCGGAACCCGCCATGCTTGCTAATTATGCCTGGGCTTCTAAGATCCGACCGGGGAGGCCTCAGTGTCTCCTCTCCTTCGGGAGAACGGAAGGATGCCTGCGGCCTACGTAAGTGGTGCAAACTTCTTGTCTTGAAGTTTTATTGGTCTCCCGCGTAAACCAAGCTACTCAGCCTCTTTTCTCCACTGAATTTTCCTACTGAGCTATCATCATTCTATTACTCTTTATATCTTTGATGAATAAATAATTAAATAGGTCGCCGACGCCGTCCCCGCTTCGAATACCCTGGATCAGCCGGGGCTGGACCCCGGCACACGTGCACACCTGTTTTCAGGGCAGCACTATGTACATTAGCCAAGAAATGGAATCAACCAAAATGTACATCGACAGAAAAATTAGGACTAACTGGTACAGCCCTACATGGGAATAATACTCAGCCAAAAAACTCTACAAAATAATGGCATTGGCAGCAGCATGGATGCACCAAGAGAGTATCAGACTAAGTGAAGCAGGTCCGAGTGAGAGAGACAAACGTCATAAGATATCATGGATGGAATCTATAGGTTCTTATAAATGAACTAATTTACAAAACAGACACAGATTCACAAACATACAAAGCCAGGTTATGATTATCAAAAAAATGTTGGTGGGGAGGGATTATTTAAGAGTTTGGAATTAACATATACACACTAATAAATATCAAGTAAGTTATCCAAAATAATCTCCTGAATAGCAGAGGAAAATCTTCTTGACACACTGTAATAACCTATCTGGGGAAAAGGACTGGCCCCCCAATAATAAATATACCTCTAATGTATAACTGAATTAAGTTCCTGAATACCTAAAACAAACCCAGTGCTGGGCATTAACTCTACTGTTGTTCAGTCGCTAACAAGCTTCCCTGTCCTTGACCACCGAAGTTTGCTCAGCCTTCTTTATGGTCCAACTCTCACATCCATACGTGACTACTGGAGAAACTGTAGCTTTGACCAGATGGACCTTTGTCAGCAAAGTAATGCCTCTGCTTTTAATATGCTGTAAAGATTTTTCATAGCTTTTTTTCCAAGAAGTAAGCATCTTTTAATTTCATGGCTGCAGTTACAATCTGCAGTGATTTTGGAGCCCCAAAAAAGAAAATCTGCCACTGTTTCTGTTTTTTCCACATTTATTTGTCACAAAGTGGTGGGACCAGATGCCATGATCTTAGTTTTATGAATGTTGAGTTTTAAGACAGCTTTTTCACTCTCCTATTTCACCTTCATCAAGAGGTTCTTCACTTTCTGCCATTAGGGCAGTGTCATCTGCATATATGAGGTTATTGATATTTCTCCTGGCAATCTTGATTCCAGCTTGAGCTTCATCCAGCTGGGCATTTCTCATGACATACTCTGCATAGAAGCTAAATTAGCAGGGTGACAATATACAGCCTTGACATCCTCCTTTCCCAATTTGGAACCAGTCCATTGTTCCATGTCTGGTTCTAACTGTTGCTTCTTAATCCGCATACAGGTTTCTCAGGAGGCAGGTCAGGTGGCCTGGTATTCCCATCTCTTGAAGAACTTTCCACAGTCTGTTGTGATCCACACAGTCAAAGGTTTTAGCATAGTCAATGAAGCAGAAGTAGTTGTTTTTCTGGAATTCTTTTGCTTTTTCTATGATCCATTGGATGTTGGCAATTTGATCTTTGGTTCCTCTGCCTTTTCCAAATCCAACTTGTACCTCTGGAAATTCTTGGTTCACAAACAGTTGAAGTCTAGTTTGAAGGATATAGAGCATGACCTTGCTAGCATGTGAAATAAGCGAGATTGTACAGTAGTTTGAACATTCTTTGGCGTTGCCCTTCCTTGGTATTGGAATTAGAACTGACCTTTTACAGCCCATTGCTGAGTCCTAAAACTCTGATTCTGGTCTTCACTAAGGACTGATGCTATTCCTCACTAAAGCCATGACACTGGTCCTCAGTAATTCCTGACTCAGCTCCTCACTAAATCCCTGCCCTGCTCCTCACTAAATCCCTGAAACTGGTCATCACTAAGCCCTGACTCTGATCCTCACTGAGGCCTGACCCTGTTCCTCAGTAAAGCCCTGGTGATGTCCCTTACAAATGGTCAAGTGTGTCTCTTACTAAGAGGGATCTTCCCAACCCAGGGATCGAACCTAGGTTTCCTGCATTGCAGGTGGATTCTTTACCGAGGACGCCTGTAGACAGGACTTGTCTAAATCAATTATGTGTGACAGACAGAAGTTTGTCAGGTTTAAGCTAGCTTAAAGCTACTCTCCTAGGAGGCACTTCCTAGGAGTGTCTCCTTGGACTTCCTTGGTGGCTCAGACGGTAAAGCATCTGCCTACAATGCGAGAGACCCAGGTTCAGTCCCTGGGTCGGAAAGATCTCCTGAAGAAGGAAATGGCAACCCACTCCAGTATTCGTGCCTGGAAAATCCCACAGATGGAGGAACCTGGTAGGCTACAGTCCATGGTTTCGCAAAGAATCGGACACAAATGAGCGGCTTCACTCTTTCACTCACTCTCCTAGGAGGCACAGGTCACACATAAGCAGGGTCTCTTATCGTTGGATGGCGCCTCGCCCTCATGTGGGAAGTAGGACACATATTTCTTAAAAAGAAATCATCACTGGGCTCCACACTCACACACAGCAGGAAACTGAAAGAATCTGTGTCATTAAACATCTCAACAGGCAAAAGAAAAATGCTACCAATTTCTCTGAACACAGATGGTCGGGATCCAGCGAAGATCCAGGAATTTCTTAAAATGCAGCTCAGTGTCCTATAAAGACAGACACAGGAAGTGGCCTGATTCCAGCATCCTAGGCTTCCAAGAGGAGGTGACCACACTGGAAGCCTTCTGCAAAAGTATATTCTTTATCAGAATAAAAATATATTCTTGAAATTGCAAGCACACAAGTTATTATTTGAAAACCTAAAATATTCTTAAAAACTTAGCACCCTGATCTTTGTGGTTCCCATTGGTTCCTTTGTGTTCCAATTTTCTAGGTAGAAACAAGCCATCATTTCAAATTAGTTTCTTCTAATTCTGTTATTTGTTATTATATGAATGAAAGGTCAAGCTTGAAAAAAACACAAGAAAATTCCTGAAAATAATTAAGTAACTCAGAGAGCCCACAAGCTGCATGTACTTTGTCTTCTAACAGTTATGTTTTTCTCCCTAAAGAAACCTGAAAAAATTGGCTCCCTGGTTTGTTGCTTCTCTGTTCAAACTGAGCTAAAGCGAAATTGAGATCATATCAACGAGTAAGAGTTTTTGAATTTTGAGATGTCATAGAGGGTAAAAGGGGCTGGAGAAAGTGGAATGCTCCTACACTGCTGGTATGCAAACCACACCCTTAAAATAAAGCTTAATTTCAAATTGAATTTAATTACAACAGTATGTGGTTCCATGGAGTATGAACCAAGAGTTATATATAGCAGGCAATATGTGAAGACACATTTAGTATCCCATATGTCAGAGTAAGGGCTTCTCTGATGGTTCAGATGGTAAAGGATCTGCCTGCAATGTGGGAGACCTGGGTTTAATCCCTGGGTCAGGAAGATCCCCTGGAGAAGGGAATAACTACCCATTCCAGTATTGTTGCCTGGAGAATTTCATGGACAAAGGAGCTTGGTGGGCTATAGTCCATGGAGATGCAAAGAGTGGAACATGACTGAATGACTAATACTTTCACTTTTCTTTTTTTGTGTGTGAGAGTAACAGTTTCTTGTCAGGTCTGCAGCTAGTATACACAAACTGTTTTAGAATACTCTCCAGTACAGATTGTCTGTAAGCCTGGTTAACTGTGTCACCAATTTATGATTCAAAAGGTGATCTATTCATTCCAGGCAGGAATAGTACGTTACTTTGAACAGTCTTTAAAACTTACACATAATCCACTCAAGATTTCAAATACAAAACATTTATCTGAAACTTATAGGCTCTTAGAAAGTTGTGTTCTATATGAAAACAGTTCCTCTGCCTTTTCTGTTAATGATTTTTCACAATAACACTTTAACCCCTCAGTTACTGATATTATTACCAAGATAAACTTGTCCTCATTGGTGAGAGAGGTGGAGTTGATCCATTGCTCCATCATAATTGCTCTCTGGTCACATGAGTCTCCCAATTTCTAGTCATGTTCCTACATTCAACC
Source organism: Bubalus bubalis (assembly GCF_019923935.1). Classification (NCBI taxonomy): domain Eukaryota; kingdom Metazoa; phylum Chordata; class Mammalia; order Artiodactyla; family Bovidae; genus Bubalus; species Bubalus bubalis. The sequence continues at coordinate 28,805 of NC_059158.1, forward strand.
TTTTTCTTTTTGTACCCATCCAATTCTGTTTCTCAGATCTTCATGAACACACAATAATAAATACCTGGTGAGTTCGGATTATATTGAACACTCTTTCCATAGCTTTTCTCACATCAAAGGAATCAGAACACGGTGAAGCAAGGAAAAGCATTGTTTCTAAGGCCCCTGAAAAAAATTAGACAGAAATCCTAGCATTTACTGGTCTATACAAATGAATTACAATGTGTGTGTATGTGTGTGTTTTTAATGAAATTGCAACAAATGAATAACTAGAGTTGCAACAAATTGTAGAATTTTGCTTGGAATGATTTGAGTTGAAATAGGCTAGATGAGTGCTCATGAGGATGTAGGGAATGACACATACTGAAGGATGTATCAAAAAGTATGTATCCATAAGTTGATAATGTATACCTTTGTAAACAAAGATGAAACATTTAACTTTTTTTCTCGCTATCTGGCCCTTCCAGAATTTGCCATCTCCACTTGACTCCCCTATGGACTTAATGGTTTATTGCCACCAGATTAAAACTAGTTACACAAATCATGGTTAGATTTGTTCTCTTTGTTTTGATATTTTTTATGTTTCTGTCTCTCTCTTTGTCTACTTTGTAAGATTGCTTTTTGCATCATCCACTGTGTAGCAAGGCCTCTATGTAAAGAGCTATCTTATATATTTCAAAACAGGGAAAGGAGAACATCAAGGCTGTATATTGTTACCTTGCTTATTTAACTCATACACAGAGTACATCATGTGAAATGCTGAACTGGATGAGTCACAAGCTGGAATCAAGAGTGCCAAGAGAAGTAGCACAACCTCAGATATGCGGATGATGTCACTGTAATGGCAGAAACTGAAGAGAAACTATAGAGCCTCTTGATGAGGGTGAAAGAGGAGAGTGAAAAAGCTGGCTTAAAACTCAACATGCAAAGAACTAAGATCATGGCATCTGGTACCATCACTTTTGATGGCAAAAAGAAGGGGAAAAAGTAGAATCAGTGACAGATTTTATTTTTCTGGGCTCCAGAATCACTGTGGACAGTGACTGCACCATGAAATTAAAAGACGCATGCTCCTTGGAAGAAAAATAGTCAAAGCTGTGGTCTTTTCAGTTGTCTTGTACAGATGTGAGAGTTGGACCATAAAGAAGGTTGAACGCCAAAGAATTGATGCTTTCAAACTGTGGTGCTGGAAAAGACTCTTGAAATTCCCTATAACTGCAAGGAGATCAAACCAGTCCATACTAAAGGAAATCAACTCTGAATATTCAATGGAAGGACTGATGCCGAAGCTGAAGCTTCAATACTTTGGCCACCTGATGTGAAGAACTGACTCACTGGAGAAGACCCTGATTCTGGGAAAGATTGAGGGCAGGAGGAGAAGGGAGTGGCAGAGGATTAAATGGTTAGGTAGCACCACTGACTCAATGGACAAGAGTTTGAGGAAACTCTGGGAGATAGTGAAGGACAGGGAGGCCTGGCATGCTGCAGTCCAGGGGGTCACAAAGAGTGAGACAGGATTTAGAGACTGAAAACAGCAAAAACTTAATAAAAATATAATCAACTGTAAATTCTCGTCACGTTGTTTAAAAAAAAAAAAGCTCCCCTATGTAAACATGCTGAATATCATGATTTATAAGAGGTGTGCAAGTCAAGAGCACAACAAGGGATCACTCTGCACCAGTGTGAAAGGCCATAATGAAAATTCTATGGGGAAGAAATGAGGCACCTACGTGAAGAAGTGGGAGCACGTATATGGTACTTACAGCACATAAAAGATAAAAGCAGTGTGGAGAGGAAAACGGAACTGCCTTAAAGAAATAAAAATAGAGTTATTACAAGATCCTGCAGAACCACTCTCAGGAAAATTTAAGAAGACAATGTTTTGAAAAGGCACATGCCACCAAAGTGTGCAGTGGACTACACTTTACAGTAGCCTAAAAATGCAAGTAAACATATTATTTATGGAGAGATAAATGGATAAATATAAAGAGACCCATGTACACAGTGAAACCTGCTGCTGCTGCTAAGTCACTTCAGTCGTGTCCGACTCTGTGCAACCCCATAGATGGCAACCCACCAGGCTCCCCTGTCCCTGGGATTCCCCAGGCAAGAACACTGGAGTGGGTTGCCATTTCCTTCTCCAAGGCATCAAAGTGAAAAGTGAAAGTGAAGTTGCTCAGTCATGCCCAACTCTTAGCAACCGCATGGACTACAGCCTACCAGGCTCCTCCATCCATGGGATTTTCCAGGCAAGAGTTCTAGAGTGGGGTGCCATTGCTTTCTCTGCAGTGAAACCTGACTCTGCCGGAAAACAAAATTAAATAATATAATTTCCAGGAACATTAATAAAACTAGGGATGATCAAACAACATGAAGAAAACAAGAATCAGAAACAGATGTATCTTGATATTATTATTTTATCCAGATATTATTCATAGCTGGAATTGAAAAATACACACCAATGTATTCATTGAGAGACATAAGAAGACTCAGACCTAGAAAACAATCTTCTGATTACTAGAGGATAAAAGTAAATGGAAAGGGATAAAATAAAAAGTTAGAGTAAACAAATATAGTCATTTCATGTAAAAAGGGTAATCATCAAGGACTTAGGTATAACAAAGGGTTCTTATGAACAAACTGTAATAAACTCCATGGGGGAAAAACTCAAAGGTGAATAGATATGCATACCCATGCAAGGGTGCTAAGTCTCTTCAGTTGTGTCCGACTCTGTGCGAACTCGTGGACTTTAGCCCACCAGGCTCCTCTGTCCATGGAATTCTCCAGGCAAAAATCCTGAAGTGGGTTGCCATTTCCTTCTCCCACGAGGTACCATCATAAAGCTTTCATCTCCAGTGTAACTATATTTGAGCCTGACAATCCTTCCCCTTGTGGTCATTTCCTGAAATAGCAACCATAAACATTTTGCTTATCAGGAACTGTGGTGTTGGGAAAAGACTCTTGAGAGTCCCTTGGACTGCAAGGAGATCCAACCAGTCCATTCTGAAGGAGATCAGCCCTGGGATTTCTTTGGAAGGAATGATGCTAAAGCTGAAACTCCAGTACTTTGGCCACCTCATGCGAAGAGTTGACTCATTGGAAAAGACTCTGATGCTGGGAGGGATTGGGGGCAGGAGAAGGGGACAACAGAGGATGAGATGGCTGGATGGCATCACTGACTCGATGGACATGAGTCTGAGTGAACTCCGGGAGTTGGTGATGGACAGGGAGGCCTGGCGTGCTGCAATTCATGGGGTCTCAAAGAGTCGGACATGACTGAGCGACTGAACTGAACTGAACTGAATATGCCAACATCCGCTGGATCATGGAAAAAGCAAGAGAGTTCAGAAAAACATCTATTTCTGCTTCATCGACTATGCCAAAGCCTTTGACTGTGTGGATCACAATAAACTGTGGAAAATTCTTCAAGAGATGGGAATACCAGACCACCTGACCTGCCTCTTGAGAAACCTATATGCAGGTCAGGAAGCAATAGTCAGAACTGGACATGGAACAACAGACTGGTTCCAAACAGGAAAAGGAGTATGTCAAGGCTGTATATTGTCACCCTGCTTATTTAACTTATATACAGAGTACATCATGAGAAACACTGGGCTGGAAGAAGCACAAGCTGGAATCAAGATTGCTGGGAGAAATATCAATAACCTCAGATATGCAGATGACACCACCCTTATGGCAGAAAGTGAAGAGGAACTAAAAAGCCTCTTGATGAAGGTGAAAGAGGGGAGTGAAAAAGTTGGCTTAAAGCTCAACATTCAGAAAACTAAGATCATGGGATCCGGTCCCATCACTTCATGGGAAATAGATGGGGAAACAGTGGAAACAGTGTCAGACTTTATTTTTGGGGGCTCCAAAATCACTGCAGATGGTGACTGCAGCCATGAGATTAAAATACACTTGCTCCTTGGGAGGAAAGTTATGACCAACCTAGATAGCATATTCAAAAGCAGAGACGTTACTTTGCCAACAAAGGTCCGTCTCATCAAGGCTCTGGTTTTTCCAGTAGTCATGTATGGATGTGAGAGTTGGACTGTGAAGAAAGCTGAGCACCGAAGAATTGATGCTTTTGAACTGTGGTGTTGGAGAAGACTCTTGAGAGTCCCTTGGACTGCCAAGGAGATCCAACCAGTCCATTCTGAAGGAGATCAGCCCTGGGATGTTCTTTGGAAGGAATGATGCTGAAGCTGAAACTCCAGTACTTTGGCCACCTCATGCGAAGAGTTGACTCATTGGAAAAGACTCTGTTGCTGGGAGGGACTCGGGGCAGGAGGAGAAGGGGACGACAGAAGATGGGATGGCTGGATGGCATGACCGACCTGATGGATGTGAGTTTGAGTGAACTCCGCAAGCTGGTGATGGACAGGGAGGCCTGGCATGCTGCAATTCATGGGGTCACAAAGAGTCAGACACAAAGAGCAACTGAACTTAACTGAACTGACTAAATATTCACAAAAAACGCTGTGTTCTAAATGACATGAGTTCAAGAAACCTCTTGAACAAAACAATAACAACATGCAAATCAGTGCAAATTATCAGAAGAAAATATCAAGAGCTAAATAAAATCTACAAGGTTTTAAAATAAAAGGACATGAAAAGTCGCTCAGTCAGGTGAATAGATGCAGGAAAATCAGTCTGACAATGACGAATCACCTTAGAGAAGTGAAAAAGACCAGTCTCAAAAAAAAAAAAAATCTACACACAAGAAATGCTAGAATGAGGGGAGGTGCTAGTAAAATTTCATTGTTAACAGTTGTCATGAGTATTTCCAAAGATGTGCATTTTCTAAAAAAGAAATAGACTTCCTATATAATCTGAAAGTCCAGCTTCTGAGAGTGTACATGAATAAAATCAGATTTTGAAAAACACATCAGGGAAGCCTGCATGGCAGCAGTACCTACAATAGCCATGACCTGGAAGTTCGCACAATATACAGGGACAGGTGAATGGATAAAGAAAAAGCGACACAGGTACACAACGAAATATGACTCTGACTTAAGGAAATGAAATGATGCCATTCGAAGGGATAGATAAATCTAGAGGTAATCTTAGAAGGTCAAGTAAGTCAGATTGAGACAGAGAAACATTCTTTGATATCATGTACAGGTGAGAAAGAGGTACTCACTAAATTCCCCTTATTAACATTGAAACAATCACACAGTCTTAGGCAACAAATTATGGTCATCAAAGGGGAATGGTGGGAAAAAGTTGTAAATTGACAGGAAGGGATTAATTCATACCCACAAATACATAAAAAAGAAATGGTCAGCATGGACCAGCTTTAAAAAGGGTGTTGGACTAAGCCCACTGTCATAACCGATATGTTAAAAAAAGATGAATAGATATAGAAATAAGTATGACTGAACAAGACTTTGTACACCTAAAACAAACACAACACACTTCTAAGCCATTTTTACTCCAATAAAAGCTATATATTATTATAAGAAACAAAAGAGTTAAAGAGACAAGGGCTTTTGATGGCTTCTTCTCACCTATTCAATTATAGTTTACAGCCAGGCACTACCACGACAACTCAGGAATGGGTCCCATAGAAACAAGCAAACTAAGTGAATGAAAACATGTAAGTGGACAAAGAATAGGGTTTATCATGCACAATATTATCCACCTGTACAGATGGAGCTAGCAATGCCAAGTCCAGTCACAAGGAAGGAGGTGGGGAAGATCATAACAAACAAAGTAAGGGAGACAGGGGGACACGTATGTCATATGATGTCACTCAGGTGAAATCTAAAAGTGGATACAGATGAGCTTCTTGATCAAAGAGACACAGTTTCACATACATAGAAAAAAGATTATGTCCCCAGAAAATAAAAGAGTGGGGTGGTGAGAAATGAGCTGATTCAGACTGATAGAAGCACTCTATTATTTATAAAATAAGCACCAAGGACCCACTGTGAAACACAAGGACCCATACTTAACACTCTGTTATAACCTCCATGGGGAAAACCCAAAAAAGAACATATATAGATCTGTCTAAGTAAATCTAGTTGCTACCAGTTAAAAAGGAAAAAAACACTCACCCACAACATTGTAATTCCCCTATATACTCCAGTAAAAAGTACAGAATTAAACCCAATCACAACAACAAAAAAAAAAAAAAAAGAGAGAGAGAGAGAGAAACAAAAGCTAACTCGATGCCCCTCATGCCCTGGTGACCTGGGCTGGTGCCACAGCTTCTGGAGGTTGAGCAGGCTTGGGTCCCAAGGCTCAATTGTTGTGGGGCTCAGGAAGCTGGCAGAATATGGCAGGCAGCGTAACCACCACCCCGCCCCCCTCAACCACTGGAGAAGGAAATGGCAACCCACTCCAGTATTCTTGCCTGGAGAATTCCATGGACAGAGAAGCCTGGTGGGCTACAGTCCATGGGGTCGCAAGAGTCAGACACGACTGAGTGACTAACCTGTGCTCCCCCATATTCTCTTACCTTTCTGCCACCTTGTGGCCATTTTCCATAACAACCTGAAAAACTGAAACGATGGACACGCATGTTCAGAAGGTCTGAGGCCCTATAAGGAACATCCTCAAGAGACATCCTAGGGTTGGTCATCAAAAAGAATTCAAAATTCAAAACAGGACAGGCATGTAAGAAGCCATCTCTAGACGTAAGTTTATCTAAGTGTGAAAGCGTTAGTTCAGTTGTGTCCAAATCTTTGCAACCCCATGGACTGTAGCCCTCCAGTCTCCTCTGTCCATGGGATTCTCCAGGCAAGAATACTGGAGTGAGTTGCCATTCCCTTTTCCAGGAGGATCTCCAGGGATTGAACCTGGGTCTCCTGCACTGCAGGCAGATTCTTTATCACTGAGCCACCAGGCAAGCCCCTAAGGTTTATCTGCTGCTGCTGCTGCTGCTGCTGCTGCTGCTAAGTCACTTCAGTCGTGTCCGACTCTGTGTGACCCCATAGACGGCAGCCCGCCAGGCTCCCCCATCCCTGGGATTCTCCAGGCAAGAACACCGGAGTGGGTTGCCATTTCCTTCTCCAATGCAGGAAAGTGAAAAGTGAAACGTCGCTCAGTCATGTCCGACTCTTCGCGACCCCATGGGCTGCAGCCCACCAGGCTCCTCCGTCCATGGGATTTTCCAGGCAAGAGTACTGGAGTGGGGTGCCATTGCCTTCTAACAACCCTTAAAAAAATTCACATGGCAAGATGTCAATGTCACAAAAAAATAGAAAAATGCAAATTGAAACAACAGCAAAGTATAACCTCACACCAGTCAAAATTGCCGTTGTCGGGAACTCTGCAAACCGTAACAGCTGGTGCATCTCCTTCACTGATGCTAGATATATAAATTGCTAATAGAAACTGTGGAGGACAGTGTGGAGGTTATTGAAGAAAAAAATGAGAATGAACACCCCCCCCCTCACCATACACAAGTTCCAAATAATATAAAGATCTAAATGTCAGAATGGATACTATGAAATTCTTGAGGAAAATATAGGCAGGACAGGCTTTGATATAAATCACTGCAAGTTCTTCTTGGGTCAGCCTTTTAAAATAATGAAAAATAAACCAAAAATAATAAAAAATGAACCTAATTAACCTTAAAACTATTTGAACAGCAATGGAAATCTTAAACAAAAAACAAAGACAACCCTCAGAATGGGAAAAAATAGTTGTAAACAAAGACACCCATAAGGAATTCATCTACAAAAAATACAGTCAGTTTGTGCAGCTCAATATCAAAAATACAAACAACCCAAGAAAAATATGTACCTAAGATCAAAAAAGGACATTTCTGTGATGGAGTCATACAGATTGCCATTAGGCACATGGAAAGATGCTCAGTGTCACTGATTATTGGAGAAAGACAAATCAGAAGTTCAATGAGGTATCACCTCACATGGGTCACAATGGCCATCTCCAAACATCTCCAACAATAAACGCTGGAGAGGGTGTGGAGAGAAGGGAGCCCTCCTGCACCGTTATTGAGAATGCACATCAGTACATCCACTAGGGAGAAGAGTATGGAGGCTCTTCAAAAAGCTAAACACAAAAATACCTGAGAACCCAGTGGTCCCAAGCCTGGGCAGAGACCTGGACAAAACCATTTTAAACACAAGGGTAGCCCTGTGATCACGGCTGCGCTAGGTACTGTAGCCAAGACACAGAACCACCTAAGCATAGAGGGACTGCTGGACGGATACCGACAGTGGGGCACACACGGTGCAATACTGCTCAGCCATAAAGGGGAGGGAATCATGCCACGTCGAGCCACCGGGGAGAAAGCAGAGATGGTCCCACCAAGGGGAGAGAGGGAGACAGGGAGAGACAAGGGCCATAGGATATCACTTCCAGTTAAATCTAAAAATGGACAGAAATGAGCTTCTTTACCAAACAAAAACAACCTCACACACTTCAAAGAGAAACTTAGGATCACCAAAAACAAAGGATGTTGAGGGCAGGGGTGGGGGGAGCAGTGCAGAAATGAGCTGTTTCAGACTAACATATCACACTACCATTTGTAAAATAAGCCGCAAGGACCCACAATGTAACACAAGCAACCTCATTCAACACTCTCCAATAACCTATGTGGGAAAATAACCCGAAAAAGAATGTAAATACATCTATATATAAATGACTCAAGTTGCTGTAGATTGAAAAGGGAAAGACAAAAACAACACAACATTGTAATTCACCTATATGGGCTCAGATGTTCAGTTGTGCCCAACTCTGTGAGCCCATGGACTTTTGTCCCCCAGGATACACACTCCAGTTCAAATCACTGGATAAAAACAAAAACAAAAAAGAAAAGGAAAAGAAAAAAGTGTTGACTTTGTTCCCCTCAGGCCATGGTGACCTTGACTGGAGTCACACCCCTGGAGCCTGAGCCCCCAGTCTGCAGTGTCAGGGTCTGAGGGAGCTGGAGGGCGTGGCAGGAGTGTGTCCCCACGATGTTCCTGAAGTGCCTCTTGCCCCTCCACACGAGCCCTCAATATCCAGGTACAGGAGGGACCTTCTGCAGAGAAACCAAGCTACTGCACCCAAAAGATGGTGGGGCCTCTGGGCTAGAAGCTCTTTAAAAAGTCCCCTGGGCTCCACGTGTCCCCTGGGCTGGGGTTTTCAGTTCCAGTCACCTTCCTTAGGATCACCCCAGCTACAGACGACAGCAGCCCTGTGAAATGCAGTGCATGTAGGGGTCTGGGGGTCAGTTCTCAGATGGCTACACTCAAATCCAGGGGGTGGGATGGGGTGCCTGCAGTCACTCCCAGCGGTCAGCATGCTGGCCATGGCTCCTGGTTGGGGCCTGGGACGTCCTGGGGGTGGGTTGAGGGGGCAGTTTGCAGAGACAGGGCCATGTGGGTAGATGGTCCTGGGCCCCAGTTTCCTTCCGAGGGAAAAGAGAGATCAGTGCACAGAGAGGGGCTGGCCAGTGATGGTCCTGGGCTTCAGCAAGCACAGGCCCCACTCCCACCCCTCTCCAGGCTGGGTTTGCATTTCCTGCTGCACACCACGAAATGCCAGGTGAGGGGTTGGGACAAGAGACACTTACTCTCAGGCCTGCAGCCCAAGATCGAGGTATAGGAGGTTGTTCCTTCTGCAGGGTCTGAGGATGGTCAGTTCCAGCCTTTCCTAGCTTCCTGGGTTCCATCCCTGGTGTCCTATGGCTATATCACCCCATTTCTGCCTCTGACATCACAAGACCTTCTCCTCCCATGTGTCTGTGTTCTAACTTCATCTCCTGAAGACACCCCCCACCTCAACACACACACACACACACACACTGGTCAGGACCCATACATTGAGTGGCCTCATCTCAACCTGGGCTGCTCTGCAGTGACCCAACAGAACACAACGTCCCATTCTGAGGTCCTAGGAAGTCCATGCATCTTCCTGGGAGCCTCTTGGGGTGAGAGCTGCTGATGGTCAACCATTATAGAAATAATTCTTTCATATAATTATATGCAAAAAAATACAGACATATATATATGACATGAACACATTTGTTTTAAAAACCTCAACTACCAGAAATATGTTTTTATAGATACCTATATGTACACCGATGTGAAAGCAGAGAATGAACTGAAAACATAGGCATCCTTTTGTCTGAACAGGGAAGTGGATTTAGACATGGTCAAGAGAGATCTTCACATCAATCAATTTACAGTTTTATAGTTTAAACGTTTCATCCCATCATTGTTCATTATTTCTGCAAGTGTAGAACTCAATAGACTTTAAAACAAAGCTAAGGGAACAAGGAATTGTGAAACATGACATTCTATGGGTTGTTCATGACAGAATCCCATGCACCCAGAGCCCTGGGCATGTCTGTGCTAAATGGTACATGATCCACAGGGTCACAGATGTTGATGCTGGGAGGGGCTGTAAAGATCCCATCAGATTCCTTGGTTCAGTAAAGGCATTTTCGGAATGAGTTATGAGACAGGGGTCTGTGGTAGGGAATAGGGAGTGTTAGACTACAGAAACCAGAGTTCTCCAGAACCAATTCTTGTTGTTTAGTCCCTCAGTTGTGTCCAGCTCTTTTGCAACCCCATGGACTGTAGCCTCCCAGGCTTCTCTGTCCATGGGATTACCCAGGCAGGTATACTGGAGCGGGTTGCCATTTCCTTCTCAAGGGGATCTTCCTGACCCAGGGATCAAACCTGGGTCTCCTAAGTCTCTTGCATAGCAGGTGGATTCTTTACCACTTGGGAAGCCCCCAGAAACAACGAAAATTCATTCTAACGAATTCTATTTCATTCTAATTTATTCTTGAAATTCTAATTCATTCTAATTCTAATTTAATTCTAACTCTAAGTCATTCTAATTTATTCTTGAAATTCTAATTCATTCTTAATTTCACTTTCATCTCAAAATGACCTTGCCATAGGAAATATTTCAATAAAATCTAGCGTAATATCGGGGAACCCTTCTGAATGCTGTTAATTTCCAAGTAACAGCTGGGGTGTCGTCTCTTCCATCTCCTACCGTGCCCTCTTACCCAGACTCCTGAGCTGTTCGTCCCCCTCATTACCAAGAACCTTACAGCCATTTCAGCGACTATACAGTCAGACTTCTAATTTCTACAGACGTCAGACTTCTAATTTCTACAGACTTCAGACTTTAAAGGACAATAAGAGATTATTCCAAGCTTCTTCTTTCCATGGTGTAAAAAGCAAAATAACGAGCAAATAGAAGCTTCTCTGCACCCTGGTTTCTACCCTCCCTCCACCTCTAGTGCCCTTTTACTTTCCTAAACTGTCTTTACCTTTCTTTTCAGACCAAGCTCCTGCACTGGTTTAGGGGGAAATTCCCTACATTTCCATCACCCAATCACAGTTTTCTAGGCAGACAGCAGACCTAGGTGATTCATTGCACCCAGACTATACTCAGTCACAAATGACAATAGAACCCACCCAAGGGGGCACAGGTCCAAGGCCAGGAACCACAGGTGACAGCTTCAGTCCCTGTGGGGAGGCTCTTCATCGGATGGTCCCTTGATTAGGCAGAATCTGTTGGTGAAGACAAAGTTTCACATGCGGCGTCTGAGTGGGCCAGACCCCTGCAGCAGCACTGAGTCCACACCTTGATCCCCTTTCCCAGCCCCTGTGAACTTGCTGCACCCCACGCAGCCTGTGGCTGTGGATCCCTGCCTCACCTTTCTCTTGGAGCCCTTCTACTGGCTTCCATGCCTCTTGCTCCAACTGGTCCTCATGGTCCAGAGGGGTGCCAGTGAAGCTAGAGCACGGGAGCACCATTCCCTCTTCACTCCTGTAACCCCCATATATCCTGTTTTGCATGGATCAACTTTTTGCAACTGCAAAGTCAATGACATCTGCATTCAGACATTCAAACATTCTGACTTACAGTTGGCTATACATTCCTTCCTCCTCCTTTGTCTCTGGTATTTCCTTCTTATTGTCCCTTGTAAAAAAAAAATAAAACTTCTTAAATGGTTTCTTTAATGTTTCTGTCCTATTTCTCCTCTTGTTTTTTCCCTTCTTTTCTACCCTCATTTCCCCTCTCTTTTTCTTTCTTTCCCTCTGTTTTCCTTCTTTGTACCTCCTCTTCACTGTCTCATCCTCTCTTGTGTATGTACTCGTGAGCTGGCCTTCAGGCCTCTCTTCAAGTCACTGCTCTAAACATCCCCACATCTGTGTCCTGTAGGTACTTTGGGTTCATCCAAGACTGACTTTGCAGTTCCCTCTCTCTTGCTTTTCATCCTTCATCCCTCCCCAGAGTAGCATTCATCCCCCTGTGCATCATCCTTGTTTCTTCTTTATCAGTCTGATCATGTCCCCCCTCCACTTGCTCACAGGCTGAATCTTAACTCCTGGTGATCACAGGAGCAGCTCCATGATCTGAGACTGCCCACATTCCCTGCATGCTGGAAAGTCTCCACGTTTGGAGAAAACATGCATGCCTGTAAGCTTCAGCTAAAGCTTCTGTGATACTCCCATAGAACCATTCCTCTTCCCACGGGTAGAATTAACAGCTTCCTTTTTATATTTCTTCTGTGCTCTAGACAGGCTTTTTTTTGCAACACAAAAGACATTTATATTTCTTACTCATTAAATGATATGAGCCCCGGGGACTAATTCAAGTTTTGGCCACACAGGAGGCACTTAATGAATGTTTATTGCATGAATAAGTGAATTAATAAATAAAAGAATTGACAACAAATAAGTAAACTAAGGAACACTCCCACTAGAAGGAAAAAATCAGTCTTGGTTTCTTTGTGGCCATCCAAAAATCCGCTGTATCACTGCCTGGATCTGAGAGTGGGCACACTGTGGGACATAAGAGAAAATTTATGATTTTCAGTATATTGTCACATCTTTAAGCGGCCAGACAACAAATATATTTGAAAATTTCTGAAAGAGTATCAAGTTGTTCAGTACTATGAATGTATTAGAAGTTCAGAAATGGAAAGGTGAGCAGGTAATCGATGGTCTCTTAGGATTTTGTATAGGAGCACAGATAGGATGGGGGCAACCTATAAAGAATGAGCAATGTCTCTTTTAAAAAGAAGTGAGCAAGAAAAACTGCAAAACAACTGCTGAAGTTCCTCGTTAGTAAGTGTCTAAAAGCTTCAACGAGATTCACAAACACTAGCAATATCTCTATGCTGTTTCAAATGCAATTACAGTCTTCAGTTTCAAACATAACTTCACTGTAGCTCCCCACAGGACGGAAGCCGAGCACGGGGAGGGGTTGTCTATGTGGTGTTGGAGGCAGAGCAGGAGGACACCGGTCTGTTTAGGTCTGACAGTGAGGCCAGGAGAGCATCACCTCAGGGCATCGGGAGGTCTAGGCTCTCAGAACTCAGGGGCTGCAAGGCTGCACCATGGCTGGCCTACCCTCCTGCCCCACAGCCTCTGTGATGTCGGTCAGCCTCTGCTGGGACATGGTCAGTATGGAGAGCAAATGACCTCACGAGGGAACAGAGGATGGCGGGGAGCATCCAGGAAAAGGGAGAAAGGTGTGTCCAGAAGAACATGTGACAAATATGAGCCTGTAGCAGGCACTTCTGGAGGAGATGTGCTAACATCTGGACCTGTTGAGGATGTCAGCACGTCCACAGGCAGCTGGCTGTGATGGGCACAGTGCTGCATCTGCCATAATGGCAGTGCAGACCCCTGTGGGGAGACGGCCATGCAGAAGCGGGGCGGGGGGGGGGGGGGGGCAAAGGTTTACTGCAAAATCAACTCTTCAGTAAGAAGGATTATGAAAGGTGTACCAGACGGCCCTTGGGCACTAGTGCACCGGAAACAGACTCTTGTTTTAAGGGTGAGCAGATCTGTAATTTATTTTCACTTTGCAGTTCAGTATAAAAAATCCACCTTGTAAAAGCCTAAGATCTCTTAGCATAAATAAAACAAAAGAAGATACAAAATGTAATCAACTTGCCTAGAATGCAACCAAATTCATACACAGTACTGAGACATCTGACTGAACTGTTTCAATCTCCACATTTCTTTCATTTCCTTTATGAAAGCAAAATTAAGAAAAAAAACACTCCCCTGAGTATTCTTATGATAATTTTGGTGAGTGAAACAGTAATTTCAGCAAAGTTTGCTCTTGATATCAGAAAGCAAAATGTCAGGTTTTGCAGGGAGAAGGGTGCTAATTGTCATTCAGTACCAAAGATACTATTTATTAACACTTAATTTTATTGAGAAAATAGCCATTTATGGTTTGAGATAATATGTTAGGGTCTGCTGATGTACCATATGGTTCTAGCATATTATGAATGAAATTCCAGACAAAGGTGGAATATTTAAGAGGAAAAAGGTCAACATTTAATAGTCCATGGGCATGTACACTGGATGTTACACGTTGATATAGACCTAAAGTAAAAATGCAAAGGTGGTGTAATAAATGATATGAGTTTTCTACTAATGATTGATTTTAAATGATATTGACATTCAAGTGTATATACATGCTAGTCTGTTGAGGAAAACTGAGATTCAAATTTGTATTATAAAGATGATGTACTATGGTTACTGTATTATGTTTATAAAATACTGTTGCTAGAAAGAAAGCCCTCAGGTACATTGATAATCCCATAAGGGTCTATACAGCCCTTCAGCACTTTGGTCACTGAATCAATCAACAAGGTCACTGCACAGTTAGGGTGTTAGACCGAACCTCTGTGGCAAACAGATCGCAACCTGAAGTGGACATCATAGTTTCTACAACAAAACCCTCTGACAAATACCATTTCCTGTAATGAATATCCATCGTCTCAAGGAAGAACAATTAACAAAAACCCTTCAATATTATCTAAAAGAGTTTGCTTTACTAAACAGACTGATAAACTCACTTTAAAATACATATAGAAAATACTACTAAGTATAACTTTAACTTAAATTTATTGTAAAGGATATGCAAATATTTTCTAGACTTAACTTTCTACGCAGAGGCTAGTGGTTACTCAAGCACTTGACAACCTTACAGCAATTGCTTCCTCTAAGGTCCCTGTAATTGAAGTTTGAGGCATCAAAACTCACCCTGATTTTAATCAAGGCTGAATTCAAGATATCAGAAGTTTGTAATTTTCTTAATCTTTTTAATGATGTAAAGAAGTTTATTTGGACATGAATATCCCATCAGTCAGTGTTTCAACTACTTGGCCAAATATCAGGCAGCATTGTCTAACAATGGCAATGATAACAGGAGGACAAGGGGACACTTTAAGGGATGACAGGTATGTAATGATGTAGACGGTAGTGACAGTCATGGATGTATGCTTATACCAAACTCATCAAGTTGTTTACGTTAAATATGTACCACTTTTTGTATATCAATCATACCTCAATTTAGAAAGGAGGGTTAGTAATGAGGTTTCCTTCCTTGAAGGTGAGCAAGAGCAGGTCTACATGCCTTCTAGCCACAAGATTTAGACACAGGCACGGGGCCAGTGCCCTGGGAATCTCCCCTACTGCTCCTCTTCACCCCCACACACCTTCTGTAGTTGGACGCCACTGAAAGTGCATTTAGGGAAAATTACAACGTGTGCCTCTAAGCCACACAGTCACAGAATGTGCACAAGCCAATGGTGCTGTTGATCAAGACATAAGCATTGGCCTTGGGATCCTGCCTCTCCTCCCAGCTTGCCTTCCCTGCTCCATCCTGGTGGCACAGGTACACCTGCAGAGCCTACAGCGAAGGAAGAACAGTCACTCCTCACCAGCCACCAGGGTTCCTTCTCAAGGTCAACTTCCTACTTGCCGGAGAAGCTGCCTGCAGCCCACCTCCTGTCTATTCTTGCCTGAAGAATCAGTTAAAGAGAAGTGGGAAGCCAGGGATCCCTGCTCCAGGGGCAGGTGTGGGGGGAGTGTTCCCTATTCTGCTCTTGTTCCTCTCCAGGTGGCCCACAGCTGGGAGGCAGACTGGGCAAACAGATTCTGGGCCCTGTATGGAGTGGTTTGGGGCCTCCTTATTGGCTGTTGCAAAGCAGAGGAGAGAAAGGTGTTTTCAGGACTGCAGGCTAAGAGGAACAGGCCAAGGGCAAATGGAGAGATGGACTTGACTTGAGCAGCTGCTGTGGCCTTCCTCCTGGAAGCAGCTGCTGAGGTGGAGGCCAGGCTATCAGGTGAAGAGAGCTGGTGGGGTATCTCAAGGGAAAGCACCTCCAGTTTCCCACGCCGTCTGCCACCTACTCAGCAATGGCGGTGTCTTCTAGGATCCCTTCTCCTCTGGGGGCTGGTCTTCCTAGAGTGACCTCAGCCTCGTTCCAGCCGTTCTTTCATCATTGCCACTTACAAATAAGCAACGCTGCAGTGTTCCTATCTAACCCTAGCAGGCAGGGACTTAGCATATGATCTGCCCTTTGAGAAGCTTAAGGTCTGTTCCCTTAAGAATTTTGTCCCAGATCTCTTCCTTTGTCCTTCCACCCTGACTGGTGGAAGACAGAGAGAGTGGACTATACAATGGCCTTGCCCTCTAGTTTCCTGTTGGGCTCAGCCCGTGGGAATCCTGGGGGAGGCGAGAAGCGAGGAGGGGAGCCACGTCCCTTTAGCCAGCCATGCTGGTCATGCTGACCTCTTCCCCCAGGCTCTGAGCTCAGAGGTGGCAAGTGCTTCCTGGTCACAAGGGCAGAAGTAAGCTCCACTTCCCTTTGTGGTTTCCCTGTTCCCTGTCCACACTTCTCAATAGGCCCTTTTAGTAAGCCCAGCTTATGTTATATATTTGAAGAAGGAAATGGCAACCCACTCCAGTATTCTTGCCTAGAGAATCCCGTGGACAGAGGAGCCTGGTGGGCTGCTGTCCATGGGGTCCCACAGGGTCAGACGTGACTGAAGTGACTTAGGAGCAGCAGCATGTCATATATTGTAATTTTAAAATATCCTAATCATCTTGTTTTCTGCTAGAACCCTGAGAAAAATCAGTCTTATATAAAACAAACAACTGTTTAAGAGAAAAATATATTAATATGTTGGTAAGAACTATAGATTTTGGAGATGGAAAAACTGATGAGGAATCTTGTAGTAAGATCTCAACCAACCCCAAAGGTCACCATGCACAGCTGTGGCATTCACAGTCCAGGATGCATCTGGGCCCATCAACCCTCCCTGCTGGGACTCTGAGTGCAAGAGCAAAGAGTGTCTTCTGGACTTCCCTGCGGTCTGGTGCTTGAGAATCCACCTTCCAGTGCAGGGCATGTGGGCTCAATCCCTGGTGAAGAAACTAAAATCCCACATGCCATTGAGCAACTGAGCCTGTGTGCCTCAACTAGAGAGCCCGAGTGCCCAGACAAAGAGCCAACTCAGCCATAAATAAAAAATAAATATTAAAAAAAGGAGTCTCTTCTCTGGCTGTGTTATCACTTGCTGCTGCTGCTGCTGCTAAGTCACTTCAGTTGTGTCCAACTCTTAGCGACTTCATGGACTGCAGCCTACCAGGCTCCTCCATCCATGGTATTTTCCAGGCAAGAGTACTGGAGTGGGGTGCCATTGCCTTCTCCGGAGTTATCGCTTACTCTCGATGTTTTTTTTTTTTTTTTTTTGGAACGAAGCCCCTCTACACAGAGGCAGGATAACGTTTGAAATTACTGCTGGGTGAGATGCATGAACAGAACGTACCTGAAAGCTCCAGGAGTGCTGGTCTACCCGGGATGAAGTTGCTGGATGATAGGATGGCATTTGGCAGGATAGGAGGCAGGGAAGGCAGGTGCAGATCTGCAAGGAGATGTGTGCCACTCTGCTGGGCTTAGGGCTTGACCTTGCTTTTCAGAAAGATAAGCTAAGGACAAAAGTGTAAGTAACCTAAATGTCTATTTTATAGTCCAAAAACACAATGAGGTGTGCAGGGCTGTGTGGAAATTGTGCAGAAACATGAGACTGTTTATGATACAAAGTTCAATGAATCAAGCAGAACATTAATGCATGCCATGGTTAAAACTCCGAAAAGTGTATATGAACATAGACTGTACAAAAATAAAACCGAAAAAAGAAAAATAAGATGTTGAACTGATGGGATTACGGTACTGTTTTTTCATCTTTAATGTCTTTGTTGGAAGGGGTAGTCTTCTGTGGACCTTGAACACCTTGCTGGGAATGCCAGGGTGCAGGGCCCTGACTGTGCCTTTGGCTGGGCCATTTCTCAGGTTGTTTGTGCAGCTGGTAACCTTGAGAGATGTAACGTTGCTCCCTAGGCAAGGAGCAGGCTTGCTTAGTATTTGCTGTAAAAGCAGTGGATTTCTTAAACTCTGTATTCCTCAGCGAAGATGTACACCGCTGTGCACAGCATCCATTGTGTCCATTTTACCACCGTGTAGGGGAACTGACAGCAAAGGGAACTGACCCCAGCTGTCTGCTGTGCTGTGAACAATAAAGCCTTTGTCTCTGGCCCAAAAGTTCACGTCTTCTACCAACATCCGTTAAGCACGAGTAACAGACTGGAGGGTAAAATCCAATCTCGGACCAAAAGTCTGTAACATTATCACAAAACCAACTCATAACTATCCATTTAAAATATATCTTTCCCATCAGACTATAGATTTTAAGGACTAAGAATTGGGTCTGTCCTTTCTACCACTGTTTTTTAGTGCTAAAGTTTAATCCGGCACAGGATAAGTTTCAACAAGGGCTTCCCAGGTAGCGCTTAGTGATAACCCTCCTGCCAATGCAGGAGACATAGGAGCTGTGGGTTCAATCCCTGGGTTACAAAGATACCCTGGTGAAGGGCATGGCAACCCACTCCAGTATTCTTTCCCTGGAGAATCCATTGACAGAGGAGTTTGACGGGCTATAGTCTTTTAATGTCACAGAGTCGGACACGACTAAAGTGACTTAGCATATGTGCGTGCAAGCCTCAACAAACATCTCTTGGGTGATGGACTGAAGGAGCAGAGATATGTAAGAAGCAAGTTCAAAAACAGAATTCAAACCCAAATATGGGCTTTGAAGTTTGGGATGACAGTTTGCAATCATATGTTCCTATTGTTCAGTAACATATAAAAGCACTACCATTTACTGAGGACCTAGAGGCCAGCCCCTCTTCTGGGTGATTTTCCAGTTATCACATTTAAATGGTCATACCCTGCATTTTTCAGGTACTGCTCTGTGCATTGTCAACTCTAAAGGAAAGCCAACCAGAACCCGACATCATAACCAACCCCAAACAGCCTCCTTGACCTGTTCCAGTGGTCTTAAGGGCCTCACATTCCAGCCACTGCAGGCTTCTAGCAACTCCTGCCAACCCTTCCTGCCTGGTGGCTGCTGATGAAGTTGCCACCCTGTCCCACGGCCTCAGCCAGACAAGACAAAACCCCGGATGTGTCCACAAGCTTGGTTGTTGCGGCATAAACAAGTTCAGAGCTGTCACCCTGGTGTTCCTGATCTGAGGCAAGGCTGAGACGCTGGGGGGCTCTGAGTCACAGCACCCTCATCAGTGCCAGGTCTGGGCTGGGCGGGTGCGGAGCCCCTTACTCCGCTTCTCACACATCACCTGTGGCATCACTACCTCACAGCGCCCCTGCAGCTCCCTCTGGAGGCTCCGCTCTCTCAGTCCCCATCAGACCACTGAGCGAGGCCTCCTCGCCCCTAGTTCCTTTCTGCTGCCCTCCCTGCCCTGGGCCCCTCGTCGGCAGGTTGCCTATCAAAACATCCCTGCCCTGAGCTTTCTTCCAACAGAGCACAGAAGGTTTGACATCTGTGACGAAGGACGGTTGTATTTTACCATACAGGTTAGAATTTTGGCTCTCTGGTTAATATTTCCTTTCTTCCAGGAAACCTCAACTCTCTTAAATGATCTCTATTGCAAATATATTCATTCTTCCAGATCAGCTCACTGATGTGCAGGTTGTTAATCTGGGAGGTGCCAATCCTTTCTCTGCATGTGGTAGGCAGGAGACTGAATGAATGAGCTAGCTTGTCATCATTTATGAAGTAAATAAACACTGCTTTATTGAACATTTATTTCCTATGTGCCAGACACTGTGGCTAGGTGCCAAGAAGACAAAATGAACAAGGCAGAAAGATATACTCAAGTAGTCTATGGTCCAGAGGGAAAACAGACATGAACAGCTTACTGTATATTTCACGCCACAAAGCATCACACACATGAGCAAGTGATAAGCCACATGGGGAGACCTAAGAGGGCTTCACAAAGGAGGTGAAAGCTTCACTTGTCCTGAAAATTTTGTCTGAATTTCAGCCCACAGACTGTATTTGGTGACTACATTTTCCCACAGCTCTGGGCAGGACTTGACCTAAATGTAGGGCAGCTTAATGTGGGTGAAGCCTTAACAAGTTTCTCCCCTGCTTTCGAGTGGCAAAGTTTCCTCTAGAGGGAGCCAGAGGATTGTGGGAAAGGAGGAAACAGTGCGGCTCCTTTTTTAAAAAGATTTTTATATCACTTTTTCTTACCAAAGTGTTATTGACTTACAACGTATCTTATTTGTTTCAGGTATGCAACATAATGATTCGACATTTTATGCATTCTGAAATTATCACCACTATAAGCCTAGTTATCACTATCATATCATACCAAGTTATTACAGTATTATCAATTATGTTCTTTATCCTGTGTACCATACCCTTGTGACTTGTTTATATTATAACTGAAAGTTTGCACCTATTCATCCCCTTTACCCATTTAGCATACTCCCCAGCAACCACTAGTTTATCCTGTTCTGTGAGCCTGTTTTATGCTTTTTTAGATTCCATATATAAGCAAAATCATGTAGTATTTGTCTTGCTCTGATTTATTTCACTTAGCATTATACTGTCTAGGCCTGTCCATCTATGTTGTCCTTAATGGCAAGATTTTATTCTTAGCTATGGCTAAGTTATATTCCCATTATAATTATATAACAAAAGGCAGAAACTCGTCCTCTCACAGCTCTCATGGCCAGACGTCTGAGATCAAGGTGTTAGAGAGCTGTTCCATCTCAGAGCCCTTGTGTTTTGCTGACAGTCTTTGGTGCATCTGGTCCCTGCCTCCACCTTCCAATGGACCCTCCCTGTCTCCGTATCTCCCCTCTTCAGGAGGACTACAGTCACGTTGGACAATGGCTCACCCTCATGACCTCATTTTATTTGTAAGACTTTGTCCCCCAGTGAGTTTATATTCTGAGGTTCTGGACATTAAGACTTTAACATAGGAACTTGATGGGGATACAGGTGACACCATAACAGTGCCCAAGCTAGGAACCTCAGACTTGACTTTCAGGGTCCCTTCCCCTGCTTGCTAACCCCAGTCTCCAGCCAAGATTTGTTGCTTCTCTCCATGTCCACCCCTAGTCTGCACCTTCATATTTGGTGACCTCTGCCCTCTGATTGATCTCCTCCAGCAAGTTCTCCCTTGCAAAGCACTGTACGCTGTCCTGAAATCACCCGGTACTAGGTTTGAAAACATTTTTCTGGTTTCTCAGGGACAGAGTGACTCTCTATATGAATTCGTTTAATCCTTAGTAGCCACATTTAGGGTTTTCAGTGTGTAGATTAAATGAATTAATACATGTATTGTGCTTAGGTGTCAAGGACATAGTAAACTCTCTACAAATGGCACCTGTTATTATTGGGGCCAAGTCACAGTTAGTCACAATTACTGCAGGACATGATTCCCAAGTCAAAGCCTTGCCTGAGATGGCTCTGGGGGAGGGAGGGTTGCACAGTCCTGTCTGTACTTTCTAGCTTCTGAATTTTACAGAAGTGGAGCACCTTGGGGCGTTCCCACTGACGACTGACTCCTACACACAGCAGGGCACAATTTCCCTAGAACGTTGTGGCCAGTCTTCCAGATTGACTACCTCGCAGACGAGCACCTTGCACGTTTCAAAAAAGTAACTTCCTTAACGCACATCTGCTAGGTTTTCCTTCCTCTCTCCTCTTTGTTTCCTTTTTTCATATTTAAACTTTTGAGCATATTAACAAGAGTGAGAAAATTTTCCCCAGCGCCCTTCTAACTGCAACATGATTCAGCACACTTCTGATCACTCTTTTATTCTGGATGCGTGGTTTCTTGTGACCTTTTCAGGGACCCAGTTCTGTGTGTTTGTTCTGTGTGACTTGCTCTGTTGCTGGAAATGGACTGTGATTAATTATAGCGCTGCTTTTCTCTTGTCAAAACCACAGTCACATTAAGGGGTACTTGTCATTTGACATCTTTGGGGCACATTTTTGTGGTCTATTAGTCTGAAACCAGGATTCAAGGGAAGTATAGTTCTCATAAAGAGGTTAGTTGGATGCTGAAAGAATTTGTTTAGGACTACAGAGCAATTCAGAGATAAAATTGGTTTTCCTAACAAATTAGTGCACTGAATTTGATGCAAGAACAAAATGTCAGCAAATAGAAGAAGGCTCAGTTGTTTTGTTACAGTGGAATTGATATTTTATCAGAAATTGCATTCTTCTTCTGTATCTCTGGGGTTGATGCTTAGCTGACGCTTTCTGGGATGCAGTATTATGTGATGAGTGGTGAGAAGAGCAGGTGTGATGGGTAATGGCAGGTGCTGTTTCCTTCCAGAAGGGAGGTGGGGATCTTTATGGGAGAAAGGAGCAAGAGGACTAAAACCTCATAATCACTCCTAGAAAATATAAAGATGGAACCAAGAACTAGAGGCATTAGTGTTGTTAAGGGTTATAGTAGCTTGTGGTGTCATTACAAAATAAAAGAAAGGAAAAGCCATGCTGTCTGTAAATATCTAAATCTGAAATATTATATCAAAACTAAGCTAAATAGATTAGAAGAATAAAGACAGAGGTCTCTATCTGACTTCAAGAATTACTATAAAGCTACATTAAAATCGTGTGGTATTGACCTAAACATAGATAAGTAGATCAATGCATTAGAACAGAGAGTCCATCCAGAAATAGAACTATACAAATATAGTCAGTTGACCATTGACAAAGATGCATAAACAGCTGATAGATAGAGTCTTTTCAGCAAACAGTGTTGGGATAGTTTTCATCCATATACAAAAAGATGAGCCTAAACCCATACCTCATACCCAGGGCCAAAGATAACCCAGAATGCAGCACAGACCTAGGTGTAAAACATCAACTATAAAACATCAAGAAGCAAATATACCAACTTTAAACATTTTTGTAGATGTCTTTGTAGCATTCTATTCACATGAAAGTGTATCAGACTGTATGTACTACGTTTCTAGCCAGCTTTTTGTCACTTAACATTATATAAATTAGCATTTCTCAATTTCACTGAAGTCTCCTCTTGCTTCTTTACTGAAGGCCATCCTCTGGTTCTAGGATAGAGGAGAGCTACAAAACAGACAATTCATTAAGAACTTTGGGTCCTTGAGGGGAATTCAGAAGCACACTTGGTGAACCAGCTCATCCATCCTGTAGGACAGCCTCAGAATGAAGAACACAGACATTTTCCAGGGGCAAACATCAGATCTGTGCTGGGTCATGTACCATACAACAAATCCTGAAATAAAAATACCTGAAAAGAGAGCTGTACTTTCTGAGTCACCTGCTGCAACTGTGGGGGCAAGAACCTCTTTGACCCTGAGACAATCTGGCCTTTTTTTCCTTTGGTCTTCCTGTTTGTGTTTTCCAGACCACAGCACCCTGCAGTGTCTGGGTCTGTGCCTGTTACTGTCTAAAGAAAACCCCAAACCACATAAAATGTAATAAATGAAGACATTTTGAATTCTACCCTTTAGGTTTATTATAACATGTAAAAATTTTGTCTTGGGTGTAGGTTGGCTCATAGTGATGAATTCATTATAGGAAATGGTCATGTGACTTCCTTCTGGAGGAGAGGACTGTGGGGGAGGGAGTGATTTGGCCCGAGTCCAGGGGACACAGATATGTGTAGTTTCTCATAACCATGAGCTGCTGGGGGCGAGTCAGACCAGTTCTACTCCTCTGTGAGGTCCTCAGGCATCCTTGATCCACTGAGTAGATTCTATTTTCTGTCTCAGTTTCTCCACTTGAATGTAAGATCCACTACATAGGAGCACAGGTTAGACCACATCTGTCCTGTTCACCTCTGTATTCCAAGTATCAAGCAGAGTGCTTGACATCTGATGGGCATGAAATTAAAACTATGTCAGATCGATAGATGAGTGGATGAATGGCTGGTTGGATGAGTGGACAGACTGGTGATTGAACAGGTGGATGGATGGATATATGGATGAGTAGATGAGTGGATGATGGATAAGTGGATGGACGGGTGGGCGGGTGAATAGATAGGATGAGATGGTACTGATTTGTTGGTTCTGTAGTTTAGTTAGAGGCTTTATTGAAGCGATGTACCTGGGTGTCACACACCCCAAACATAAGGCTTCAGTTTAGGCAGTGTTTGCCCTTAGTCATAAGAAGAAGAATGTAATGAGCGCTCCTGCACTTTCCCTCTATTCCTTGTAAAACCCCTCAGGTTGCTCACTAAGCACATCAATCACAACAAAACTGTGGCCCTTTCCCTGCAGCCCATTCCCCCCTTTCAGGGGCTTCCACAGAGCAGGGCTGTCTTGCAGGCCGTCTGCAGCTGCTCACAAGAGTCACGCGTGTGTTCCTCCTGTCAGGTGTCCAGATCTACCAGCCACTTTCAGCCCTTTGGAAATGTGGTTCAGCCCAACCGTGAGGCTGCTGGCATCCACTATCCTCGGGTGCCCAAGCAGGCAAACCCTCCTCTGTACTCTGCGGGTCTGTGCTCCTCTGTAGCTGCCAGTTTGTCTCTTTTCTTAGGTGAGAGAAAAGTCTACAAGAGGCCCTAGGAAAAAGCAAAGAAAACACAGTTTGGGGCCATTTCTGACAGGCATAGTAATGAGGTAAGCCACCTACTGGGCTTTGTAAAGAACTCCCATTGCGATCTGAGCATATCCCTTAGGGCTGCCCCTAGGGGAACCCACATTATCCGACTCAACCAGCAACACTCAAAAAACACTTGTTTCTTGTTCACCTTGCTGCTGCTGCCGCTAAGTCGCTTCAGTCGTGTCCAACTCTGTGCGACCCCATAGACGGCAGCCCACCAGGCTCTGCCGTCCCTGGGATTCTCCAGGCAAGAACACTGGAGTGGGTTGCCATTGCCTTCTCCATTGTGTGAAAGTGAAAAGTGAAAGTGAAGTGACTCTTAGCGACCCCATGGACTGCAGCCTACCAGGCTCCTCCATCCATAGGGTTTTCTAGGCAAGAGTACTGGAGTGGCTTGCCATTGCCTTCTCCGTTTAGTGAAGGTTTATTGAGGGCTGAATGTAACAGGGTAACATGAATTTTTGCTTCAAAGGAATTACAACTTGGTTAAGCATAAAAGACAATAGGAGTAGATGTGATTAGAGAACAAGGCAAAATAACCTCAGAAGCTGCACTCTATACTCCCCTAGTCCAAAAGGGAAGGAGTGTCTTTCTCTGTTTTCAGGTGGAGAGTCATAAAGCAACTCCTAAAGCTAATCTCTCTATTAAAAAAAGGAAAGTTAAAAAAATATAACACGTAGTGCAGTCACACAGACAACTTACATCCATTCAAATATAAGTAGGGAACAGTTGATAAAATGAATCTGAACTTAAAAAAAAACCTTCTACTTAAAAAAAAACCTTCAGAGATTTAGGTTTCAATTTCAACTATCTGAAATTTAGTTGCAAATTTAAGGGTAAATAATAAAAGCTCTCTAAACAGAAAATCAGATGCAACAAGGTTTATGGACCCTGCAGAAGTGAGCACCGCCTTCATCCGATTGAAAGAAGTATAACATTCCTGCTTACTAGACAAAAGTAGTTAACAGAAGATATTTAAAACAGAAAGAATGCTGCCAGAGATGTAATCTCTGAATTTAAGAAAAGAGACAGCTTAAAGTGAAGGACTATGTAACACTATTTTATAGTATTAGAAACAAGAACTCAAAAGACAGAATAAAACATTTACTATTCAAGCAATCAGTCTTACAATTTCAAGGCTCCTCAGTTTAACACATTTCAAACATCACCCGATTTTCTAATGTGATGTTCTGTATATAACAGTAAGCTACATGTTTGGAAAGCTGAGTCACTTCTCTTAGATGTAATGGTATAAATGATGATTTAATTTCCAGATTAGCACCTAAGAGTCAGTGAACTCCATAATGCTACTGTAATATTTATAAGTTGCAAATAACATAACAGAAAAAACTTCTAGAGCCACATTTTAGTCTTCAACATGTGAAAGCCATATGGCAATACTAATAAAATAAGCCTGTTGCTTGTTATTATCCCCAGACAATCATCTAGTCCAGAGCCCAGGCCCATTTGGTGGAGGATAAATCTCCCTTAGGACCAATGCTTTTGCTTAATTTCCCACACAGATCACTGGAGTCCAAAACGGGTAGAAATATGGGCTATGGGTATTTCCTATGAAAAGATGGAGGGAGGGCTAGCACTTGCCTCAGTAAGGCCAGAAGAGAACCTCAAAGGATGAGATGGTTCAATAGCATCACCGACTCAATGAACATGAACTTCCAGTAAACTCCAGGAGATAGGGAGGGACAGGGAAGCCTGGAATGTCACAAAGAGTTGCACATGACTTAGCGACTGAGCAAAAATGAACAAATGCGGATTTTAAAAGCTTTTCATCCCCTTGACGATCAGGGATATACAAATCTGATAACAAGGCAGCATTTCCACTTATTAGGTGAACAAACCTTTAAAAGATCGCCAGTATCCACTTTTGTGGAGAATGTAGGCCATTGTTTTCCTGAGCATGTGTATCAGAATTGTTTGCTGGGTTTATTTAAGACAGTCACCCAAACTTGGAAACAACCCAGATGTTCTGCCAGGGTTGAGCTGATGAGCAGTGGCACGTCCTCACCAGGGGCACACTCAGCAATGGAAGGAACAAGCTATTGATACAGCAACAACTTGGGTGAAGCTCAGCGGCATCGGTCTGAAGGAACAAGCTACTGATACGGAGACAACTTGGGTGAAGCTCGGCGGCATTGCTCTGAAGGAAAGAAGACAGTCTCACAGCTTGCATCCTGTGCGATTCCAGACTCAAGAAGGAAAAACCGATGGTGGCGGAGAAGACTGGTGTTTACCAGGGGAGTGTGGTGGGGAGTCGGTAAACATAGCCAGAGTAAGCCCGTTGGGGTGATGGGACTCTTCTGTACCCCAATGGTGGTGGTCACACAGATCTACTATCTGTGTAAAGTTCACCACCTCCTCAAGAGTGGAAAAGAAACTGACAAAAAGCTTGTATGTAGCCCACCTCAGACTTAAAAATCAAAATCTGGGCAGGTGGAGTTGAGCCAGTGAGCTTTTCCTAACAAGCTCCCAGCGATCCTCATGGACGCCAAGTACTGAGCTTTCCTGGCACTCATAATTATTCATGTGAGTGCAAATTTGTACTACATTCTAGAAGATAATTAGGAATGTCTATCAAACTATGGAATATGCATATGGAAATGTATATGAATATGGAAATCCAGTCTTAGGAGTTTACTGTATGGATCTACTCAGATAACACTCATAAGGGTTTGGAATCACATACAAACATGGTCACTTCAACTCTGCACCAGTGAAAAATTAAGAACAACTTGTCTTCCCCCAACAGCAAACAGTAAAATAAATTATGCTACAGCTATATCGTGCATTAGAAACCATGCAGTGAATAATCCACCTATAATTTCAGGTACGTATTTACATTCTAATATGTCTAGAAGGAAATTCCAGACATCAGTGAATATGACGCAACCTCAGGGAGTGGCTTCACCTGAACTCACCCTACCCACCAGAAAATGAGAACGAGTTCCCTCCATTTAAAGAAAGAGGAAAACCTCACATACAAGGCTGGATGCGCAGTTCCTTCTGAAGGCCTGGGTGCCCTGGTAGCTGGTGTGGCTCACACGCTCTGCCCTTTCCCTCAGCACCGTCCTCCCTTCGTGCTGGTTGTTGGCTGTGGGAGACCTTGAGGTCTGACCTACCTCACAAGCTGCATATGGAGGTGGGTGTTGTTTCAAATTGTGTGTTTTGATTGTTTTTTTTTGTTGTTGGTACATGAACCTGAGTGAATTGAAATTGATGTGAAAGTTCTAACAGAATGATTCAAATTGAATCAAAATAAATGTTTTTATTATCATTGTTCTTCTGGGGCATCCTCTCTGTGACGAGGCTTTATACACATTGGGTCTCTTTCTCAAAACAGCCTTAGGATGGATTTCATTATCCTGTATACAAATGAGGAGGGCTTCCCTGGTAGCTCAGCTGGTAAAGAATCCACCTGCAATGCAGGAGACCCCCGTTTGATTCCTGGGTCAGGAAGATCCACTGGAGAAAGGATAGTCTACCCACTCTAGTATCCTTGGGCTTCCCTGGTGGCCTGGATGGTAAAGAATCCTCCTGCAATGCAGGAGATCTGGGTTCGATCCCTGGGTTGGGAAGATCCCTTAGAGGAGGGCATGGCAACCCACTCCAGTATTCTTGCCTGGAGAATCCCCATGGACAGAGGAGCCTGACGGGTTGAAGCCCATGGGGTCACAGAATCGGACACGACTGACCGCAACATACAAATGAAGCAACCATGGTGTAGAGAGGGTAAGTCACTGGCCCAAGGCTCTGCCCACCCATCTCTGTCCCCTTGGTCTCTGCCTGCATTCCCAGGTAGGTTCTGTATTGACAAAACGATCCATAAAACTAAAATGCAGCTAACATATACACATATTTCCATCATTTCACAGTAATTGAATACATTTATTATTGCAGTTATTATTGAATACACATTTATTGAATACAATAGAAAGCATCCCTTCATACATTATTTAAACATTTGAGATAAACAGCATCCATGCTGTTTTCTGGACCTCACTGGCTATGTCCCCAAGTGAGATCTGGGCGTCTTTTGCTCCTTGTCCATAGCCCTCTTCCTTCTGACTGGACCGCCATTCTGACGGTTAGTTCCCTTGCTTTTCAGTGCTGGAGCGTCTTGGCTGTCAGTCCTTGTCACATGGGTGTTTGCTGTGTGAGCACTCCCCAGTACATGTCACACCTCCCTCTTCCCTCACCTCTAGTGCTATGCTGTTTCTTATTTTCCAAGCATGGCTCTTGGGGTCCCATCTGTCTTACGGACCTTCTTTACCACCCCCTTGATCTCTCTAACAGCTCAAGCTTCTGGTCCCATCCTGTGAAAGCCCCCCCTGCCCCACCACCTGGTGCCCCCTTGGGGTCTCCTCTACCCAGACAGTCCTGCAAGTACTGGCTTCCTGAGGGTGGCCTCACCTCTGCTTATCTTCCACAGCAGATACAGCACCTGTCACCCACTGTGTGCCTAATGCACACGGCTTGACCCAGATGACAGGTGGAGAATGACCAGATGAACAGCACTTACAAGAGACTGGGCATGTGGGAACACCTCTGATGTAGTGGACAGTGGAGCTCGGACTCTGCGGTGCCGTCTCTTACTGGGCAGTTGCAGGAGCGGCCCAGCTTGAACCTCATGAGAGGAAGGGCAGTCCCAGGAAGGCTCTCACAGCTCCACCACCTCCTGCTGCCTAAACAGCCTGGCTGTGGCACAGTTTTTATCTTGTCCATAAAGTTGTTTCAGACAGACCAGGAAGGAATACTAGCCCCACTCCACCCTAAAGCTCTGACAGCCCTTCCAGTCACCGCTCCCAGAAAGAGGTGCTGATACTCATTCAAGTATAGAGTCAGCAATGTGACGCTAATGTTGTGAGACTGTTGCTTTTACCCACAAGGCGTCTCTGTGAACTACAAAGCCCACGAAAAGAGGCGCCCGGAGAAAGCAGCACCGTGGAGACAGCCCCTCTGCGGCCCTCACTGCCCACCTCGTCCCCTGACACCTCCCCAGCACGCATCCCGTTTCTTCAGTTGCCTTCAAGGAATTTTCTGAAATTGAATACCTTCTCAGTGCCTCAAACTCAGTGTCAAACACAAAACTCAGCCTTCCCACTCAAAACTCAGACACTGCTGTCTCTAACCTCCATTTTCCTGTCTTGGACCTTCGGTAATCTGTCACTCACCTCCCCTGAGTCCCCATCTCTGCTGTGATTAGTCAGGAAGTGTTGTACCGATGAGAGGCTCCTTCATGGCAACTCTTAGACTTGCTTTTCACCCCACATCTCCTTGGCCACGAGCAAGTCCAGGCTCTCCTTTCCCTCCTGTGATTTCTGACCACCAACGTCTACTGTCAAGATAGAGCTCAGATTTCACCTCCAGAATTTTCCTTTATTCTCTGACCCTCTGGATTCACTATATTATACATCATGAAATGCCTCTAACCTGAGCCTCATCTGCCTACAGCCCAGGACCTAGCATTTGGGTACTCACATGGAACAGTTGGGGCTTCCCCTATGGCTCAAGTGGCAAAGAATCTGCCTGCCAATGCAGAAGACCCAGGAGGCACAAGTTCGATCTCTGAGTCGGGAAGATCCCCTGAATGAGGAAATGGCAACCCACTGTACTCAACGTGTGGTTCTTAGCTGGGCAAGTGTGCCCCAGGGCACCTGTGATGATGACTGGAGACATTTCTGGTTGTCGCAACTGGGGGGTGGATGCTGCTGGCATCTAGATGGGGGGAGGGCAGGGATGTTGTGAGCTGTGCCAGGACAGCCCCACAGCAAAGAATCTTCCGGCCCCTGTGTCAGCAGATTGAGAGGGTTGAGGCGTTCTGCCTGCAGGGATCTCTCCAACAACAGTCAATCCTGAAGCTTCTTAAGTCCCAACTGCTCCCTTAACCTTTCGCAGCCCCTCGAGTCACCAGCACCTTCCCTTCCTTAGATCCTGGCCTGCTTAACATCTCCTACCACCGCAAATCTGCACTCGACACTTACCAACATGTTACCAAATCATGCATTTGTTTTATCCCATATCCTCAAGTAGGTTGTAAGATCCTCAAGGACAGTAATATTTATGTTTCTATAGGTATGAGCATAAGGTGAATGTGTAGTAAATACCTGCTCACCCAAGTAGTTTCCGGGAGCACTGAACGAAATAAGTAAACTGAAATTCTAAGTTGAATTAAGCCAGTGCCTGAGGATGTCAGGATATGGAAGCAGAGGAATCTTGTTTAAATCTAAAAGGGAAGTTCTAGAATTTCCACAGAACTTAAACTTCTTATTCTGAGGAAAATACCTGGAAACGGAACTCAAATACCAGCTAGAGCCACAACTGTCCTTTGAAATTTAAATAAAAGTTGACTCAACCCTACAAGGATGGGGAAAATCAGCATTTTTCCCACCCAGGGGCCCCCTGGGAGTTATGCGTTCAGAAGTCAATCTTCTCCACAGTCTACTCTGCAGATGCCCACTCGCCCCTTCCCTCCCAGGCTGCCTCTCCATCCTTACTGGTTCTCGGCTCCTCTCCCATCTCCTAAAGCCTCCCACAGGGTCCTGAATGAGCATAGAAGTCTCCAGGGAAGGTTAGACAGACAGGGTGGAAAATGAAATAGTAGAAAGTCCTATTGCTGTTTTTTTTTTCGGACAGCCGTATTTTTAAAAGTCCTTCAGTAAACCCAGTCCAGGAGTTTCCCAGAGACCGGCCTTTGGCCCCAAACTTCAGTCTGTCGACCTTCTCTGCCTTCTGTCCTTTTCCTAAGATCCCCCAACTCTTCTGAACCACTTCTGCAGAGCAGCCAACAATTCTGCACCCCACACGGGCTTGACTGGTCTGACCCTAGGCAAACACAACTCTCTTCCTAAAAAGCCCTCCTGCCTTCCGCCCCCGCCGCCACACAGACGCAGGCCTGACTAGGGGGGCAGTCGTGTGGGCTCCGCAGGAAAGGGCGGGTGTGGTGGGCTGGCCTGAGGAGCGAGAGGCTGCTGGGACGGCCCTCACAGCTTCACTATGTGTCACGATGATTTTCTTTCTATCCACACCTTGGAGGGGTGCGGACACCTTTAAAGCCCCTGGGCCCCTCAGAATCAGCCAGCATGCCTGTGGTCACACCTGTGCCCCCAGGAGGGACGCAGACAGAAGCCTTGCTCACACTAAAGAAACACAAACAAGCACACCATTTGGGCAGAACTCACTTTTGCTGGTGTGCAAAAAGTGCTCAGTGATGCACAATAAGGCTCGTGATTCTTATTCTGTGATTAATAAAGCTCGCTGTACCCTCACTGGGAGAAATCACCTCTGTGAACATTTTAGTGCATTTTCTGCTCTGAAAAGGGTGCTTAGAAAATAAGAGAAACGTTTATTATGGTCACTTTTACCCAAGAAAACGGCCCTTCTTATTTTATAGGTTCAGAAAACCCATCTTCTCCTGCTCCCGGGGAGTGTCACACTCCATCCTTTAAGTTAATGTTCATACCTTAACTTAATGTACCCCCATGAAGCTCAGAGGATTTCTCAGTCCTCCTGCCCTTTGGAATTATTTGAGTTGTTCAGTGAATATTTACTGAGTGCCAAATACTGTTGCCAGATGCCTGTCAGCGTGACAGGGACCCAAGTGGCAGGCAGGCCCTGGGGCTCTTCTCTTACCTGTGGGAGGAGGGAAGGAGGTGGGCGCTCCCTCCATTGCTCCCAAGCAAATGAACTGGGGAGGCTGGACCAGAAATTAAACCTCTTCAGATGGAAAAATCACTGAAATGCTTGTATTTTTTTAATGTTTATTTCTTTTTAATTGATTGATGATTGGGTTACGATATTGGTTTGATTTCTGCCATACATTAACATGAATTAATCATAGGTGTACATATGTCCCCTCCTCTTGAATCAGTGAGAACAGCTCTTCAAAGTTCCTTTTTTTAATCTTTAAAATTGTAATGAGCTCTGCATTTTACTTCCTGATATGTCCAAGTGTTTTAAAATATAAAAACAACATTTAAAGTGATTTATCAAGGAGTAAAAATCATGCTCTTGGAAAATATGCCTTAATTATCCAATGACTACACATCGACTCAGAAAGACATTCCACCTTGAGAAGCAGGCCTCTTCCTTCTCTGGCAGAACACGGGGACAATTTCTTCTGACGCTTTCTTGACAGCCAGTGCAATAGGCAAGATATCCGGACTCGTGGGGCTGGAGGTGGGCAGAAGAAACCACTGAGTGGGAACAAATTTTCCGAAAAGGGAAGCTAAAGACAAACTTCCCAGTTGTGCCTCAGACAGGCCCCAAGGTCTGAGCCCTGTTCCTTCAGTCCTTGACAGATGAAATGACTTAATGCAGGCCTTACTGCTCCCAGACTCTTTCCAGGTCTTGATGTAATGCTCACAGTTACTCCGGGAGACAGTTGGTCCCAGTTTTACAGATCTGAAAACACAGTCAAAGAGGAAGGGCAACCTGCTTAAGGTCACACAAGGAGGGGACTCAGACAGTGCCCCCAAGACAAAATTGGGTGCTTCTTCCCTATACTCCCTCTCTGAGACTTAAAATCCCTATCAATCACTTAGAAGGCAGACAAGCTACAATGGTCCCAAAGTGGCTTTGTGTTCTTCTCACTGTCAGGTAGCAATGACATCAAGCCAGGTGCCTAATGGAAGCCCAGAGGCCAGCTGGGAACCAGCTGACCCGACGCCTCTATGTCCCTTTGGCTTGCATCTAGATGAGGAACGTGAGCCCGTGTTCCACAGGCGGCGGGGGGGCCTCCACGCCTGTTTCTCCCAGGCCCCCGCCTCTACCAGCAGCCTGACTAGTTTCAGTCAACCAGGCCCTTTCCCTGAGCCCTTTTCAGAGTAAGCAGGATGTGTGAACCCTGCTGAGAATCCTCTAGGAAGAAGAAAGACTTCTTCTTAGAACTTCTTTAGAAGCTGAGCTCTAAAGAAACCTCAAGTGCCCTCCACCAGGCGAGGGCTTTTCTCTGCCTGAGTGAGCAAACCACGGCTGCTGGGGTGGGGGGCGAGGGGAGGCACATCCCAGGGTCTCTAGCAGGGAGCTTGGTGGCATGCTCATAGCATCCTCGCTCCCTGTCAGCCACTGGCCCTCTGTGTGCCCCGTTCCCAGGTAGAAGCAGCTTTAGTTCCCTAATCTGTAAAGTGGGAACAATAATAACCTACTTCAGTGGTGTTTTCCTTTGAGTTTTGAGAACTGAGCCTAATTATCTTTAGCTTCATTCTCCTCCACTTATGTCCCTCATTTGAAATCTGAATCAACAGTTCTCAGAATAATTCAGGTTTGGGTGTGTGTGGTAGGGGAGGGGTGGGGAGCCTGATCAATGGCTTAGAGCTTTGCAGAAAGGTTGGCGCTGTCTCATCGACTGTCAGCAGAGGTGTGTGAGAAGCGCAACCACAGAGCTGTCCTGGGAGGGCAGGGCTGGGCAAGGTGAGACTCCAGGGAGGTGGTGATGAGCAGGGACCTCAGGAACACAAGGAAAGAAGGAGAACAGGAGGGACTTTCTCTGTGGCCCACAAGGGAGCTTGTCTTTGAGGAAGGGGAAAGCACAAAACTGACCACTGAGCAAACAGCTACATCGCATTCAATTTTCACATACTGGTGAGATCAGTAAAAAGAGAAAGGGAAGGAGACCACATACATCGTGAAACTAAGCCATAAATAATGAAAGTACCAGTTACTCCCTGTTTCTAACTGACGTTTTGTTAGATGAGACAGGTAAAAGGAAAAACAGCGAGACCGAGGCAGCAGCCGCTGGGGGATGATATTAATGAGTGCATGAAAGGGTGTTTCCTACAGGGGTGCGCGCTGGGCCAGGGCCCAGTGGGGTCTCCCTGGCCTGGAGAGATGCTCGTGGCTCCCTTCCCGCACCCCACATTCTCTGGGAGGCCGAGTGGTCCCACGGGATGCGGGGCCTCTCCTGGCCACTGCTGGGTCCCCTTCCTGGCTGCTCTGAGCTCACAGTCTGCTTGGTCTCAGTCCCGCAGCCGCCCTCGTCCCTCTCCCCACACAGACCCAACATGGAGCGTGTTCCTTTGTGAGTCCTGCACCGTCACATATGGCCCCTGATGTCCGGCGTACTGCTCACACCGTGAGCTCCGTGTGCGGGGGCCCGTGGGTCGGGGGTCGGGGCCTGGCCGCTGCTCTGGTGGTTGGCCCAGCCTGTGCCCAGCCCAGCGCTCAGGCCGCCCCCACGGACGTCCCCCCGCCCTCTTCTCCGCTCTCACGCCTCAGACTGGAGCCCCGTGCCTCAGCCTCAGCTCAGGCCTTCCCTCTCTTCATCCGATACCCAGTCATGCCTCTGCTAAAACGAACGGTTTATCCTTCAGTAACATAGAAAGGTTGGCAGATCCTTTGAAAATTTCACGTTTTCCTTTCTCCCCAGCCGGCTCTCTAGATGCAAGGAAAGTATAGACATTCTCCCATCGGTGACAACCTTTGTGCCCGGTCTTCCTAGAATGCATAAAAATAAGCATTAGTTTTGAATAGCCAATATTTTTTCTGCTTCTTCAGTACGTGAAGATGGGTCCCGTTAAATAACGCACCATCGCATTCCCTGTTCCTACAGTGACACCTGCTGTATCGCATCAGCTAAACGCCTCCTGTCCCGCCTCCTCACACCTACTCTCACCTACTCACACCTACTGTCCTGCCTCCTCACACCTACTCTCACCTACTCACACCTACTGTCCTGCCTCCTCACACCTACTCTCACCTACTCACACCTACTGTCCTGCCTCCTCACACCTACTGTCCTGCCTCCTCATACCCACTGTCCTGCCTCCTCACACCTGCTCTCACCTCCTCACGCCTCCTGTCCCGCCTCCTCACGCCTGCTCTCACCTACTCACACCTACTGTCCTGCCTCCTCATACCCACTGTCCTGCCTCCTCACACCCACTGTCCTGCCTACTGTCCCGCCTCCTCATACCTGCTCTCCTGCCTCCTCATACCTCCTGTCCCGCCTCCTCATACCTACTCTCACCTACTGTCCTGCCTCCTCACACCTCCTGTCCTGCCTCCTCACACCTCCTGTCCTGCCTCCTCACACCTACTGTCCCGCCTCCTCACACCTACTCTCACCTACTCACACCTACTGTCCTGCCTCCTCACACCTACTCTCACCTACTCACACCTACTGTCCTGCCTCCTCACACCTACTCTCACCTACTCACACCTACTGTCCTGCCTCCTCATACCCACTGTCCTGCCTCCTCACACCTACTGTCCCGCCTCCTCATACCTACTCTCACCTACTGTCCCGCCTCCTCATACCTACTCTCACCTACTGTCCTGCCTCCTCATACCCACTGTCCTACCTACTGTCCCGCCTCCTCATACCTACTCTCACCTACTGTCCTGCCTCCTCATACCTCCTGTCCTGCCTCCTCGTACCTCCTGTCCTGCCTCCTCGTACCTCCTGTCCTGCCTCCTCACACCTACTGTCCTGCCTCCTCACACCTCCTGTCCTGCCTCCTCATACCTCCTGTCCCGCCTCCTCGTACCTACTGTCCCGCCTCCTCATACCTACTGTCCCGCCTCCTCATACCTACTCTCCTGCCTCCTCATACCTACTGTCCCGCCTCCTCATACCTACTCTCCTGCCTCCTCATACCTACTTTCCTGCCTCCTCAATACCTACTTTCCTGCCTCCTCAATACCTACTTTCCTGCCTCCTCAATGCCTACTGTCCACGTCTGCCCCTCCACCTCCACCCCAGGTAGTGTCTCTGCCTCTCCTTCTTCAGCCGTTAGAGTCCCATCCTGCCAACTCTGAGTTGAACACCTGGCCTCCCATGCTGGACCTGCTGTTTACTCTCCTTATAGTCTTTGTTTCATTATTTCACACAGCTTTATCTTCTCTCCTTGATTTCAAATGCACTGTGCAAGGCTTCACCAGTTTTAAGCCTTGAGATCATTTTCAAATATGTCCACCAGCAGTGATGTGTCCTTGGGTATATAACTCCATTTGTCCACCTGCAGAAAGGACATGAAAATAGTACCTTCCTCAGATGGGATGCTGTGAGGATTAAATGAGATTATGCTTCAAAGAACTATGTATGCATGGTGTTGACACATGAGATATTCTCTCTAAACACCAGCTTATTAGGCTGTGGATGACGATCAAGACAGAAGCAGCATGTCAAGATGAGCAGGATGAAGCAGATGGAGAAAACCTGACCAAGGCCGAGAAATAACTGATCAGTCTGGCAGGGGAAGCACGCCAGCCCAGGCAGCTATCTGAATTATTGTGGGTCAGAAAGAAGCCAGGCTATTAGCTTGACTTGTTGGCTTTCCAGGCTGTGATGGCATGTTTTGCAGATGATACAGCTTCTTGAGAGATTGTCCAGTCACTGTGAAGAGCACAGTCTGTCTGCTCTGCAAAGGCCACTCTTGGCCAATAGTAAGAATAGGAAGTGATGACAATGATCAGTTCACTGGCCAACTGGAATGGAAGGGGAATTCTTCCACAGATCATTGTAATTCCCCAAACTGAAAACTTGACCAAGTAGCCAGAAGGCTCAAAAGGGGCCTCTCTGCTTGTCAGCCCATGGCAGCCTAGGTAGGTATCAGTATGAGCATTTTCAGTAGCACAGGCTGGCATGTTGCTTCTGACCTGACTCAGGGAACTGCTCATGACCTTCTGACTCACCAGCACCCCTTCCTGCAGCTTCTCGATTCGAGACTCCCTCCCCGAAGGGCTAACCAATGATAAAACTCATAACCAACAGTTATTAAACGTGTACTAGGTGTCAAGAGCTGTGTTGTTATATCAGCACAGCAACCTTATGAGGAGCCTGCATCCGTTACTCCCTTTTATAGGAGAGAAGGCCAGGTGTGATGTCTGGGTGAGTCGCCCCACATCACATTTGTAATGAAAGGCAGCTCTGAGCTCCAGGACTCCACAGTCCACATTCTTAACTGTTGGACAAGGAGACTGGGCACATATCAGCCCAATAAATTTATGGTGAGAGTCTGTACCATAGTTAACAGATTAAATGAGTGCATATCTGATATGATTTGAAAGGCAGTAAGTAGTTATTTAAAACAAGCAAGCAACAATAGAAACATCATCTGTATGTCCTGAAATCCTTACATTTCTCATCTCTTTAGATCAATGCCTTAAGACTCTATGCAGAGTCTTCCCTTGTGGTCCAGTGGCTAAGACTCTATGCTCCCAATACATGGACCCTGGGTTTGATCCCTGGTCAGGGAACTAGATCTCACATGCTGCAATTAAGACCCAGAGCAGCCAAATAAATAAATGAATGAATATTTTTAAAAAGACTCTATGCAAACATTACCTACAAGGGCAGGAAGGGTGTGTATTAAACAGGCACTACATGTCTAGCACTTGTCAGAGCTCCTGAGTGACACTGGGGCACATGCAGGTATGAGACCCTCTGTCCTAGAATCTCTGCATCACCCGACTCCCCTGCAGATGACTCACATCTCCCTCCGTCCTGAGCTCCACGCTCACCTTCTGGTGATCAGACAGCGTCTGCACCCAGCTCTCCCTCAGCCACTCCGTGACCTCAAAGTCAGACTTTTTTTTAATCCTCTCTGACTTCTCCATTCCAGTCAGTGTTGACACCATATCTTCTCCACGCAGGCTGGAAACCTCAGTCTCCCGGTTCTCCCTTTGACGTGAGAGAACCAGATGAGTCCTGTAGATTCTCCTTGGAAGCCTCTCCCCCTGTTTCCCACTCCTGTGATTTTGTCCTGGTTCAGTAGCTCTTTGCTCTCCAGCCGCCCACCACCCCGCCCAGGACTGTGGCCCCTCCCCACACCAGCACAGCTCTGATCACAGCACTGCTCCCCAGGCATCACCATCAGGTGCATCACTGCAGGCTGTCCACAGGGTGACGTCCCCTCCCACCTTCTCCAGGCCCCAGGCACGTCCTTCCTGCTCTTCCTGCCCAACCACAGCTCACACAGTTCTCTTCTTTGGAATACGCTTGCCCTTTCTCCACATGAACACTCCTGAGTTTTTACTAAGACCCTTTCAAGGCACGCTTTCCCCAGGGCCTTTGCCAGTGGCTCTTGCTGCTCTGTCCCAGGAAAGAACCACAGGCTTGGGGACAGGACACCAGAGGCAGATCCAAACCCAGAGCTTAGAGTGGCCACGGAGAAGCCACTCTGCAGAATGGGAGTGAAATGGGATGGTGGGTGAAAAGTGGAATAATGGGAACCAGGCTGCTTCAGGCACCAAAAAGACAGCATTTACATCTTTATCTTCAATTCAGTTCAGTTGCTCAGTCATGTCCGACTCTTTGCAACCCCACGGACTGCAGCACACCAGTCCTCCCTGTCCATCATCAATCCCAGAGTCTACTCAAACTCATGTCCATTGAGTCAGTGATGCCATCTAGCCATCTCAACCTCTGTCGCCCCCTTCTCCTCCTGCCTTCAATCTTTCCCAGCATCAGGGTCTTTTCAAATGAGTCAGTTCTTCACATCAGGTGACCAAAGTATTGGAGTTTCAGCTTCAGCATCAGTCCTTCCAAACAATATTCATGACTGATCTCCTTTAGGATGGACTGGTTGGATCTCCTTGCAGTCCAAGGGACTCAAGAGTCTTCTCCAACATCACAGTTCAAACACATCAATTCTTCTGCATTCAGCTTCCTTTATAGTCCAACTCTCACATCCATACATGACTACTGGAAAAACCATAGCCTTGACTAGACGGACCTTTGTTGGCAAAGTAATGTCTCTGCTTCTTAATATGCTGTCTCAGTTCAGTTCAGTCGCTCAGTCGTGTCCGACTCTTTGCGAGCCCACGAATTGCAGCACACTAGGCCTCCCTGTCCATCACCAACTCCCAGAGTCCACCCAAACTCATGTCCATTGAGTCAGTGATGCCATCCAGCCATCTCATTCTCTGTCGTCCCCTTTTCCTGCTGCCCCCAATCCCTCCCAACATCAGAGTCTTTTCCAGTGAGTCAACTCTTCGCATGAGGTGGCCAAAGTACTGGAGTTTCAGCTTTAGCATCATTCCTTCCAAAGAACACCCAAGACTGATATCCTTTAGAATGGACTGGTTGGATCTCCTTGCAGTCCAAGGGACTCTCAAGAGTCTTCTCCAACACCACAGTTCAAAAGCATCAATTCTTCGGCGCTCAGCCTTCTTCACAGTCCAACTCTCACAGCCATACATGACTACTGGAGAAACCATAGCCTTGACTAGACGGACCTTTGTTGGCAAAGTAATGTCTCTGCTTTTCAATATGCTATCTAGGTTGGTCATAACTTTCCTTCCAAGGAGTAAGCATCTTTTAATTTCATGGCTGCAGTCACCATCTGCAGTGATTTTGGAGCCCCCCAAAATAAAGTCTGACACTGTTTCTACTGTTTCCCCATCTATTTCCCATGAAGTGATGGGACCAGATGCCATGATCTTCATTTTCTGAATGTTGAGCTTTAAGCCAACTTTTTCACTCTCCTCTTTCACTTTCATCAAGAGGCTTTTTAGTTCCTCTTCACTTTCTGTCATAAGGGTGGTGTCATCTGCATATCTGAGGTTATTGATATTTCTCCCGGCAATCTTGATTCCAACTTGTGCTTCTTCCAGTCCAGCGTTTCTCATGATGTACTCTGCATAGAAGTTAAATAAGCAGGGTGACAATATACAGCCTTGACGTACTCCTTTTCCTGTTTGGAACCAGTCTGTTGTTCCATGTCCAGTTCTGACTGTTGCTTCCTGACCTGCATATAGGTTTCTCAAGAGGCAGGTCAGGTGGTCTGGTATTCCCATCTCTTGAAGAATTTTCCACAGTTTACTGTGATCCACACAGTCAAAGGCTTTGGCATAGTCAATAAAGCAGAAATAGATGTTTTTCTGGAACTCTCTTGCTTTTTTGATGATCCAGCAGATGTTGGCAATTTGATCTCTGGTTCCTCTGCCTTTGCTAAAACCAGCTTGAACATCTGGAAGTTCACGGTTCACGTATTGCTGAAGCCTGGCTTGAAGAATTTTGAGCATTACTTTACTAGCATGTGAGATGAGTGCAATTGTGCGGTAGTTTGAGCATTCTTTGGCATTGCCTTTCTTTGGGATTGGAATGAAAACTGACCTTTTCCAGTCCTGTGGCCACGGCTGAGTTTTCCAAATTTGCTGGCATATTGAGTGCAGCACTTTCACAGCATCATCTTTCAGGATTTGGAATAGCTCAACTGGAATTCCTTCACCTCCACTAGCTTTGTTTGTAGTGATGCTTTCTAAGGCCCGCTTGACTTCACATTCCAGGATGTCTGGCTCTAGGTGAGTGATCACACCATCGTGATTGTCTGGGTCGTGAAGATCTTTTTTGTACAGTTCTTCTGTGTATTCTTGCCACCTCTTCTTAATATCTTCTGCTTCTGCTAGGTCCATACCATTTCTGTCCTTTATCGAGCCCATCTTTGCATGAAATGTTGTCTAGGTTGGTCATAACTTTTCTTCCATCTTAGCTCCAACCATTGCTAGTTGTGTGGTCATAGTTAAATTGTCTGGACTTCAATTCTTTATAATTTGATTTTCTCATCTGCAAAAACGAGGACAAGGGTATCTCTTTTAGAGAATGAGAATTAACAAATGCAAAGTGCTGAGTACATGACTCCCAACAATGGTATTTTATTGTGTTTAGTTTGTTTCTTGTCTAATAAAGCCTCACACACAGGTACAGTGATTACTGCTCTCGGCTCTTTGCACCTCCCTTAAAGCCTTATCTTTCTCTGCCATGTTTTCTACTTATTTTAAGACTGTCTTTCCTTTGACTAAGGCTGGAAGAGGGACTACTTCTTAGTTGTCTTTGCATCTGTTGTAGAGGCTAGCAAAGTGCCTGGCACACAGACCTCAGGAATGTAGGATTTGGTTAAATTTGAGGAAGAAAAGGAGCCTCAGGCAGGCAAGGAGGGTGGGAGGGGGTTGTCCTTTGAGACAGAGCAGTGGGGACCTCAGAGCCTGAGAACAGGCACAGGGGAGGGACCCAGGGTGGCTGGGGTCATGGGTTTTCAGAATGTGGCAGCTTCACAGTTTGCCTCCTCGGGAGGATGAGAGGCTTGTGCTACAGTGCTATGTGATGTGTGAGAAGGAAGAGACACTTCAGTCACCCAGGCTTGGATTCAGATTTGGATTCTGCCCCTAATTGCTCCCTGAGGCTCAGTTCGCTTTCCATACTCTGAATAAGAATACGATGACTAGCTCCAGAGAGTTTTGAGAAGATAAATTCTATGCAAAACATACAGATTTTCATCTTTGACTGTGATGACTGAGAAATGTGAGGGAAAGTGGCCAAAGGGGAGGATTAACCTAATCGATGATCCTGTAGAAACCCCACCGCATGACACCATCTCTCTGGTTGCAGGAAACCCCCCTCCTGGTCCCTGCCCTCCCATGGGCTGGTAACACAGATGGCAAGTACTGGAAGTGATGCTGTGCTTACTGTGTCCTAGCCACCTGCGTGCAGGGCGTGCCCATCAGGTGGGGGTGCAGGGGGCACGGGCGGTGGTCTACTGTACTAGAGCCTGAAATGAGCCGTGAAGTCCAACGGTGGTCAAGTTATTGACAGCCTAACACTGAAGGAAGCCTCAGATCCAGGCTTGTCCACCTTCAAAACCAGACTCTCTCCTCGAGGCCGTGTCATCTTGGAGATGAAGGAGACTTCAGCCCAGTGCTTGGGAAGCTCACAGTCTAATCCCAGCTCTCAGAGAAAAAAGGAACTAATTGATGTGACCAGAAGGAAAAGGCATCACACGCCCTTAATGATCAAAAGTAAAACCTCAAAAGGCCCCAGATGCCTTCCTGATCAACTGCCTTCTCCACTCCAGCCACCCTTTTCTCTTCCCCTCTGAGCAGAGGAGCTGGGCGAGGACCAGGCAGAAGCCTTTCCTTTTGTCTGTTTTCCATCATCTTTGGAGAGAGGTCCTGCTTCTGAATTAATCAGAGCAACTTTAGAGATTTCTGAATACCATCATGTGAGGTGCCGAGTGTGTGTGGTGCTGTTTGGTATGGGTATCTGATTTTCTGAAACAAAATTCCCTTTTAGCTCCAGCATGCACAGCAAAGGGAGGCAGCAGCACCTTGCTGCCCTGAGGGGCTGAAAAGGGGCAGGCGAGCTGATCACGGATGCTCTTGGGGGAGGATGTCAGCCTGAGAGACAGGGACGACTTTCAGTTTTGAAGATCCTTCAGCTCCTCATGGGCTTACATTCTAAGGGTTTACCTTGGAAGAAAGGACCAGGCTGGAAGAAAAAGGGGACTATGATGCCTACATGAGGTGCACACACGCGCGCTCCTTGGAAGAAAAGCTATGACAAACCTAGACAGCATATTAAAAAGGAGAGGCATCACTTTGCTGACAAAGGTCCATCCAGTCAAAGATATAGTTTTTCCAGTAGTCATGTATGAATGTGAGAGATGGAGAGATGGACTATAAAGAAGGCTGAGCACCAAAGAACTGATGCTTTTGAACTGTGATGTTGGAGAAGACTCTTGACAGTCCTTTGGCCTGCAAGAGGATCCAACCAGTCCATCCTAAAGGAAATCAGTCCTGAATATTCATTGGAAGGATTGATGCTAAAGCTGAAACTCCAATATTTTGGCCACCTGATGCCAAGAACTGACTCAATGGAAAAGACCCTGATGCTGGGAAAGATTGAAGGCAGGAGAAGGGGGTGACAGAGGATTAGATGGTTGGAGGGCATCACCAACTCAATAGACAGGAGTTTGAACAAACTCTGAGAGATAGTGAAGGACAGGGAGCCTGGTGTGCCGCAGTCCATGGGGCTGCAAGGACGTAGGGCTTGGCGACTACACTGCAACAGCCATGACAGCGATGACAGCGCGGGGGGACCGTCAGGCCACCTCTCACCTTCCGCACCAAGAGCCCGAGGCTCAGAGAGGTGCAGCAGCACGCCCAAGGCCACACAGCCGCTGAGGGCAGGAGCCACGTTCCCTTAGCAGCAACTCCACACTCTGCATCACCTGGAGCCACAGAACAATGCCTCACAGCTCGGTGGGAAGTGTGGAGGCCAAAGCAGCGTGCAGACCCCAGACCCTCCTCACAGTCTGACTCTGTCCCGTCCAGCCTGGAGCCAGCGCCCTCTATACCACCCACGTCTGCTCTTTCCCGGGGCTTCCCAGCCCCGCTTCTCTCCTGTCAAGGCCGCACGTTGCTGGGACTGGGGGGTGGGTGCCGAGGGCACAGCCACTGTGCCGGGCCCCTTGTGGCGAGTTAACTGAGCAGATGTGAAATAAGAGAGTAAAGGAGTGAATTGTCTACATTTCCTTTTTTCAACCTAAGTTAGTATCCTTGCTAATTAACAAAAATGAATGAGTTTTAAAAATATAGACACAAGAAAAAAGTATTTCACAGCTGTTCACTCTTAGGTAGCTTTTTTCACATATTCAGATTATACATACTTCTTTAAATATTATTTTATACATTTTTCACGTAAGTCCTATATTTCAGTTATATTTATTCATAAGTACTTTTCCCAATTAAAAAAAATGTCAAACACACAGAAAATACTAAGGAGCACCTATTCCACCTTTCACCCGGGTCGATCGATTGTTAACGGCTTGCCATATTTGTGTTCTCCATCTCTTTCTCTGACAAACCATTTGGAAGTGAGTTGCACAGATCAGATCACTTCACCCTGAAGACTTCCGTTTGTCCTCTGAGAACAAGGACGTTCTCCAACATGACCACAGCAGCGCTGTCACACCCGGGAATTTTAACATATAAAGACGTACATGCTTTTTATGTGATTTAATTTGGACCAGAATAGTGGAGAGAAAACTGCACATTTACAGCCTCATTGCAGTTTCTGAGAAACGTAAGCTCACGCTGCTGCTACCTAGTCAACTTGAATCGGCAAAGTGTCCTGCCAGCCTGGC
This sequence comes from Bubalus bubalis, assembly GCF_019923935.1. Taxonomy (NCBI): domain Eukaryota; kingdom Metazoa; phylum Chordata; class Mammalia; order Artiodactyla; family Bovidae; genus Bubalus; species Bubalus bubalis. The sequence goes on from NC_059158.1 coordinate 73,389, forward strand.
TCTGCCACGGCCTCCACCACCTTCCCACCTGACAGATGCTGTTGACCTTGAACACCTTAGGCACAGGGGTGCCAAAGAAACAGGTGAGAGGAGACTGCCTCCTTTCTCATATGGGGGCTGGCTTCTCGGCTCCGCAATCAAAGTCATGAAACATTAGTATTAGGCTAGCTTGAAGATGTCTGGGAATCCCGTTGGAGAAACACGTGGCTCATTTCCATTCATGGAGCCTCCTGCTTTCCCTCTGAGCAGAGCACTGTGCTCGTGTCTTTCCCACGTGAACGAGGTGCACTTACTGGCTCTGCCTTCTGAGGTGGCGTTTCTACTCGAGGGTGCTAGCAAGGCGCCCAGGTTCGCGTCAACCCCTCCGTGGCCCCACGTAGCTCCGTGTGACCTTGCAGCTGAGTGGTCAGGGCAGCGCGGTGACACAGAGGAGGAAGAGCGGGCGCTGCTAGAAGCACACCCAAGGGGCTCACCGTGACAAGAGCCACGAGAAACGTGAAGCAAGGACCAATCTTTCCTGAGAAAGGAGATTAGAAACTTATAAAAAAATTTAACAGAGTTGCCAAAGACACAAAGAAGCGGCTGGCACCCTCCAGCAGGGTCTTTATAATGCCTCCATCTCCAGGCTTCCTCAAAGGACAGCTCTGGTGAAGTCAGAGCACACAGTATCCTGCCTTTGGGAACTGAGTTGCTCAACTGAGGGATTAAGGAACAACTGACAGTGTTCCGCTGGGTCGGCCGCTAGCTTTTCTACCCACTGCATCAAAGGCCTCAATTTCAGTTATTTAAATGTGTAGAGTGGCATCTGGGGAGGGAAGATGCTTTCTGATAAGAAAGGAAACCCATTTTTTCAGAAACTGGTAAAAAAATTGTCGAGTTTGTAATTCCCAGAGCTGAAAGAGCTATATTACAAAAGGAAGTGAAGACTCTGTGGTCCCATATTTGTAAGATGACTAACAATAACAAGAAAAAATGAATGAATTCACATGCACATTAACAAACATGAAACTTCCACTTGGGCTTCTTTCCTAAAAGTTGTTTTAATTTGTCCCAATATTTTCCTCAAAAGAAAAACATGTAAGTAGGTTGAAAGAAAGATAGCTGGCTTCTGTTAGGGTAGAAACTACAGGAAACAGTGTTTTGTAATTGTCAGAATAGAAACATCAAATGATGCATGCAAGCTGAAAACCTTGCATCGCTGCCCACACGGCAGGCTCACTTTTTAAGCAGACAAGCAAAGTTTTAAGAACCTTTAAATGTAATAGATCTGTTGAGGGTGGAAGTATAGACAGTTGTGTTTGAGCCTTGGGAGGTGGAGGTGTGCTTCTGAGGTTCTCTCCGTGTGCATCAAGGGTTGATGGTCTTCCTTTTAACTAATGGTGGAAAATGTCATGATGATATGTCCAATCAAACCTCTGCTGACTCTTTTTCTTTCTAGTATCTGGCTGAGCTCACACATTTGACTTCCCGTGTCCCTGTGTGGTCCAGGGAGTGGAAATTCCGAGAGGCTTCACAGGGGGAGTCCCCTTCGCTCCCGCCACCTCACACCCAAAGGCAGAACAGGGTGCTGCCTGCAGCCTCACAGGCCTGGCTCTTGAAAGGACCTTCTGTTCCATGCGTTTTCTTATAAATGTGAGGCTGTCGATTATTTTGGTGGAAAGCCTGCACAAAGTGGTTTGATAAAAAACACATTAGAATGAATTTGCTTATGCTTTCACGCTTGCGGTTTGGTTCCCAATTGACAGTTGTCAGAATTGAAGCTTCTGGGTTTTGCACAGCAGTGGCAGCGATACAGTCATCTCCCGCTTCTGTGTCACTTTGCTCGGAATTTGGGGAAGAGGGGTTTGGCTTTGATGAGTCCTTCCATCCCAGGTGCTTTATACAACCTCTCCACAGCCAAACACAATGTCCAGTTACCAGAACAAGCTTATGTTCCTACTTCAAACATAGACTCTCTTTGTTAATATTCATTGTAGGAGATGATGGTTCTCCTGGAAGTAATTTTGAAGGATGTCTTCCAGCCCATACGGCTTACTTGGGGGTTAACTCAAGTAACTTTAAATGATTTTGTCACACTGCTCTGTCTCCACAGTGAGGGTTAAGTTTCCTGGATCTTGCTTCACCTGTCTCTCCACTTGCAGCGTGGGAAATGACCGCCTTGACCACAGTGCAGGCTCTAGAAGGTTCGTGAGGCCCCCTGCGCAGTCTGGATGGGAGGGGCAAGGTTGGGACTGGGTGCTGGGAGTCGGACCCCGAAGGCGGCACGTCTGCCTTGTCTTCAGGAAGCAAAGGTGCTTGCTTCTGTGTGCACCCAGGCTGATCACCTGCAGCGCGGGGCAGCCATGTGTCAGGCCCAGATTAGACACTGTGGATACTGTATTCATTAAACCTTTACAGTGAGCATAGGAGGTAGAGAAGATCACCATCCCATTCCAGAAGAGGAAAGCCAGGCCAGAGAGGATTCACGGGGGTGACGCAGTGAGAGAGGGTGAGTGGGGCTAGAACTTTCTTTGCACGACAGCCCTGCAGGGGCTAGGTAGTGGATGCCCTGGGGAAGCCTGGCCACTGCCATGGGTGTCAGGCAAACAAAATGTCTCATTCCTGCAAGTTTGTATTTAAGTGACCTCATCACAGTTGCTTAATACTGACCCTCATCTCCTTTATATGTAAAATAGGGCTCAGAAATTTCATCCCACAATTACCAGGTGAGAGCTTCTAACTGAAGGCCAGCCGGCTCTGCCACAGGTGCTCAGCACGTGGTCACTGCGTCCTGCTCATCCCTCACCCTCCACCCCAAATGCCCAAGTGACTTCCCTCGATGTGCAAAGACTTGTGCCAGCCACTGTGCTCCCGCTACCTCTCATAACCCATCTTCTGCCAGCCTTGCAGCAGCGACACCACATGCCCTCCTGCTGAGAGGGGTTGTCAAGGTGAAAGAGTGTTCTCTAAGGAAAGAGATGTGAAAGATTCCCAGATGCTCATTTCTATCTTTCAGCTCATTTACCCCACTGGGAATATAATAGCTGCTGAGGGGTTTTTCCAGTGGTCATGTATGGATGTGAGAGTTGGACTGTGAAGAAAGCTGAGCGCCAAAGAATTGATGCTTTTGAACTGTGGTGTTGGAGAAGACTCTTGCGAGTCCCTTGGACTGCAAGGAGATCCAACCAGTCCATCCTAAAGGATATCAGTCCTGGGTGTTCATTGGAAGAACTGATGCTGAAGCTGAAACTCCAATACTTTGGCCACCTCATGCGAAGAGTTGACTCATTGGAAAAGACCCTGATGCTGGGAGGGATTGGGGGCAGGAGGAGAAGGGGATGACAGAAGATGAGATGGCTGGATGGCATCACCGACTCAATGGACATGAGTTTGGGTGGACTCCGGGAGTTGGTGATGGACAGGGAGACCTGGTATGCTGCGATTCGTGGGCTCGCAAAGAGTCGGACACGACTGAGCGACTGAACTGAACTGAGGGGTGCTTAAGGGCTTCCCTGGTGGCTCAGTGGTAAAGAATCTCCCTGCCAATGCAGGAGACTCAGGTTGGATCCCTGGGGCCCACCAGGAGTCACTTGGTCAGCATAAACTATCAGGGCTTATGGTGAACTGCAGAGTCACTCCAATCAGTGGGGAGGTTCCAAGGATTTGGCGGTCTTCCCAGGAAGCTGGACAAAGGCAAGTTGGAGGCTTTATTAGGTAGGAGTGTGTGTGTCTACATGTCTGAGTGTTCACATACATGTACATGTACGTGTCCATCATCATCCAGAGGATAAACCACGTCTGCTTCAAGGGCGCATGGAGTCCTTCATACCTGTGCCTCCTCCTTCCCTGCTCCTTCCTCCCTCCTCCAGGACACCAGGTCGCCCTACCTCCCGCTGGGCTACTTCTCATCCTCCCTTCATCCTTCACCTCATGCCCCTGCTCCTCCCTCCACCCCCCTCCCCGGGAAGTCCCTCCCTTGCTCCTTCCAGCAGGGCTGATAGTTCGATCTGCTGGAGCAAAAGCTCTCCATAATTAACATTATTACTTTTCTATTTAATTCAATAGGTTTCCCCACTTGATTTCAAGCCTGCGTACACATTAAGTGGCTTTTTGGCTACAAGTAGTAGAAAACCCTGACTTAAAGTACAAGGACGTTCTTGATTTACTTATTAAGTCCAGAGATGGCTGGGTCCAAAGTGCTTCAGCCACAGTGATGCTGCTGAGGATGGGCTCTTGCTGTCCTCCGACATGGTCACCTCTGCTGAGTGTTCATCATTTAATATGGAAAGATAGCACCTCCCATGGTTGTAGCGGTCATGTGCCTTCAAGGGAGAGGAGCAAAAGACTTTTTCCTCCACCATGTCTCTCCATCAGAAAGGAAAACTGTTTTGAGTAGCCCCCAGCTCACTTCCCCACAGATCTCACTGGTGAATCAGTTCAGTTCAGTTCAGTTGCTCAGTCATGTCCAACTCTTTGTGACCCCATGAATTACAGCACGCCAGGCCTCCCTGTCCATCACCATCTCCCGGAGTTCACTCAGACTCACGTCCATCGAGTCGGTGATGCCATCCAGCCATCTCATCTTCTGTCATCCCCTTCTCCTCCTGCCCCCAATCCCTCCCAGCATCAGGGTCTTTTCCAATGAGTCAACTCTTCGCATGAGGTGGCCAAAGTATTGGAGTTTCAGCTTCAGCATCAGTCCTTCCAATGAACACCCAGGACTGATATCCTTTAGGATGGACTGGTTGGATCTCCTTGCAGTCCAAGGGACTCTCAAGAGTCTTCTCCAACACCACAGTTCAAAAGCATCAATTCTTTGGCGCTCAGCTTTCTTCACAGTCCAACTCTCACATCCATACATGACTACTGGAAAAACCATAGCCTTGACTAGACGGACCTTTGTTGGCAAAGTAATGTCTCTGCTTTTCAATATGCTATCTAGGTTGGTCATAACTTTCCTTCCAAGGAGTAAGCGTCTTTTAATTTCATGGCTGCAGTCACCATCTGCAGTGATTCTGGAGCCCCCCAAAATAAAGTCTGACACGGTTTCCACTGTTTCCCCATCTATTTCCCATGAAGTGATGGGACCAGATCCCATGATCTTAGTTTTCTGAATGCTGAGCTTTAAGCCAACTTTTTCACTCTCCTCTTTCACTTTCATCAAGAGGCTTTTTAGTTCCTCTTCATTTTCTGCCATAAGGGTGGTGTCATCTGCATATCTGAGGTTATTGATATTTCTCCTGGCAATCTTGATTCCAGGTTGTGCTTCTTCCAGCCCAGCATTTCTCATGATGTACTCTGCATAGAAGTTAAATAAGCAGGGTGACAATATACAGCCTTGATGTATTCCTTTTCCTGTTTGGAACCAGTCTGTTGTTCCATGTCCAGTTCTAATTGTTGCTTCCTGAACTGCATACAGGTTTCTCAAAAGGCAGGTCGGGTAGTTGGATATTCCCATCTCTTTCAGAATTTTCCACAGTTTATTGTGATCCACTGGTGAATTCTGGATCACATATTTTCTCTTACACCAGCCCCTGGCAAAGGGGTAATCTGCTACACTTTAACTAAGACGTTCCCTGGAGCAGTTATGTGTTCCATAAACATAGCTGGGTCATTTTAGGAAGGAAGACGGTGTGAGTGACTAGGGGTCCTTTGACTTGGAGCAGATATAGAATGTGTCCTCAGATAACAGAAAGGCAGCAAGGGTATGACTAAAGGAAGGAGGGAAGCAAGGAAGGAAAAAGGAAGCAAGCAAGCAAGTCTTGGTGGGAAGGGGACAGAAGGAAACAAGATAAATATTTAAACAAAACCAAAAAAGCAAGGTCCTAGCTTGTAGAAATTTTTTATACTGGATTTATATTACAACTAAACATATCATCATGACTTAACTATGGCTTGACAGTTTTCAAACATTTTGAAGCAAGCAAACTTTTATGTCAAATAAATAAAATATCATTTTAAAAATTCTATGAGTCAATATAAAACAAAGACAATCCATTTTCCATGTGGATGTGACTTGCATCACAGCTTTTAGGGTTATTCCTGATTTGGAGAAGAGATGGCAGCCCACTCCAGTCCTCTTGCCTGGAAAATCCCATGGACAGAGGAACCTGGTAGGCTACGGTCCATGGGGTCACAAAGAGTTGGACACGACTGAGTGATTTCCCATTCATTCATTCACCTGATTTGCTCATAGGAGAGAATGTTCCTTGCCTTTTAGAGTGAAGATAAGCACTTTCCATGGAGACTGACAAGGACACAGAACAGAATTAAATAATAAATTTCTGCAAATTTAATGTTTTTTAAAGGAGAGATTTCTCCCAAGCCCTCAGTGTGTGATGTGCTTGCTGAAGTCCCCCCTCAATTCTTGGGCAGTTGCCGGGAGCCGGCATATTGCATATTGAGTGCAGCATTTTCCACAGCATCATCTTTCAGGATCTGGAATAGCTCAACTGGAATTCTATCACTGCCGGGAGCCAGCGTGAGGAACTCCGCCCATGACAAAGGTCATGAGGAAGGAGGCTCGGCATACGCAAAGGCGGGATCGAGCCTCAGGAGTCCCCCTGGAAATTCTCGAGCATCTATCCCCCAAACCAGAGTCTGCCTACTTTCTGCTTTGTGCTTTCACCTACACCTCTGACTTTAGGGTGGCTGTCCCCCACTACCTCTCTCTGAAAAAAGAGTTAACTTACAGCTCCAGTTAATAAAGTTCCTGGGTGTGATAGTGTTTCAACCTACAAATTCCTTTGGAAGTCCTCTAGCCTGCCTGAATAGGTTTTTCTGGCCACATGTGATTGCTCAGAGCCTCCCAACTGTGAGAGGCATGAGATGTTCTAAACTGTCTAAACACAGATTCCTTTGAGCAGTTAAAAGATTGATTAGAAATTGTATTGGTGAAGGGATTTTCACTTGTTGGGCCAATGTTTGCTGCTAAGTCTCCATATCCCTTACCTGCTGTGTCCCTGGCAGTGTATTGATTGATATAATTGGTGTAAGTAGTAGCTTTAATGTTTGTAACCTGGGACCCTTGAGTTAACTCTTTTTCTTGTTATAGCCCACCACACCTTTGCTCTGTAGGAATGCAACTTTATCTAATGCTTTTGGAGGGTGGCTCCTGACCAATCACCTTTAGAGAAAAATAAGCTTTCTGAAGAAAGGGTCTTAAAATGTTAACAGGCCTCCGGGCCAGAAGATGATGCAAATCACCTAAGCTTTTGCATATGATAAGTTTGCAGGAAGAAAGCCTGGCTTGCTTGCATGACTCTACCCCTTCCCCCATTATCCTCTATGCATAACTTAAGGTATAAAAACTACTTTGGAAAATAAAGTGCGGGCCTTGTTCACCGAAACTTGGTCTCCCCATGTCGTTCTTTCTCTCACCTTCTGGCTGAATTATTCAGCCTCTTTTCTCCACTGAATTTCCTCACTGAGCTATCCTTATTCTATTACTCTTTATATCCTTAATTAAAGTTTAATTAAGCAGTTGTTTCCTGATCCTCGCCGACGCCGTCCCCGCTTCGAATTCCCTGGATCCACCGGGGCTGGACCCCGGCAGGCAGTGTTGGTGGAATCTCAGCAACCATGCCCTGGGAAGACTGATAACCCTTCCATGACACTTGTGCTGGAAGAAGAGCAAGACAGAAGATGCACACTAGAAGTTGTTCTCCAGAAACCAAAGGACAAAGGTACCCAATCACGTCCCTTCCCACAATGTCTAAAAGAAGAGAGGCTCAGCAAGGCAGTGAGGGGTGGTATGTGGACCTAGTCTTACATTCCTGATGCCGGGTGGGTCCAAACCAGTTTCAATGGTTTTGAAGTGAAACTCACCTGGGTGTATGTGGTTCGGCCTCACTCATAGGTCAGGTTTAGATGCTCCCCTAGGTCAAAGTGAAACCCTCGAACCGGTGCCTTATGAGAGGCTGACCCTATAAATCATGCAACGTGTGCTTCCAATTCCCATCACCGGAAACAGGGGGACTCTCACAGCCCAACAGGACCCCCTCCCAGCCAGCGACCTCCTGGAGTTCTGAGCTGACAAGATAACTTTGTGTTTAGTGCTAACTCAGGGGAAGGCAGCTTGGACTCCAGAACAAACTCCATTTACTCTAGACCCTGCCCGCTTTAACAGATTTCCAGTATTCAAAGATGATATACGTCCATCAAACTTATACCCAAATGAAATCATTATAACTGTACATATATATATGTGCATACATATACACACACAGTATATATGTCTACACACATATATATGGTTCTGAATCCTGCTTTTTCACTTAATGATATGACTTGCAGAATTTTCCATATGGTCATATTTAGATCTACCTCATTCTGTTTCAGTTCAGTTCAGTTCAGTTACTCAGTCGTGTCCGACTCTTTGCGACCCCGTGAATTGCAGCACACCAGGCCTTCCTGTCCATCACCAACTCCCGGAGTTCACTCAGACTCACGTCCATCGAGTTGGTGACACCATCCAGCCATCTCATCCTCTGTCGTCCCCTTCTCCTCCTGCCCCCAATCCCTCCCAGCATCAGGGTCTTTTCCAATGAGTCAACTCTTCACATGAGGTGGCCAAAGTACTGGAGTTTCAGCTTCAGCATCATTCCTTCCAAAGAACACCCAAGACTGATCTCCTTTAGAATGGACTGGTTGGATCTCCTTGCAGTCCAAGGGACTCTCAAGAGTCTTCCCCAACACCACAGTTCAAAAGCATCAATTCTTCGGTGCTCAGCCTTCTTCACAGTCCAACTCTCACATCCATACATGACTACTGGAGAAACCATAGCCTTGACGAGACGGACCTTTGTTGGCAAAGTAATGTCTCTGCCTTTGAATATGCTATCTAGGTTGGTCGTAACTTTCCTTCCAAGGAGTAAGCATCTTTTAATTTCATGGCTGCAATCATCATTCTGTTTAATAGCTGCAAAATACTCCATGGTATACATATGCAGCAATTTATCTAATCTTCTATTTTAAGAAATAGGAGGTTTCTTCTTCCCCTTCTTTTTTTCAGCCTTACAAATAGTGCTGCAATAAACAGTCTTAGACATAGATATCTACAGATAGAGGCATAGATAGATAGATAATATTTACTTAAAAATACATATCCATGTGGTATATGGATTTGCCTTGAAAAGAACATTGCTTTTTAAATTTGGCAGGAATTGTCCACCAAAATTATCATAACAATTTACTCTCCCAGCAGCACTGCAGGAAACTTCTGGGTAACCCTCACCAAAACTGGACTTTATCAAACTTTATTTGGTGTCATTGTTGACACAGATGACCATTTATATTGCATTGTTGTTTTGATTTATGTCTTTAATTATGTGTGTAATTGAGAAATCTCTCCCATGTTTGGTTGCTGTATACATTTTTATTATTATGAACCGGCTGTTGCTACACTATTTTTCTGTAGAACTATTCACTTTTTTTTTTTTTTCTGCTGTAACAGCTCTTTGCACAGAAAGAAGCCTGTGACCTACGTGTGCGGCAAAACCTCCCCAGTATATTGTTTATCTTTTGGCTTTGTGTATTTTTTAAGTAAACGCTTAAAACTTTTTTTCTACAAAATTAATCAATATTTTTCTTTATTAATTCTGGCCTTCCTTTATCAAGATTATTTTTGAAATCAGCCATCTTTTCTTAGAACTCACAGTTATAACTAATTTTAACAGATCACAAAATTTTTAAAGGTGATTATATAATCTCAGTGGCTCCTGGGCAATGTTCCTGTGAAAGTTTTAACAGTTGTAAGCAAGGTTGTGTCTTAAGTGACCTTTTTCCAAGGATGACAAAGTCAAATGCCATTAGCTACCTGTCCTTCCTACCATGACTTTCTGAGGAAGCTGAATGCCAGTTAAATAGTCATGTGAACGTTCATGGTAACAACTATCAGTTTTCCTAGTTCTCTTTAATTATGAAAGATTCCTGGGCTACTATGGTCCTAACTGAATGTACAGTGTATCTTATTCAATGGTAGTGTCATTTATTTTTAATTGGAGTGACATTTCTTTTACTGAAATACTTTGAAAGTGTCCTTAGGGGCGCACTGAGCATGCTCAGGACCCGTGTCTGTGGGAAGGAAGGGGGAGGACAGGCTTGGCTGGGCAGCAGCATCTGCATTCAGCTCTTCTCTGATGCCCTGGGCCCACACGTCCCTCCTTTGGAGCACAGCTGTGGCTCTGGTGCTTTAGAGACGGTCCAGGTCGTGCTAAAGGCTGTTTGGTGGGAACACATACCACATATCAAACGGGAAATGGTTCTTCAGTCACTCACAGCAATGCTGCACAATTTTTTTATTTGCTTTTCCGTAATTTCGATCCTTATGTAACGAACCAGTATTAATTTTACTTTTTATAAAGATAATGGATGTGGGGAAAAGTTAAATAACAATAGTGTAGAAATTTAACTCTTGTTGGATGAACAGAGAAGATTTCTGAGTTCATTCGTTTTGAAGCCAATGTGGGAGGGTGAGAATACATGAGCTGACAAGGGTCCCTAAGGACCCCTGGTGGTCAGATGTCCTCATGGCCACTGAGGCGGATTCTGCAGTGTAGGCCACGGGCCGGCAGAGATGGCCAGCAATCACCAGAAGCTGGAACAGAGGCGTGGCCTTGCCAACACCTTGGTTTTGGACTTCTGGTTTCCAAAGTGTGGAACGATGCATTTCTGTAGCTTTCATCTGCCCGATTTGTGGCAATTTGCTGTGGCAGCCCTGGAAGTCCCTAACTTAAGGAACTCAGGCCCCTGAAGTGGAAAGTTTGACCAAACCCTCCCGCCAGGATTCACACTGAGGTGTGCCTGACCCTGAAAAGACTCATGTTTTTCCCTACTCCACTCTCCCCACAGGCCAAATGAGCAGCGGTGGTGACTGGATGGCGCTCCTGCCTCCCCTGCAGTAGTGAAGACACCATGGAAGGAGGCAGGGAGGAGAAACCGCCTCGGGGTGGTGCTGCCTTCCTGAGCTTGGCAGTCCTCAAGCAGGCGCTTTCTCAAAGCAATGGCGGACACACTAGAATAACTAGAACTCCACAGTCTGGCTAAGAAATATTTATCTTCAGAATACAAATCAAGTCAGAAAGGCTTAATAATAATAATAATAGTTGTGATAGAAGAATAGTTCAGGTGGAGAGCTTGCAAACAGCAAGTTGTTTATTGTTTCTTGTCCTCTAGCTAACCTTACTTCTCAGTGCTCCTTTTATGAGGGACCTGAGTCCCAGGGAGTAAAAGTGACTTTCCTAAAGACACACAACAGAGAGCTGGAGCTATGACTTTTAACCCTATGAACTGACTCTATACCAAGTGCTGACCTGATAGAAAGTTGTCGTAAGGGCTAACTAAGCACAGGAGAGAGCGCCAAGGGTCAATAAGGCCACTTCCACAAGGGCTTCCAGACTAAGGTCTTGCTGTCAGCTCTTGGGGAAGATGCATTTGTTATTCAGACTCTTGGCCCAGGAATCTTTTTTTTTAATTAATTTATATTGGAGTACAGTTGATTAACAATGTTGTGTTAGTTTCAGGTGTACAACAAGGTGATTCACTTGTACATTTGCATGAGTCTATTCTTTCTCAGTTTTTTCCTATGTCAGCGACTATAAAACACTGAGCAGAGTCCCCCGTGCGACACTGTAGGTCCTGTTGTCTGTTTTATACACATCGGGGTGTGCATGTCAGTCCCAACCTCTCCCTGGCAACCAGAATGACCAGAAGAGAGTGGCTGTGACAAGCTGGGGGCTTCCCTCGGGACCCCAGACTTCAGGGAAGAGGGCGGGGCTGGGACTGAGGGAAGCAATGGAGGAAGGAGGCAAAGTACCCCTCCTGGGCCCCCAGCACTCATATTAATAATAACTAGTCCCTAATATTCCCTTCTTCCACAATATCTTGGGTTTGTTGTTTGGGACCAAGTACCCCGATATTTTCTTTTCTCTTTTTCCCTATTCCTCTAAAGCTAAATGTCACATAAATAGGTGGCACTTGGTAAGAGTGGTGTCGGGTGGGAGGGAGATTCCTGGGCAGGTGGACTAGAGCTGCTGGAGTGAGCCCAGCAGGTGGGGGAGCCGGTCCTCACAGGGGTCCCAGGCCAGCCATCCAGTGTGCCAGAGCTTGCTGCACATCCTCATCAGATCTTACTAATACAGTGATGTAAAGCAATAATCCTCTAACAAAAAGAAACTTTAAAAGAGAGTATTTTATTCATAAATTTTCTTTTCTTTTCCACAGTGAAACCAGGAAAGCCTAAAGAGATTTTAAACTCAGGTTTAAATCAAAAGTCTGATCAGTGAATGTGAATAATTTCCTATTCAAAAAAGAAAGAAAAACGGAAGGAAAAAGCTTTTGGAAACTTCCTTGGTGACTCGATTTTCCTTCACCTGTTGTGCTCTCTTTCTCAAGACCTCATTTTCCATTTTTTCAGACATCACAAAGCAGAAAAGAAACTTATCTCACATAGACCCATCCAGGACGAGGAACCCACCCACACACCGAAGGCTGTAAGGGGGAATGTGGTTAATAATTTCACAGAGAGAAACCTCTTTCTGGGGAGAGCAAAGAGAGAAGAGGTTGAAATATTTACTCACTTGAGATCGACAAAATAAAATTCGAGAATTGGGGTCCATAAGACCAAGAGGGACAGAGAAACAATGAGCGAACAGCGACGTAGACTGCCCCAGCGATGCGTGCCTTTCACAGCCCCACTGCCTTCTCTCCATGCTCCTGGAAGCCCAGGTCTCTGGGGAATTTTATCTAGGATGTTGATAAGGAAACAATAGGGTTCTGGGAAGAACTGTTAAACAATTAAGAGTGTTGCACTTCTGACCTCAGCCCTATGTGGACAGTAAATAGAACTTACTGTAACCAGAAACAATTTCTTTTTCAAAGTCCATGTTTCTTGCCTGTTGGGAGAAACTTGTTCTCAGGCAAGACAGGCCCTCATCCCCTCCCACCCCAAGACTGATTCAGACACAAAGCAAAGCTCTGCTTCCAGCCCCGCTCACCCGGGACCCTCCACATTCAGGTGGTCGCCCTGCCGCCGGCTGCCGGCACACAGAGGCCTGCAGACTCCTGGTTTCTGTCTCCATCTTCCCAGATGCGCTACTATTTTTGCTTTCTTGGTGATTCCCTTTTACCCTCTCAATCTCCCTAGAAGTCACCTAGAGTTTCAAAGGAAAGTATTTTGTGCCACAAAATGCAGTGGAAACTGTACGCGAATCTAGCTTTTTGATCCTATAAAGAGAAAGAAATCTAAGTTGCTGCTAGCCTGTTTGATTTTTTTGTCTTTCATGTTACTTCAAGACTCCAAAGCATCAGCTAAAAATGAGTCTTGTCACAGAACCAATAGAAGACAACTTTCCCTGTAATATGGAAAAGCAGCCACACACATAGCAGCTGTCAGTGCTGAACGCTGCAGGCCCGTGGCAGTCTGTTTACTCATCGTAGAAACATAAATGGCACACAGCCCCTGTGATGAGTAATTTGGCTGCTGCTGCTGCTGCTGCTAAGTCACTTCAGTCGTGTCCGACTCTGTGCGACCCCTGAGACGGCAGCCCATCAGGCTCCCCTGTTCCTGGGATTCTCCAGGCAAGAACACTGGAGTGGGTTGCCATTTCCTTCTCCAATGCATGAAAGTGAAAAGTGAAAGTGAAAGTGAAGTCATGTGCAGAAAGCGACCCCATGTGCAGCCTACCAGGCTCCTCTGTCCATGGGATTTTCCAGGCAAGAGTACTGGAGTGGGGTGCCATTGCCTTCTCCCAAGTAATTTGGCAGTAGGTGTCAAAAAAAACCTTACATGTTTTGAACACTCATCAATTCTACTTGGAAAAAAATTTTAATTATATGTTAAAAATGACATGTATACCCCCAAATATGTGTGCACAATATTTATTACGTGAAGTGAAGTGAAGTCGCTCAGTCGTGCCCGACTCTTTGCGACCCCATGGATAGTAGCCTGCACCAAGCTCCTACGTCCATGGGATTTTCAAGGCAAGAGTACTGGAGTGGGTTACCATTTCCTTCTCCAGGGAATCTTCCCAACCCAGGGATCGAACCCAGGTCTCTCACATTGTAGACAGACACTTTACTGTCTGAGCCACCAGGGAAGTCCAATATTTATTAAAGTATTGCTTAAATAGTGAATGATCCAAAACCATTTGAAAATCCAAAAATGGACTCACTAAATATTTATGATATTTTCTTACAACGAAGGAAGTATGCAATCATTAAAATTTGTTGTAGATCAATACTTAACCACATAAAAATATCATAGCATCCGGTCCCACCACTTCATGGGAAATAGATGGGGAAACAGTGGAAACAGTGTCAGACTTTATTTTTCTGGGCTCCAAAATCACTACAGATGGTGACTGCAGCCATGAAATGAAAAGATGCTTACTCCTTGGAAGGAAAGTTATGACCAACCTGGATAGCATATTCAAAAGCAGAGGCATTACTTTGCCAACAAAGGTCCGTCTAGTCAAGGCTATGGTTTTTCCTGTGGTCATGTATGGCTGTGAGAGTTGGACTGTGAAGAAGGCTGAGCGCCGAAGAATTGATGCTTTTGAACTGTGGTGTTGGAGAAGACTCTTGAGCGTCCCTTGGACTGCAAGGAGATCCAACCAGTCCATTCTGAAGGAGATCAGCCCTGGGATTTCTTTGGAGGGAATGATGCTGAAGCTGAAACTCCAGCACTTTGGCCACCTCATGCGAAGAGTTGACTCATTGGAAAAGACCCTGATGCTGGGAGGGATTGGGGGCAGGAGGAGAAGGGGATGACAGAGGATGAGATGGCTGGATGGCATCACTGACTCGATGGACATGAGTCTGAGTGAACTCCGGGAGTTGGTGATGGACAGGGAGGCCTGGCATGCTGCGGCGATTCATGGGGTCACAAAGAGTCGGACACGACTGAGCGACTGATCTGATCTGATATTATAAAGTTCATATTACAAAATAATATTTATAATATTGTTTTTATAGAAATTTATATTATGTGATATGAATAAAGCAAAGACAAAAAAAATTCCCTTAAAAACTAAAATGTTATCACTAGTATTCCTAGATTATGAGAAATTAAACTTTTCTTCCTTTTTCTAAAATGCTTACAATGTATTTTGTGTCTGTATTGTATACAATTATAACTTTTTAAAAGAAATTCACTGGAGGGCCAGTTACAATATTTTTTATTTTTAAAATAGTTTTTAGTATTTTGCTCTGCATCACAATGTTCTCTCCAACATAAAGCCCGCAGAAGGTAGCACTGTGCTCAGCTTCATTCAAACTTGGAGAACACACTTCACAGAAATGAAAACCACTTGTGTCTCACACACCTGTTGTAAACTGGAGGCTAAAGATAACAGCTCCTCCTGAATTCAAAATAAGTTCACAAAAAACAAAAACAATCTCCTTAAGAAACAAACAACCCCCCCCATCTACCACATACTCTTTCAGTGAATGTGAAATTCATTTTTTCTACTTGATTGTCCAGTTTCTCCCATGATTCTTGCTGTAAAATGATCACTCAAACTAGACAGCTTTTATTGATCATTGGCAACATTGAAATCCAAGAATATAGAAACTGCACAAACCTAAAACCAAACCTGCATAGGGCAACTGAGAGGGCGCCAACCAGAGAGATTGCACGCACACAGCAGTGCCATCCAGAATGCAGACTGCACATGCTCTTTTCTTTAAGATTCTTTATAATACACATGTATATATACGCATGTATGTACACATAAGAAAACAGCCATCGTTGGAGTGTCTTAGTGAAGTAAGAGGGAGCTCTTACTATATATCATTACATTACTATTAATTAAGTTTAATTTTTGGAAGAATGCACTTCACAGAAATAAAACCACTTGATGCTACAAAATGGAAAGACCTGATGAAGCAGCATGCGTGTCTGATCTGAGTGGCAGCGTCTCTGCTCCCTGCTCTGCCGCACCCCCGCGCACCAGTGTCTCCAGGAGAGGAGCTTCTCTACGCCTGGTGACCGACTCTGTGCCGCTACCACCCAGAAGGCACCCCTGATCCCCTGGCTCTGTAGGCCAGGGAGTCTCGAGTTCCCAGGTCCCGTGAGACTGTGACAACGGGAAGGGAAGTCCTTGGTAGACATTGCTCCCAGGGCACTATCAAGACCTTATGCTGAAACACACCCCAGTCTTTCTGAGAAGGAAGCCTATTCAGCTTGAGGAGTGGGCTCTGGTTTGCAACGTTCACAGGGACCTGAACAGAGGCTCCCAAGGAATGGAGACTGGTGGATACAGTCTTTGTACTCTGCCTTGCCCCAGATCACAGCATCTTACAGAGAGGAGCTTACACCCTCTCCAGAACCTTGATTTTTGTGGCTATTGCCGGGGGACACCTGTGCTTTTCCTGGCTCTAACGTCCAGCAGGACTTTTGCTTCCAGGTGCCACAGGACTGTAACCAATAGCAAAGAATACGTAAACAGCTACCACCCCCAGGGCACAGCAAGGGGCAACAGACCCAGGAGCTCAGTCTTTCCAGGCAGAGACCTTTTAGCTAATCCTCATAGCTGCAGCTGGAGGGGCTTCTAATTCAGCACACATACAAGGGCTGACTGTAGAGCTTTCCTGATACCTCCGAGGGTGGGCACTCAGCACGCTAGCCCTCTGTTGAACGCCAGAGAGCCAGGGAGCTTTGACACATGTCAGGTATCCGAGGTTTTATGTCTACACCCTGGTGTTTGCAGCTGCCACTCAGGAGACGCCCTTTTGCCTTACTCTGTTGGCCGGGGCTTGCATTCGTGGCCTCACAGGACTGCAACAATCAGAGGGAATGTTCCGAGAAGGTTACACGGCTAGCGCCCTGCACAGAGAGCAAAATGACAGAGACCGACTTCCTTGTCCTGAAGCTTCAGCTGTAGAGGCAGGCACACCTGGATCTGTGGACATGCTCACAGGGGACCTCGGGTGTGGGTGCTATCCCTGTGCTCTCCCTCTGCCTCATGGCAGCTCAACAGGCTCCCCAGAATGGAGCTTGTGCACCCACTTGGAGCCCCAGCTTTGGCAACTGCAGCCCAAGGAGCAGCTCCAGATCACCTGGCTCCAAGGCCAGTGGGGCTCACACGTGTGGTCGCACAGGACCATATATATTTGCATTATTTCAAAGCTGCTACCTGATGGTCTGGCTTCCAGACAGCCTGGTCTAAGAGTTGACCGAAGTCAACACTGAGCAGTCATGGCACCCCTTCAACTACTTGGAGATATTAAAAATAAAATAGGTTGCGTGGACAGTCACAAAGGTTTGAAAGACACCCAAGGGAATGATTAAATGATAAGGTTCTCCTGCACAAGGCCAGCCCTTTAAGACTGGGAAAAGCAGCTATTCTAACTAATGTGTAGAGACTAACAGGGAGTCAAGCAAAATGAAGAAACAGTGGAATATATGCTGAGTGAAAGAACAAGATAAAACCTTAGAGAAACACCTGAATGAGACAAACACAAATAAATTACTTGATAGTGAATTCAAAATAATGGTCACACAAATGCTGTCCAAACTTGGGAGAAAAATGGATAAACATAGTGGGAATGTCAACAGAGAGACGGAAAACGTTAGAAAGTTCCAAATATACGTCACAGAACTGAAGAATGCAATAACTAAATGAAAAAAAAATCACCAGATGGATTCAACAATGTACTAGAGGAAGCAGAAGAAAAGATCAGTGAACTCAGAGGCAGGGCAAATGACCTTATTCAATCAAAGAAGCAAAAAGAAAACAGAATGGAAAAAAACAGTGAAGACAACATCAAGCAAACTAACATTTGCATTACAGAGATATCGGAATGAGAAGAGGGAGAAATGAGCAAAAAACTTCTTTAAAGAAATAATGGCTGAAAACTTTCTTAACCTGAACGAAAAAACAGAAATCCAGACCCAGTAGCCCAGAGATTTTCAAAGAAGATTTGCCTAAAGAGACCCACACCGAGACATATTATAATTGAAACGCTGAGAACCAAGGGAAGTAACAAAGCCCATATTTCAAGGCTAAGCAGTCAGTTAACCTCAGAGCCAGAGCCAGAGTCTGAGTCTTCTCATTTCTAGCCAAGAAGCACTCACCTCCACCACCCTCTTCTAGATCACATCTCAGAATAGTGACAGCTCCCAGCACCTGGAAATGCTCCCCTCTGTACCACCTGGCACTCGAGGCTCTTAACTAAGGACTGCTGCCCAGGAGAGAAGCGCAGTGCCTCAGGGAGCACCCATTGCAGCTCAGAGTTTGGAGTGCTGAGGAGTCTCAGTGGATATAATAACCTCCCTACAAACCTTGAGTTACCATGTTATCATTTCGGCATCCAGTTCAGTGACTCATTTCTTTGGGCAATACTGTGAACAGTGGCTTATAACTTTCTGTTATTTTAAAATCCACCTATTGATCTCCCCCGGTTGATTTCTCTGTGGCCTTTGACCTGGAGTTTAAAAATAGTATTAAAGGACCTCTCTGGTGTCCCAGTGGATAAGAATCTGCCTGCCAACGTGGGGGACACCGGTTCAATCCCTGGTCTGGGAAGATTCCACATGCCACGGAGCAGCTAAAACCATGCACCACGACTACCGAGCTGGTGCTCTAGAGCCCGCAAGCTGCAACTGCTGAGCCTGTGTTCTGCGGATCCTGAAGCCTGGGCACCTAGAGCCTGTCTTCCGCAACAAGAGAAGCCGCAGCAATGAGAAGCAATGAAGACCCAGCACAGCCATAAATAAATAAAGCTAAAAAGAATTATCTTCAAAGAAATCTTATTAGAGACAGTTATTCTTATACTTGGACCAATTCCAAGAACTGTGTTTTCCAGAACAGAGAATTAGTGGGGATTGCTTTGGCCTAAGTAGACCTGAGAGTGCAGTGAAAGTGTTAGTTGCTCAGTTGTATCCAGTTCTTTTTGACCCCAATGCAACCCCGTGGACTGTGGCCCATCAGTCTCCTGTGTCCATGGGATTCTCCAGGCAAGAATACTGGAATGGGTTGCCATGCCCTCCTCCAGGGGATCTTCCCAGTCCAGGGAGCGACCCTGCATCTCCTGCCCTGTGGGTGGTTTCTTTACGATCTGCACCACCAGGGAAGCCCTATGTCTAGAGAAATAGCTCCCGCTATTGGCTGTGCCATTGGCCCGTGCTTTGTCTGTCATCACAGAAGGGAGACATCCGGGACAAACGCTACAGACCAGCCTCCAGGAGAGGGGAGAAGGGGAGGGATGGAGGGAGATGCTCCTCTTGCACGTATTTTCTTCTTCTGTGCTCACGGCAGCCTGAGCAGAAAAATGATGATCATCCCCATGTTAGAAAAAAGGAAACAGGGAAAAAAGGAACAGGGGCTAATACCGCAAAGAGGAAGCCAAGGGTCAGGATCTGCCTCAGCCCACTTAATTCTGATGAGAGCCCGCTCTCCAACAGGCCCGGGAGGCCCGGGGCCCAGACCCATGATACTTTGAGGACCCACAAAAATAAAATCAGAAGAAACAATAAACAATGGTAAACGTATAACGTTGACTCCAACCTGGACTTCGTCATTGCATCAACACAACCATAAAATAATTTTCCAAGCACTTATACATCAGGGAGCCACAAAGGCCACAGCGCCCTTCACTGCATCTCAGAGGGAGCCTGTGCTTAATCGGAGGAGGCGCTGGCCCTGGACCCAGTCCCAGGCCCTAACAGTTCCTGGGTGCCCAGTCCTGCCCCGTGGCTTCCTCATCGTGCTATCGTGAGTTCCCCAAGCCCCTGTGTCCTCGTTTCTCTAACACGGGAATGATCAACAATCTTCACCTCGGGGCTGCTGAGGATAGAAGAAAACACGTGTAGGAGGAGTAACACCCGCCTCATCCCTCAGCTTCTCCCCCTCCTGGCAGGCTGATCCGCCGCACGTGCCATGGATTTCTCCCTTCTGTGATGACAGACAAGCTGCTGGCTGGTGGCGCAGCTGTTAGCAGAGGCTGCCTCTCTAGGCATCAGGTCCTTTTCCTCCCTCTGCTCCTGTCAGCACATTCAGGACATCCCTAAAACTTCCCTGTGATGATGGCCACTTCACCAGAGAGGAATTTATGTCTCCCGGTTTTTGCATAAACACAAGCTAACCTCCTGTACAGAATAATCCACTTTGAGCATGTTTTTAAAAATTAGCTACATAACAGAGTTACTTCAACAATGAGAGACAGAGGAGAAATATATGTCCAGTTAGTGGTGAAAATAATCAAGATTGATACATTCTGTAGTATCCTGAGGCCTGTCTTGCTCAGCTATTCATTTGTCGTAAATATTTGTGAAATATTTCAAGTGGGGAAAAAGTAGGTGAAAATATGGTGCAAGTGATTCTTGTTCACACAAATGCAGTTTAATTGAGCCCTTATTACAAGGCAACTGATCATTGTCCAAGAGAAGAACAGTTATAAGACTATTTGCATTATATACTATTCATTTTATAGTTCCTTATTCCCTCACTATCTAGTTCTTAAGAATTCTCCCTTGAACTGGTTGTAACATCTTACTGGTTCCCTTATTTAATTAATGAGTACAACAAGATCTTTGGTACATGTTCATTTTATATTGTTTGAGAGTCTCGTTTTACCTTTTTGTAAAATTATTGACATATTTCATCACCATTGATGAGATAACTCTTGCCTCCTTTACACAATCTTATCACATTCTGACATGGACCAAATCCTAAAACAAGGTTTTTAAATCATAGGCCCATGATAGGCCTAGACTATCTGACAGAGGGAAAAGATGTCAAATAAAACAAACATTATAAGAGGAACGACCTCACTATGAGACATCTGGAAACCCAACCTCTGATTACTGGTTTGAGATCATCAGATACACATACTCTGCTTTGGCAAATGTTAAATGTATGTGTGTGTTTGGCTGAACTATGTGAAATTTCTATCTTATAGGTTGAAATGGTCAAACATAAGCACATTCACAGCATTCAGTCTCATATCTATGTACACATATAGGTACTCACAGCACACACTTATGCAGAGTAAAGCCCTGAACAGCAGTGGAATTTTCTGGGCTGACTTAGGAAAAAGCAGAGAACTACATGTCTTTGTGTTTCTCCATTTCTTTAAGCTCTTATTTCTGAAACTTTCAGTGAAATGTCAAGAAGAGAGGCAGGATAGTATTGTAAGAAACATTAATCCAGGAATTAAAAGACTTTCAGTCTAACTCTTGCTTGAAAATGTATTCATTCCATTAGTACACATCACCTTAGAAAAATTGTCTTCGATGCTGAAAGATCTTGCAGTTTCTCTAGAGTACCATTTTGATAATCTGTTTTCCCTGACGGTCTGGAATGAATAGGAAGTAAAGTAGAGCTGGAGCTTGAAATTCTGCTTGACTTTTGGTTGGTTTGCCTCGGGTTTTGAAGAAGAAGATTCTTCATATGAACTTTTGTTCTGATTGAATTCTTTCTGCCCGAGAGGAGAGCAGCAAACACAGACGCTAACCGAGACTCCTCTTAGGGCTGCGGTGGTTCTGAGTTTGACGCTCCTGTATTTTCGTTTCACAGAACACTGGCCCCATACAAACCCACGCTCGCCCACATCCATCACGGTGAGCGTGCCACTCAAAATGACAGTGACTCAGGTGGCAGGGGAGGACCGTGTCCTGCTCATGGTGCCACAAGCGGCCTGGGCTCAGTCACGGCAAAGACTCTCACTGAGTCATCTGCACCTTCTCACCTTCTCAGCAATGCGTGTGACCTTCCAGCACAGACCTTAGAAAAAGGACTAGGTCGAGGGCAAGACAAAAGAGAGAGAGTAAGCACTTTTTTATATAATGGCTTTATTGAGATATTATTCATATACATATAACTCAACCTTTTAGCGTGTTATATCCAGTGATTTTAGTGCGTTCAAGGGGCTGTGTAATGATAGCCACTCATTTAGAACAAACCTCTCTTACTCATTAGCAGTCACTCCCTGTGTTCCCCTCCCCCAGCCCTCGACAGCCACCAATCTACTTTCTGTGTCTATGGATTTGCCTATTCTACATATTTTATATAAATGACTCATGCAGTACATGGCCTTTTTTGTCTGACTTCTCTCACTCGCTGTGTTTTCAGGGTTCATCTGTGTTGCAGCATGTATGAGTACTTCATTCCTTTTATGGCTGAATAATGATTCATTGTGTGAATAAACCACATTTTGTTTACCAATTCATCCATTGATGGACATTTGAACTGTTTCCATTCTTCAGCTATTATTTAAAAAATGCTACTACTATGAACTTTTATGTAGGTGTATGTTTTCATTTCTCTTGAATATCTATCTAGGAGTGGGATTTCTAGATCATGTGAGAACTCTGTATTTACTTTTGTGAGGAGCTGCCTGCTGTGCTCCTGAGTGGCTGCATCACTGTATATTCCCATAAGTGAAGCAGGAGGGTCCACCTTCCCCACAACCTTGTCAGCATGTATTATGGTTTGCCTCCTTGATTATAGTGATGCTAACGGGTGTGACGTGCTCTCCCGTTGTGGCTTTGATTTCCATTTTCCTGATGGCTGGTGATTCTGAGCATTTTTCCATGTGCTTGTTGGCCATTTATAGATCTTGTTTGGAGAGCTGTCTATTCAGATCCAATGTCCAGTTTTAAAAATTGGGTTAGTTTTCTCTTTATCGTGAAGTTATAAAAATTCTGTGTTTGTTGTGAACACAAGTCCCATATAAGACATATGGCTTGCAAACAATTTTTTCATCATATGGGTGGTCTTTCCACGTTGATGGTGCCTTTTGAAGAGCAAAAGTTTTAAAATTTGATCAATTCACCTATTTTTTCTTTTTTCACTTGTGATTCAGTGTTGTGTCTAGGAAGGTTTTGCATCATTCAAGGATACAAAAATGTACTCCTTGAATTACTTCCAAAAGTGTTATAGTTTTAGCTCTTAAATTAAGCTTTTTGACCCAAATGGAGTTAACATTTGTATATAAAGTAGGAGGCCAACTTCATTTTTTGGTATGTAGATAACCAGTTCTCTCAACGTTATTTGATGAAAAGATTTCTCCTTTAAATAATTTTGGTACCCTTGCTAAAACTCGATTGACCACAAAATGAGTGTTTATTTGCAGACTCCAAGTTCTTTCCATTCATCCCTGTGTTTATCCTTATGCCAGGACCACACTCTCTTGCCTTCTGCTGTTTTGTAATGGGCTTTTAAATCAGGAAGATGAGATCCTCTTTCAACTTTGTTCTTGTTTTACGAGATTGTTCTGGATATTCTCTGCCACTTGATTTCCATATGAATTTTATGCCACAAAGGAAAGCCAGCTGGGATTTTGATAGGCATCACATTGAATCTGTAGATCAATTTGGGGAATATTTCCATCCTAACAATAGAAATTGGGTATTCCAACCCATGAGCATGGAATGTCTTTCCATTAATGTAGGTCTTATTTCATTTTTTGGGTGATGTTTTGTAGCTCTCAGTTTGCAGGTTTTATATTTCTTGTGTTAAATTTATCCCTACGCATTTTATTCTTTTTGAGACTACTATAAATTGAATGATTTTCTTAGTTTCATTTTCAGATTGTTAATTACTAGTGTATAAAACCAATTATCTTTTATATATTGATCTTTCACCCTATAATCTTGAAGAACTCATTTATTAGCTCTAATATTTTGCTTTGTGACTTCCTTAAGATTTCTGTGTAGAAGATTATGCCATCTGCAGATAAAGATAGTTTTAATTCTCTCTTTACAATCCGGATGTCTCTCACTTCTCTTTCTTGTATGGTTGCCCTGTTGACCCTCCAGTACAAGCTGGATACATGTGGCAGGAGTGGTCACTCCTGCCTTGTTTCTAACTTGGGGGAAAGCATTCAGCCTTTTACTGTATAGTATAATGTTAATTTTGAGTGTTTATAGAAACTCTTTATAACATTGAAAATTTTCCCTTATATTCTTAGGTTTTTGCTGCTTTTTCTATGAAATGATGCTGAATTTTAATTTTAATTTTTTTTTGATGCTGAATTTTATAAAATTCTTTTTCTCCATCTATTGAGATGACCATGAAGTTGTGTTAGTTATTTTTTTATTATGGTATACTACACTGATTGCTTTTACAATGTAAACCGATCCTAGGTTCCTCAGATAAACCTTATTTGAATTAATCCTTTTTATATGTTACTGGACCTAGTTTGTTAGTATTTTGTTGAGGACTTTTGTGTCGGTATCCTTGAGGAATTATTGGTCTATAGTTTTGTTTTCTTTTTTTGTGGTGTTTTTTGCACCAGTGTAATACTGGCTTCATGGAATAACTTGAAAGTTCCTTCGTATTTTGTATTTTGAAAAGTTTGTGAGACGTTGGAGATGGTTCTGCTTTAACACTTGGTGGATTCATCACTGAAGCCAGCAGAGTCTATGTGTTCATTGTGGGAGGTTTTTTAATCACTAATTCAACCTCTTTACTTATCACGTGTATGTTCAGATTTTTTGTTCCTTCTTCTGTCAGTTTTGGTAGTTTGCTTCCGGTGCACACATGTGAAAAGAAAAAACTTAATTTGAAACCTCTTTCTCTCCCTCTCATCTATCTTGTTAATTAGGTTCACAGTGACTATAGAAAAAAGGAGAAGGAAAAAAATACTAAAGTATTGCGGATTCCTTTAGATTTTGCTGTGGTTTCTCTTCATATACATGGCCTCCTTTTAGCTACCGCTCCTTGTCTTGAAAACTACTCAACTGTAGAGGAACAAAAACACTGGGGCAGGGGAGGGGGAACCCATGGTGGGCAAGAGACGCTCCAGTGAGACCTCAGTCTATTTGCCCTGGCCACATGGGTGAAAAATCGGCACATCAGACTTCACTAATGGGCCAGCCCACGCGGGCATTTTAAAGCTCTTACAGTGAGCAACTGTTAGAAAAGGTGTGATGATTCATAATTTCAGCAGAATTGAGAACATGAAATTCTGTATTTCCTTCCTGTTTAGAATTGTCCAGAGGAAGAGAATACTGATTCTTCTATGAAAGTTAGTTGTAAGTTCCTTTCCTTTCTTTCTGAATGAAACATCACATTTATTGATGGTGAATCACTTTCACAAAGAACTAGGTAAAAAAAGATTACAGTTCTCATATAATACCAAGGTAATTGAGCAAAGAGGCCTTATTAGAAGGAGATGAATTATTTTCCCCTTATTGCACCTTAAAAAACAAAAACTAACCACTACCACCACCAACAAATACTCCTTAAACTTGTGTTTAAACTGCAGTGAGAATAAACTGTGTGAGACTCTAAGATAAATATTCATTTTTAAACTCAATTCTATAGTTTCTTTTACACTTTCTTAAAGCCGCCACTCTTTTACAATTATAAAAATAATGTTTATTATGATGTCTAAGTCTTTGAATGAAACTTTCAAATTGATTGTCAGTCTTGTTCCTTTGGCATTCTGATGCCTGTATTAAAATTTTGCCTCATTTATTTACTTATAGACGTTACTTTGAAATCAGTTCAGATTTACGGAAAAGTTGCAAAAAGAGCTCAAAGGACCCCCATATTTCCTCCACCAGATGTACCCAGGTGTTACTATTTTACCAATTTATTTTGCCTATGCTCATGTTTTTTAAAAAGCGGTGAGCTCTAGGATGGATTATGGAACAAAGGCTCTCATTTCATCGAGCAACAATCAACCACCAGCAAAACGTAAAGCATTAACAAGGCAGTTGGCTGCTGTTCAGAGCTCATCTCCAGTTTTCCTAATCAGTTTTTTTCCCTTGTTTTCCTTCTTTGTTTGCTTCTTGAACCCTGTTTCAGAAAGTCTGAGAACACAGGTTCTCATTCATTTACCAAACACTGCAGGACCTGAAAACGTCTGTCCTCAGTTATTTCACGACTGAAAGCAGCGCAAGTTGTAGCCTGTCGCACCGCCGCTGAGCCACACACAGGAAGCGCACGTCCATTGTGGAATGCAAACAAGCTGTTCTCGCTTCTTGTATTCCACAAAGTAAGGCTAATACTCATTTATCAGCACATAGAGCTTAACTCAGACATTAAACAAAATAAAGAGACCTTTATTTTCTACCCGACAGTGACAAAGTGATGGTCACAACAGCTGGAATAACAATAAAGCAAAGATATTTGATATGTCATAAAATGTTTATTTTCAAGCAACTATATGCTAATAAAAATTCAAATAGTAAATATCTTTTCCTTTAGATTAAAAAAAAAGATGTCTATTTCCTGGTTTGAGAGAAACAGTGACCCTATTTGGAGACCATAATTACTCTTTCTTTTCCATTTTCTTTCTTGTCCATGGGCGTTATCTTCACAGAATTAGATTATTCATAATTATGAACCAAGGTTCATGACAAACTCACCACTGGTCCGTATCTTGCTGTTGTTTAATTGCTAAGACATGTGCGACTCTTTGAGACCCCATGGATTATACCCCATGAGGCTCCTCCGTCCACGGGATTCTCCAGGCAAGAATACTGGAGGGGTCAACCATTCCCTTCTCCAGGGGATCTTCCTAACCCAAGGATCGAACCTGCATCTCCTGCACTGCAGGCGGATTCTTTACCATTAAGCCACCAAGGAATCCCTGGCCCATATCTGACTCTCTTTTATTAGCTTACTCATTTATGTACTTTTAATTATATAAAAACACCCATGGTCCCACTACCCATCACCACCAGTACAGAAGCCAGTACTTTGGCAATAGTATAATCCTCGTGTTCTGGCCCTCTTAGGAATCGTGCCACCATCCTAAATTCTTTGTTTATCATTCCCTTGCCTTTCTTTTTAAAGTAAGCTTTTTCCTTCCTTCTCTTCATTAGCAGGTCAACTTATCTTACTTATTTTTGAATTCTTCCTAGGTTTCACTCAGATATGCCTTTCACATAATTGTGTGTGAGAAAATGTTTTTGTTCATCACTGTTGAAGTAATCAGTTCTTCATTTAGTCTTATGACTGGCAAGGGTAGAGGAAAAATCCCATCTCACTGGACGATAAAACCAGAAAGTGCTTCTGTGAGTTGTCCTGTTACCTCATGTTGGGTCTGCTCATCACACACCAGCTTTGGGCAGTTCCTCCTCGCCCATTGAACAGTATCTGTGGCTAGCCAAGCTCAGAGATGGTCAACACCATGGGTTTCCTTTTCAGGAGAGTTTCTATATGATGGCTGACTTTTGAACTCACACTGAGGAAGTTTTAAAGGGAGGCTGGTTTGGGGGCTGTTGTCGGTATCATCCACTGGGGTCAGTGGAGGTGGCTCAGCAGGAAGGAGTGTCACAGAGCTGTGGCAAGAACACGGGCTCCAGAGCCTGGAGATGTGAGTTGTAGTTTCAGTCTTGCTGCTCACTAGCTGTGTGACCTTGGGCAAATGGTTTTTACCTCTCTGGGCCTCAGCTTCCTCTTCTGTAGAATCAACACTTATATCAGATGATTTCCTTCAGAGAAGGAACCTGGAGAAGGAATGGTTAAGTAAGCTGCCGAGAGTCTTGAGGCTCTTCTTGCAGAGTCAACATTCGGCCCCTTGAGTTCCGACAATGCACCAGGAACACAGGGAAGAATAAAGCGCTGTGGCTCCTAACTCAGGAGTTCAGAGTCCGGCTGCACCGGAAGGTGTTGTGAAATGTAGCTTCCAATCTGCATTACTGACCAAAGATCTGCTCACGGGCAGAATGCTGTGTTAAGACTGCTGAATGTGAGCAACAGAAGCGCGCTGGCACCACCTTAATCAAAAGAGGGTGCTTGTGGTAAGAACACGGGGTATGGAGGGCTTCATGAAATCATTAACAGAAATACAATTGGGAGCCAGATAAGTCCAGAGACATCAGCTTGGTTATGGGGGACACCCAGGAGACCACCTCTGTCCATCTTTATCTCCGATTCTCCTGTCAGCCGGCTTCTTTCTTCATTTTTCCAGCAGCTGCCACTTGACAGAAAATAGCTTTGACAATCACCTTGTTTTAAATGGAAGGAGACAAGCCTGTTTCCTCTGGGTCTCAATTCTGAATTCCTAGGAAAGAACTGTGGTGGCCCATTTCCATCCCATCTACTGTGGCCAAACTGGACTGGGGCTCCAGGCATGCCTGGAGTTCTTCCTCCACAAGCGTGGGATGTGGAGACACGCCTGGGGAAGGCCTTCTGGCGTCAGCCCTGAGATAGCCCATGAGCAGCGCTGTCAGGCACGTCCCCATGGGGCTCCAGCCCCGAACCGGTCCTCACTACATGCTTTTTGAATGAATGCACAAATGAATACTGTCAGCTAAAAGTGAAAATTTAAGGAAAGACTCACCAAGAGAACTTCATCTTTTTGGCTTTAAAATGAAACTAAAAGGCTATCAGCCTAAGAGAGTAAGCCATATGATTCTGAATTAGAAGTTCCTAGATGTTCCAGCTGCACATGTGGAATATTGTATGAATCCATGTGATGGAAAGAAAGGCTGATCATGACCCTTGGGACGAGGATGTATTGTCTTAAAGGCATCAAACAAAAAGGAAGTGGGAATAGAATGACATCATTTCTGAGATTTCAGTGATTTGGAGGTCTTTCTCAAAGCTCGTTACATTCCTTTAAAAATGCAGATACTGAAAAAAGAAGAGCCAAGGTAGACAGGGAAGCCTTGCAGCTTGTCTTCTAGTGGCTATGACCTTAAAGCCTAAAGAAAGCCGCAAATGGAAACCTGTGGCGCTTTAGAGCTGAAATGAGGCCGACCCACATCTCATTCTCTGCCCTAATTTTATAGGAGAGACTCAACTATTGACTGCCAGCTAGTGGCAGTGACCCAGCTTGGTTTTCTAGAGAATTAGTCTTTTGCAGCCACTGGTTTTATGTGTGCACAGTACTTAACAGCCGTCCTACTACTCGGAGTAAAGAGGAGAACCAAGGGTAAATGCATAAACGAGGGCTGTTAGCAATTCGGTTGTTGCTGACATAGTCAGTAGAAGTCTGGCCCTGACCTGGACATGCTCAGAGCTAAGCATCATGTTTGCATCAAGTTACTTGCTGTGTATTATCTATATTAGTGCTACTACGATGTAGTCGGACACTACTCAAGTGACTTAGCACTCAGACTTGAGTACTCTCATTCTCCCTGGCCTGTCTAGCAAATGCTTTGTTAAAGCCAGGCCTGAGCCCTGCGGGCCCCTGTGTAGGTGCTCAAAGAGGGTCAGGGGTCAGCATTTATACAGTCAGCCAGCTGGTCAGCATACGAACACACTGAGGTAGGAGAGCTGCAATACTCTATGTAACCTTATATTTATCTTTATAGATAGATATAGATGTGTATAGAGATATACACTTACATAACATATAGGTGTACATATTAAACATAGATAGAGATATATAAATATATAGATATACAGCTTGTGACAAGGTATCCTTTCCCTAGAATGTATCTGCTCTGTACCTCATGGGGCCTTTTAAAGGGAAGGCATATTTGGCATTTTATTTTTAAAAATTTAAAGCTAATCACCTTAAACTAATCATTTCAAAGTTAACTTGGACCTAAAATTCACTGGGGAAGGAAGCTCATGAGAAATGTCTCAGCATGAGAATGCTACCTGTGTTTTTGAAGGACAATATACCCGTTTACAAAGTCGACGATGTGTTTTCCTCTAGAATACTGAAAGTGTTCGCAAAATACACATGTCCTGGAGAAGCGGTTTACTTTTGAAATTTTGTTTTATTTTGCTCCGGCTGACATCAGTTGACTGATGTGTGAGGAGTTCCCCTTGGTGAGGCAATTCTAACTCTGATGCTGTCACCACAGGGGAGAAAGCCTCTAATTCCTCTCTAGCAGGGAGGGAGCAAGTGCCCAGGGCAGAGAATCACTCCCCTGAAGGAATATCATCTGTTGCTCAGTTGAATTTGTTGGCTTAAAAATTGATTTTTCAGTGCTTAAAAACTGAAACTATTGCTATAATTAGTAAAGTAAGTGCTAAACAAAGACTGTATTTGTAAGGTAAGCGTGGAAAGCAAATTTTACGGAAATGGAAACAAACGGCATGGGGCACATCTTTTGAAAGCAGCCCAGAAAATGTTCTATATCTTGAACTGTTACAAGAGTGTCGACATGTAAAAGGCCAACAGTATTATGGACTTGCCTGTATGTACATAGTATGTAATTTATATCATTACATAGTATGTAATTTGTCTCTCATTAAAAAAGGCAGAACAAACTAGCAAGCCAGCTAGTGAGCCGTGTAGAGAGCTCCTCTCCACACCTAGGATCAGCTTTAACCAAGCCCATCTCATCTCTGCTCCCGGCTCCAAACCACCCAGGTGCACGGCAACTCCACTCTGACAGGCGTCCGAAGGCAGCTGGTAGGGTGTGCACGGCTCTTGTTCTACTTTTATTGCTGAGCGGAAATGATTCTTACCTACTCCTGAATTGGTTCCACCCCTCAGGTGACGGAACTTGGAAGGGGACTCGGACCGTGTGCGCTGTGCCCCTTCTGCCTCCTTCCTCAGCACAAGGGGCTCCCTGGAGGCCCCTGACCCCCCATGCGCTGCCCCCACCCCTGCCCCTCCTCACTGACTGTCCTGCAGGGACATGCCTGCCACAAGAGGGGACTCGGACACTGCCTGTGATTGAATTGGGGGTCCACACTTGCCTGCACATACAAGCTGTTTCTTTATTAATATATCAGCTCCTCTTCTTATTTCTTAATTGGCTCAAGCCTCAGGTGTGAATGAAATGTGCCAATCATCGTATTCCTGCAGAGCCCCTGACACTTGTCTTCCAGGTGAGATGGATGAAAAGCTCCCCGCTTCTCTGAAAGGAAAGCTGGCGTGCTGGATTTGAGCCTTGCTAAAGCCTTGTAGAAGTATTACTTTTAAATATCTTTCATTTTTGAGGAAAACTGGATCCACTGTTGTTTTTGATGTTTGGGTGGCGCTTGTCACACTCGGTTGACAAACAGACACAGAAGCCAGATGTGGGTCAACATGTCGGCTTTGCTACTCGGAAGGTCAGATCAAAAGGATTGGCTTGCGCCCAAAGCCCACATGGTCTTCAAGTTACCACACACCCACAGGCAGAACAGCTGTAGCCTGCCCCCGCAGGGGCAGCACCTGGCTCCTTGGGCTTGCCCCGGGAGGGGAAGACAGGTGCATCCTGTGGCCAGGCTGTTTTAAAAAATCTTGAGAGAGAGAAAGAGATGGAGGGAGGGAGAGAGAGCGAGAGCACCACAAGGGGAGGAGAGAGGGGGAGAAGAAGAGAACTATATATGTTGAACTTGATCTGTAATGGACAGCACCAGTAGTTATCATTGCTAAAGAGCTAGGAAAGGAAAAAGAGGAGAGGGGGAGGGTTCTTTCCAACACTTCTGAAAAGCTGGTTTGAGGCAGGTATAGGTGGGGACAGGGAGATGTCTCTCTTGATTGATGATTTCAGTAGGTCACTGAGAATGTTATCGTGGGCCAAAACTGAAACTAGGCTTTGCCTAATACTCCTTTGCTCACGTTGCATCAAACATTGAGAGTCCAACAAAAGTTTTAAATAATGATTGGTAAAGACTGTGTACGCATTTGAATCCCGCCTCCCCAATAAACATTCTGCCACCCACACTATGGCCTCAGCAAAGGGGCCATGAATCCAGATCCAGCCTTGGGCCAGCCTAGGGGCCAGCAAAGTCACAGGGCTGGAGACAGTGTCCTTCTGTGGGCGTGGAGAGTGTCCCTCTTCTCCTCTCCGTGCCTTTTCCGTGCTGCACATCCTGCCGACTCTTTTGATTTGAGGAATTTCCCTTGTTGCTTGTCTCTAGCATCAACATTGGTAGTTCAGAAGCTGAAAGGAGAAGAATTCCATTCAAATGTTAGAATTCTTTCAGCACTTACCATGTACTATTCTAGGTGCTGGATATGCTACACTAAATGAAATGGTACATTCTAGTACAAGAAAACAGCAGTGAACACGAGATCAATCCCTGGAGATAATTTTGCTTGTATACATTTGCTTTTTATATGCTTTCACATAAACCAGTACATTAATAAGACTGGTTTCATTTACTTTGAAGATACTCATTGAGACAGTTCTTCGAGGAGTGATTATTGTAAAGAGGCATGAGTGACAAATCACTGACAGTAACACGGATACACATAACTGAGTTATTGGCCATTCAGGCTGGGCAACAAACACTTTCATTTTAAAGTTTACTATGTTTCGGGAAGTATATTAAAACCACAAACTGGTTCCTTTTTAATGGTGGACAAGAAAGCTTGAGCTCACATCTCTTCTTGGTTTTAATCAGATAACCAAAAGGGAATAGTAAAAGATTTTGGCTTTTTTTTTTTTTTTTTTTTTTCAGATAAAGACAAGTTTGAGAGGAAGATGTTTCAAACTTATTTTATAACCAAGTCACTGTGTTGATCTCTGTCCAGTGACAGCTGCTTCTTGGAGCCCACTTCCTCCTGCTGCCTATGCCTTTTGCCCTTACCAGCTCTTTATAAACAACAATTTATTTTGTAATCCAAAGAAAAGACACTCATCATATAGCAGCCTGCTGTGAGTATGTAGATTTATAGACTCAACATGGGAGGAGCCTGAGACTCATGAAGTCCAATCTCACCTGCAGCACAGCTGAGAAATGGTCATCTATCATATGTGCTGGCTGCAGGTCCCCAGGGAGGAGCTGCACTTTTGAGGGGGAACGACTATTCCACTGTTGTCTAGATGTACTTGTTAGACGTTCCTCCATATGCTGTGATTAGAATCAATGTCCATGCAGCTTCAACATGTGAACTAACTCAGACCTATGTTCTCTTGAGCATTTGGACCCTTCATAATGCAGCAGCTTGCAAATTGGCACTGTTGGATGTTTTATTCTTTCTGCATAAGGTTTTAATTTTTAGAATAGTTGCCAACACGTAAAAGTTGAAAGATTTCATATAATCCAGCTGCTCTTTATAAACTAGAGAATCAGGTAACGCCAGGTCTTCAGCAAGCTAGAAGAAATGGATAAATTCCTAGAGGCATACAATCTTCCAAGACTAAATCATGAAGAATTAGAAAATCTGAATAAACCTATTATTAGTAACAGAATTGAATGGGTAATTAAAAAACAACTCCCTACACATGAAAGCCCAGGTTCAGATGGCTTCACAGGTAAATTCTACCAAACACTTAAAGAAGAACTAATACCTATTATTCCCAAATTATTTAAAAGTGGAAGAAACACTTCCAAGCTCATTTTATGAGGCCAACATTGCTACTGCTAAGCTAAGTCACTTCGGTCGTGTCCGACACTGTGAGACCCCATAGACGGCAGCCCACCAGGCTCTGCCGTTCCTGGGATTCTCCAGGCAAGAACACTGGAGTGGGTTGCCATTTCCTTCTCCAGTGCATGAAAGTGAAAAGTAAAAGTGAAGTCGCTCAGTCGTGTCTGACTCTTCGTGACCCCATGGACTGAAGCCCACCAGGCTCCTCCATCCATGGGATTTTCCAGGCAAGAGTACTGGAGTAGGGGTGCCATTGCCTTCTCTGAGGCCAACATTACCTGGTACTAAAACCAAAGAAACCACACACAAAGAAAATTACAAGCCTATATCCCTGATGAACACAGACACAAAAATTCTCAACAAAATGTTAGCAAACTAAACTTCAACAATACATTAAAAATCATATATGATCATTAAGTTGGATTCATTCCAGGGATGTAAAGATGGTTCAACATTGGCAAATCAATCAATGTGATATACCACATCAAGAAGTTGAAGAACAAAAACCATTTGATCATCTCAATAAAGGCAGAAAAAAAGCATTTGACAAAATTCAACATCAATTTACAAAAAAACTCTCCAGAAAATGAGTTTAAAGGGAACATACCTCAACATAATAAAAACCATGCATTATAGTTCAGTTCAGTTCAGTCACTCAGTCGTGTCCGACTCTTTGAGACCCCATGAATCACAGCACACCAGGCCTCCCTGTTCATCACCAGCTCCCAGAGTTCACTCCAACTCACGTCCAATAAGTCAGTGATGCCATCCAGCCATCTCATCCTCTGTCATCCCCTTCTCCTCCTGCCCCCAATCCCTCCCAGCATCAGGGTCTTTTCCAATGAGACAACTCTTCCCATGAGGTGGCCAAAGTACTGGAGTTTCAGCTTTAGCATCATTCCTTCCAAAGAACACCCAGGACTGATCTCCTTTAGAATGGACTGGTTGGATCTCCTTGTGATCCAAGGGACTCTCAAGAGTCTTCTCCAACACCACAGTTCAAAAGCATCAATTCTTCAGCACTCAGCTTTCTTCACAGTCCAACTCTCACATCCATACCTGACCACTGGAAAAACCATAGCCTTGACGAGATGGACCTTTGTTGGCAAAGTAATGTCTCTGCTCTTGAATATGCTATCTAGGTTGGTCATAACTTTCCTTCCAAGGAGTAAGCATCTTTTAATTTCATGGCTGCAGTCACCATCTGCAGTGATTTTGGAGCCCCCAAAAATTAAGTCTGACACTGTTTCCACTGTTTCCCCATCTATTTCCCATGAAGTGATGGGACCAGGTGCCATTTTTCTGAATGTTGAGCTTTAAGCCAACTTTTTCACTCTCCTCTTTCACTTTCATCAAGAGGCTTTTTAGTTCCTCTTCACTTTCTGCAATAAGGGTGGTGTCATCTGCATATCTGAGGTTATTGATATTTCTCCCGGTGATCTTGATTCCAGGTTGTGCTTCTTCCAGCCCAGCATTTCTCATGATGTGCTCTGCATATAAGTTAAATAAGCAGGGTGACAATATACAGCCTTGACATACTCCTTTTCCTATTTGGAACCAGTCTGTTGTTCCATGTCCAGTTCTAACTGTTGCTTCCTGACCTGCATGCAGGTTTCTCAAGGTATTCATAGAGCCATTCAAATTCAGCTTCTTTGGCATTATTAGTTGAGGCGTAGACTTGGATTATTGTGAAACTGAATGGTTTTCCTTGGCAATGAACAGAGATCATTCTGTCATTTTTGAGATTGCACTCAAGTACTGCATTTCAAACTCTTTTGTTGACTATGAGGGTTACTCCATTTCTTCTAAGGGATTGTTGCTTACAGTAGTAGATATAATGGTCATCTGAGTTAAATTCACCCATTCCAGTCCATTTTAGTTCACAGATTCCTAAAGTGTCGATGTTCTCTCTTGCCACCTCCTGTTGGACTGCTTCCAATTTACCTTAATTCATCGAACTAACATTCCAGGTTCCTATGCAATATTGTTCTTTACAGCATCAAACTTTACTTCCATCACCAGTCACATCCACAACAGGGCATTGTTTTTGCTTTGGCTCCATCGCTTCATTCTTTCTGGATTTATTTCTCCACTCTTCTCCAGTAGTATATTGGGCACCTACTGACCTGGGGAGTTCACCTTTCAGTGTCCTATCTTTCTCCCTTTTTCATACTGTTCATGGGGTTCTCAAGGCAAGAATACTGAAGTAATTTGCCATTCCTTTCTCTAGGGGACCAAGTTTTGTCAGAACTCTCCACCATGACCTGTCTGTCTTGGGTGGCCCTACATGGCAAGACTCATAGTTTCATTCAGTTAGAGAAGGCTGTGAGTCATGTGATCAGTTTGGTTAGTTTTCTGTGATTGTGGTTTTCATTCTGTCTGCCCTGTGATGGATAAGGATAAGAGGCTTGCGGAAGCTCCCAAGTGTCCTTACCATAAAGTTACCCCTCCCTTGTCATTCTTCTCTTTGGAAGCAAGCCATCAAGCAGAGCCCATGCTAAAGAGGAGTATGGGGCAGAGAGGAAGAATTAATCTATACCTCCTCGAAGGCCAAGTGTCTACATAAATTTTTTGTCATTCTTCTATGTATATGTAAGATTCTTTTCCTTCTTCCCTTCATTTATTTCTTCAGTTATTCTTTCATTCAACCACTTATTTATCTTAGTATGGAATCACTGATATTTCTCTTACACCTTGGGTTATAGTCCAATTCTATGTTCTTTATTCTGTTGCTCAACATACTCCTTTCCTAATTTTGAGCCAGGCAGTTGTTCCGTGATTGGTTTTAGCTGTTGCTTCTTGACCCGCATACAGGTTTCTTAGGAGGCAGGTAAGGTGTTCTGGTATTTCCATCTCTCAAAGAATTTCCCACAGTTTGTTGTGATCTACACAGTCAAAGGCTTTAGTGTGGTCAATGAAGCAGAAGTAGGTGTTTTTCAGGAATTCCTTTGCTTTTTCTATGACCCAGCAGATGTTGGAAATTAGAATGGAGATAAACAAAATCAAGAACATAAAAATAGAACGTCAACAAGATCAAAAATAGTTTTTCCAAAAAAATAACAAAATTGACACACATTTAGCTATACTGACAAAAAAAAAAAAAAGGGAGAGACACATACAACTAAAATCAAAAGAAAAAGTGGGGACATATATTTTACAGAAATAACAAAATTATAAGTGAGCACTCTGAACAGCGGTAACCAACAAATTAGATAACCCATACACAAAAATTAATTCAAAATAGGTCATGATCTAAACATAAGGGTGAAAATGATACAACTTCTAGAAAGAAAACATAGGAATAAATCTTTGTAACCTTGAATTTGTTAATGAATCCTCAGATAAGACAACAAAAATGCAAGCAACAAGAGAAAAATAGATAAATTGAATATCAAACATTTTACATTTATGCATCAAAGGACATTATCAAGAAAGTAGAAGACATGCTGCAGTAGGGGAGAAAAATATTTTCAAATCAATATCTGATAAGGGATAGATATACAGAATATATTAACAACTCCTACAACTCAACAACACAAAAACTGAAGAATAAATAAAATGAGTAAAAGGCTTGAATAGACATTTCTCCAAAGAAATACAATATAAAGAAATACAACTGGTCATTTAGTTCAGTTACTTCGGTCACTCAGTTGTGTCCAACTCTTTGCAACCCCATGAACTGCAGCATGCCAGGCTTCTCTGTCCATCACCAGTTCCTGGAGCTTGCTCAAACTCATGTCCATCCAGTTGGTGATGCCATGCAACCATCTTATCCTCTGTCTTCCCCTTTTCCTCCTGCCTTCAATCTTTCCCAGCATCAAGAGTCTTTTCCAATGAGTCAGTTCTTCACATCAGGTGACCAAAGTATAAAAGCAAATCAAAATGGGCTACCACTTTACACCTACCAGGATGACTATAATTTAAAAAATAGAAAATTACAAATTTCAGCAAAAATGTGGAGAAACTAGAACACTTTTACATTGCTGATGGTAATTTTAAATGGTTCAGTCATTGTTGAAAACAGTTTGGTAGCTCTGCAAAAGGTTAAATATATAATAGAATTACCACATTATCCAGGAATTCTGGCCCTAGGTATATGCTCCAAAGAACTGAAAACAGGAACACAGATAATTTATGTCAATGTTTATTGTAGCATTATTTACAATAGTAAAAAGGTGGAGACCATTCAAGTACCCACCAATACATGAATGGATACATAAAATGTGGTATATACATTCAGTAGAATATTATTTGGGCATAAATTGAAATAAAGCTCAGATTCATGTTACAACACAGATGAACTTGGAAAACCATATGCTAAATGCAATGTCAGACACAAAAGGACCCAAACAATCACAGGATTCCTCTTATTTGCAATGTCTAGAATAGGTAAGTTCACAGAGATAGAAGTAAATCAGAGGTCATCAAGGGCTGAATCAGGGTGGAGAGGGTTCTGTTTGGAGCAATTGAAAAATCTTGGGAAATAGAGATAATGGTGGAAGAAAATTGTGAATGTAATCAATACCACCAAACTGTACACCTAGAAGTGTTTTAAATGACAAATTTTATGTGTATACTTTCCACAATTAAAAAAAAAGGAGAAGAATAAAGAGTGGCCTCAAAAAAAAAAAAAACAACAGTGGTTAATGTGTCATTTTTCCACTTAGAATTCTCAGCTGCTATTTGTAGTAAAGGCTTCAAGCAAGCAGCACGTTTGCTCCACACTCGCCTGAAGTGTGCCTGGGGCTACACACAAAATGCGAGGACATGGGCTGCGTTTTGAAGGGAAGCAAAGTAGAGATGAGAGGAATGCTTTTCATTATGTACTATTTTGTTTCTTTGAATTTACTATTTGTTTCATTTAAACATGTGGATGGCAGTGAAACTTTTGAAAGAGAAGACTGCCTTGTGAGCAGTAAAGCATGAACTCAGCAGGTCTAGGTTATCCAGACTTGTACTTCTCAAAGGAAGGTCCAGCTCTGCTGGCCTCCTGGGAGTTAACTTCTAAGTCCTGTCAGTTAAGACAGCCTGAGGCCTCACCAAAGGTGTATGTTGATATTCAGATTTATAGCTGGGGCCTTGAAACATGAGGTAATAGCTTGACCTCTGGAAGGAATGGTCATCTGAATTAAACGTACCCATTCCAGTCCATTTTAGTTCACTGATTCCTAAAGTGTCTATGTTCACTCTTTCCATCTCCTGTTTGACCACTTCCAATTTATCTTGATTCATGGACCTAACATTCCAGGTTCCTGTGCAGTACTGTTCTTTACAGCGCTGGACTTTACTACCATCACGGGTCACATCCACAACTGGGCACTGTTTTCACTTTGGCTTCGTCTAGTCATTGTTTCTGGAGTTATTTCTCCAATCTTCTCCAGTAGCGTATTGGGCACCTACCGACCTGGGGAGTTCATCTTTCAGTGTCATATCTTTTTGCCTTTTCATACTGTTTATGGGGATCTCAAGGCAAGAATACTGAAGGGGTTTGCCATTCCCTTCTCCAGTGGACCACATTTTGTCAGAACTCTCCACCATGACCCATCTATCTTGGTGGCCCTGCACAGCATGGCTCATAGTTTCATTGAGTTAGACAAGTTGGGCAAATTTAATTCAAATGACCATTATATCAACTCTTGTGGGCAAGAATCCCTTGGAAGGAATGGAGTAGCCCTATAGTCAACAAGAGTCCAAAATGCAGTACTTGGGTGCAATCTCAAAAACAACAGAATGATCTCTGTTCGTTTCTAAGGAAAACCATTCAATATCACAGTAATCCAAGTCTATGCCCCAAGCACCAATGCAAAAGAAGCTGAAGTTGAAGCTTTATGATGACCTACAAGACCTTCTAGAACTAACACCAAAAAAAGATGTTCCTTTTATCATAGGGGACTGGAATGCAAAAGTAGGAAATCAAGAGACACCTGGAGTAACAGGCAAGTTTGGCCTTGGAGTACAAAATGAAGCAGGCAAAGGCTAACAGTTTTGCCAAGAGAACACACTGGTCATAGCAAACACCCTCATCCAACAACACAAGAGATGACTCCTCACATAAACATCAGTTCAGTTCACTTCAGTCGCTCAGTTGTGTCTGAATCTTTGTGATCCCATGGACTGCAGCTCACTAGGCTTCCCTGTCCATCACCAACTCCTGGAGCTTGCTCAAACTGATGTCAATCAAGTCATTGATGCCATCCAATAATCTTATCCTCTGTCATCCCCTTCTCTTCCCACCTTCAATCTTTCCCAGCATCAGGGTCTTTTTCAATGAGTCAGTTTTTCACATCAGGTAGCCAAAGTATTGGAGTTTCAGCTTCAGCATCAGTCCTTCCAATGAATATTCAGGGTTGGCTTCCTTTAGGATTGACTGGTTTGATATCCTTGAAGTCCAAGTGACTCTTTTTGTGACCCCATGGACTATTATATAGTCCAAAGAATTCTCCAGGCCAGAATACTGGAATGGGGAGCCTTTCCTTTCTCCAAGGGATATTCCCAACCCAGGTATCGAACCCACATCTCCTGCGTTGCAGGTGGATTCTTTACCAGCTGAGTCACAAGGGAAGCCCCACACAGAAATCACCTGATGGTCAATGGCAAAATCAGATTGATTATAATCTTTGCAGCTAAAGATGGAGAAGCTCTATACAGTCAGCAAAAACAAGATCCAGAGCTGACTGTGGCTCAGATCATGAACCCCTTACTGCCAAATTAAGACTTAAATTGAAGAAAGTAGGGAACACTACTGGACCATTCAGGTACGACCTAAGTCAAATCCCTTACAATTATACAGTAGAAGTGGCAAATAGATTCAAGGGATTAGATCTGATAGACAGAGTGCCTAAAGAATTATGGATGGAGGTTCATGACATTGTATAGGAGGCAGGGATTAAAACAATCCCCAAGAAGAAGAAATGCAAAAAGGCAAAAGGTTGTTCTGAGGAGGCCTTGCAAATAGCCGAGAAAAGAAGAGAAGTGAAAGGCAAAGGAGAAAAGGAAAGATATATCCATCTGCACGCAGAATTCCAAAGAATAGCAAGGAGAGATAAGAAAGCCTTCCTCAGCAATCAATGCAAAGAAATGGAGGAAAACAATCTAATGGGAAAGACTAGAGATCTCCTCAAGAAAATTAGAGATACCAAGGGAACCTTTCATGCAAAGATGGGCACAATAAAGGACAGAAACAGTATGGAGCTAACAGAAGAAGATATTAAGATATTAAGCAGATATTAAGAAGAGGTGGCAAAAATTCACAGAAGTACTCTACAAAAAAGATCTTAATGACCCAGAGAGCCACGATGGTGTGATCACTCACTTAGAGTCAGACATCCTGGAATGTGAAGTCAAGTGGGCCTTAGGAAGCATCACTATGAACAAAGCTAATGGAGGTGATGGAATTCCAGCTGAGCTATTTCAAATCCTAAAAGATGGTGCTGTTAAAATGCTCCACTCCATATGCCAGCAAATTTGGAAAACTCAGCAGTGGCCACAGAACTGGAAAAGCTCAGTTTTCATTCCAATCCCAAAGAAAGGCAATGCCAAAGAATGTTCAAACTACTGCACAATTGCACTCATCTCACACGCCAGCAAAGTAATGCTCAAAATTCTCCAAGTGAGTCTTCAGCAGTATGTGAACCAAGAACTTCCAGATGTTCAAGTTGGATTTAGAAAAGGCAGAGAAACCAGAGATCAAGTTGCCAACATATGTTGGATCATAAAGAAAAACAAGAAGATTCCAGAAAAACATCCACTTTTGCTTTATTTACTATGCCAAAGCCTTTGACTCTGTGGATCACAACAAACTGTGGAACATTCTGAAAGAGATGGGGATAATAGAGCACCTTACCTGCCTCCTGAGAAGTCTGTGTGCAGGTCAAAAAGCAACAATTAGAACCAGACATGGAACAACGGACTGGTTCCAAATTGGGAAAGGAGTACGTCAAGGCTGCATATTGTCATCCTGCTTATTTAGCTTGTATGCAGAGCACATCAAGTGAGATGCCAGGCTGGATGAAGCACAAGCTGGAATCACATTTGCCGGGAGAAATATCAATAACCTCAGGTATGCAGATGACATCACCCTTATGGCCGAAAGCAACAAGGAACTGAAGATCCTTTTGATGAAAGTGAAAGAGGAGAGTGAAAAAGCTGGCTTAAAACTCACCATTCAAAAAAGTAAGATCATGGCAACCGGTCCCATCACTTCATGGCAAATAGATGGGGAAACAATGGAAACAGTGACAGACTTTATCTTTTGGGCTCCAAAATCATTGCAGATGCAATGATTTCATGCAACCATGAAATGTAAAGATGCTTGCTCCTTGAAAGAAAAGCTAAGACAATCTAGACAGCACATTAAAAAGCAGAGACATTACTTTGCTGACAAAGGTCTGTCAATCAAAGCTGTGGTTTTTCCAGTAGTCATGTATGGATGTGAGAGCTGGACCATAAAGAAAGCTGAGTGCCGAAGAACTGATGCTTTTGAACTGTGGTGTTGGAGAAGACTCTTGAGAGTCCCTTGGACTGCAAGGAGATCAAACCAGTCAACCCTAAAGGAAATCAGTCCTGAATATTCATTGTAAGGAGTGATGCTAAAGCTGAAACTCTAATACTTTGGCTACCTGATGGAAAAGACCCTGATGCTGGGAAGGATTGAAGGCAGGAGAAGAAGGGAATGATAGAGGATGAGATGGTTAGATGGCATCAACAACTCAATGGACCTGAGTTTGAGTAAGCTCCAGAAGTTGGTGATGGACAGCGAAGCCTGGTTTGTTGCAGTCCATGGGGTCGCAAAGAGTCAGACAAGACTGAGCGACTGAACTGAACTGAACTCATCAGCAGTCACTCCCCATTCCCAATTCCTGCTCCGCAGCCTGAGGCAACCACTAATTTATATCTGGTGTGTAGATTTGCCTGCTCTGGACATTCCATGTGAATTGATTCATGCAATATTTATCCCTTTATGTCTGATTTCTTTCACTCTACATAATGTCTTCAAATTGTTTTTCTTAATTTCCTTTTTGGATTGTTTATTGCAAGTGTGTAGAAAAGCAAATTATTTTTGTGTGTTGATTTTGTGTTCTGCAACTTTGTTGGAATTATGTATTAATTCTAACAGTTTTTGCTTCTTACTCTGTATGTATGTGTAAAAATTTTAGCATTTTTGACAAAAAAAAATCCTATCATCTGTGAATAGATGTTTTAATTCCTTTTCTTGACTAATAGCTATGATTATATTATGGAACAAATGCTCCCCCCAAATTCATATGTCGAAGCCTTAATCCTTGATCTTCTGATATTTGAGAGGTAATTTGGTCTTGAGGGTGGAGTCCTCATGAATGCAATGCATACCCTTATTTTCTACAAAAGGCACAAGAGAGATTCTCTCTCTCTTTCTCTCAGCAATGTGAGGAGGCAATCTGCAAACCAAAAATAGAGTTCTCATCAGGACGCAAATTGCCTTTGATCTTAGATTTCCCAGACTCTGGAACTGTGAGTAACAAATGTCTGTTGTTTAAGCCACTGGATTTATGGTATTCTGCTCTAGCAGCCCAAACGGAAAAGAAAAAAAATTAAAAAGGCTAGAACTTTCAATACTCTGTTGAATAGAAATGGTAAAAATTAACATTCTGGTCTTGTTTCTGATTTCAGAGGAAGAGTTCTCAGTATTTCACCACTGAGTGTGAGGTTAGCGGTACCTTTTTCATATATGACCTTTATTATGTTTAGTAGTTTTCTTCTATTCCTAGTTTGCTGAGTGATCCATGAAAGAGTGCTGGATTTTGTCAAATGCTTTCTCTATGTTAATTGAGATGATCATGTAATTTTCCCACACTGTGTTAATGGGTGTACTTCAGCATATGAAAGATATTCATATGCTGAAGCATCGTTGCATTGCAGGAATAAATACCACTTGTCCATGGTGTATAATACTTTCAGCATGCTGATAAGATCAGTTTGATTATATTTTCTAGAAGAGTTTTGGATCAATATTCATGAAGGACCTTCATCTGTAGTTTTCTTTTCTTGTACTGTTCCGTGGCTTAGGTATCAGAGCATTGCTAGCCTCTCCCTGATAGCTCAGTTGGTAAAGAATCCGCCTGCAATGCAGGAAACCCCAGTTCGATTCCTGGGATGGGAAGATCCCCTGGAGAAGGGATAGGCTACCCACTCCAGAATTCTTGGGCTTCTCTTGTGGCTCAGCTGCTAAAGAATCCACCTGCAATGTGGGAGACCTGGATTCGATCCCTGGGTTGGGAAGATCCCCTGGAGAAGGAAAAGGCTACCCACTCCAGTATTCTGACCTAGA
The DNA here is from genome assembly GCF_019923935.1 of Bubalus bubalis. NCBI lineage: Eukaryota > Metazoa > Chordata > Mammalia > Artiodactyla > Bovidae > Bubalus > Bubalus bubalis. Next base: position 116,842 of record NC_059158.1, read on the forward strand.
GAATTCCATGGTCTGTATAGTCCATGGGGGTCACAAAGAGTCAGACACGACTGAGAGACTTTCACTTTCATTTAGAATAAATCTGGAAGTACTCTCTTCTAAATTCTTTGAGTTTGGGAAGGATTGGTGTTACTTCTTCTTCAAATGCTGTCTGGTCCTGGGCTTCTCTTTGTTGGGAGATTTTTTTATTACTGATTCAGGCTCCTCGCTAGCTACATCTCTATTCAGATTTTCTATTCATGATTCAGTCTTGCTAAGTTTTGTGTCTCCAGGTTTTTGTCCATTTCATATAGGTTATCCAATTTGTTGATGTACAGCTGTTCATGTGCTCTCTTGTATTCTTTGGTATACCTGTAGTTTGGTAGTAATGTCCCCACTTTAATTTCTAATTCTAGTGATTTGAGTCTTTCTTTTTGACTTACTCCAACTTGCTTCAGGTTTGTCAATTTTGTTGATCTCTTTGAAGAACCAACTTCTGCTTCATTGAATTTCTCTATTGTTTTTCTATTCTCTATTTTATTTATCTCTGTTCTGATCTTTATTATTTCCTTCCTTCTGCTAGCTTTGAGGTTAGTTTGTTCTTCTTTTTCTAGTTCCTTAAAGGATAAATTTAGATTGTTGATTTGAGATCTTTCTTCTTTTTTAATATAAGCATTTACAGTCGTGAATGTTACTCTTTGCAGTGCGTTCACTGCATTGTATCAGTTTTGACACGCTCTATTTTCACCTTTATGCAATTCTAAGTATTTTCTAATTTCTTTTGTGAGTTCTTCTTTGACCCACTTCTTATTTAAGACTGTACTTTTACATTATTACATATATGTAAATTTTTTCTATTTTATTTCTGTTATTAACTTCTAATTTCAACTTGTGTTTAGAAAAGGCATTGTGTGATAGCAATCTTCTAAAATCTATTGAGACTAGTTTGTGGTCTAGTGTATGGTTTATCTTGGAAAATGTGCCATGCACACTGGAGAAGAATATGTATTCCATTTTTGTTGTTGTTAGGTGAAGTGTTCTGTATATTATGTTTGTTAGATCTAGCTGGTTTATTGTGTTGTTCAAGTCTTCTATTTCCTTACTTATCTCCTATCAGGTTGTTCTATTCATTATTGAAGATGGGAAATGAAATCTCTAACTACTATTGTAGAACTGTCTATATCTCTCTTCAGTTCTGCCAGATTTTTCTTCATATATATTTTGAGGGTCTGTTATTAGGTGTGTAAATATTTATAATTGTTATATATTCTTGCTGTATTGAAACATTATTATATAGAGATTTTTTGTCTTTTACAGGAATTTTTGATTCAAGCTTATTTTGTATGATATTAGCATATGCTCCCAAGCTCTCCTGGTTTCTACACATAGAATATCTTTTTCCATCTTTTCACTCTAAATCTTTTTATGTCTTTGAATCTAAAGTGAATCCTTGTAAGCAGCATACAGTTGGATTATTTTTAAAAATTCATTCTGCCAATCTTTGTCTTTCATTTGAGAGTTTGATCCATTTACATTTAAACTATTTACTTTAAGGAGGGACTTGTTTCTGTCATTTACTGTTCATTTCTGTAGGGTTTATTGTGTCTTTGTCCTTCATTTCCTGCATTACTGTATTACTTTGTGTTTGATTGAAACAGTTTCCTTGCTTTTTCAGTTTCTTTCCGTACACACACTATAACTATTTTCTTTGTGGTTACCATGGGGATTACATTTAATATCCTAAAGTGTTAACATTCTAATTTGAGGTTATACCTGTCTGAGTTTAATACAAAGCAAAACCTCTGCTCCTACACAACTCTGTTCTGAGTTCCCATCTAACCTCCTTTTATTTCAACCTGGTGGATTCCCTTATCATTTCTTGCAGTGAGGTCAGATGCTAATAACCCCCCTCAGCTGTTGTTTATCTGGAAACATCTTAATTTCTCCCTTATTTCTGAGGAAGAGTTTTCCTAAATGTAGAATTCTAAGTTGACGGTTTTCTTCTTTCAGCACGTTGATTATCTGAACTCATTGCCCTCTGGTCTCCAAGGTTTCTGGTGAGAACTATGCTAATTCTGTTGGGGGTGCTGGGTGTGTGTGATGAATAACTTCTTTTACTTTCAAGATACTCTCTTTGTTTTTATCTTTCAACAGTTTGAGTATAACTTGCCTCAGTGTGGGTCTCGTTGAATGTATCCTGCTTGGAGTCCATTGAGCTTCTTGGATTTGTAGATTCTTATCTTAGTTCAAGTTTAGGAAGTTTTATATCATTATTTCTTCAAATATCTCTCTGCCCCTTTCTTTCTTCTCCTTCTGCGATGATGCCTCTGTTCCTTTTCTTGATGATGTTCCACAGATCCCTTAGGCTCTATTCCCATTTCTTCAACCTTTTTTCTGTTCCTCAGACCTGATAATTTCGATTGTCTTTTCCTCAAGTCTACTGATTCTTTCTTTCACCTGCTCAAATCTGCTTTTGAATCCCTTTGGTGGATTTTTCATTTCTGTTACACTTATCAGTTTCAGCATTTGTTTTTGGTCCTTTTATGCTTCATGTTTCTTTATTGATATTTCTATTTTGTGCATACATTGCTTTTCCTGACTTGTCCACATCTTCCTGTAACTCTCTGAGCATCTTTAAGAAAGTTGCTCTAAAGTCTTTGTCTAGTAAGTCTGGCATTTGGTCATCCTCAGGAATCATTTCTATCCATTTATTTGTCTCTCTTAATGGGTCATACTTTCCTGTTTCTTATATGCCTTATAATTTGTTGTTGTTGTTGACACCTGGATATTTGAATCTTATTACAAGTGACTCTGGAAAGTAGATTCTCTCCATTCCCTAACGCTTGCTGTTTTGTCTTTTTCCTACAAAGAAAAGCAGTCAAACTTTTGAAATATTGGGAAGACTATATGCTAAGCACTGTAACCTTTACATATGACTTTTTATTGCTGAAAACTATTTGCAAAATGGAATGAGATCTTTTCCTTATGTTAAAAATGTATAGTGTAATAAATCCTTGACAGTTGCTAGATTATTTTGAGATATTTTCCATTTCCCCAAATTTGCAATATGCTATCTTTGTATCATAGCAGTTGAATTTCTTTGGAGGTCATCTCACAAAGAACAAAGCTTTAACCTATTTATGGTGATAAGTGGAATACAACAAACTGTAAATGAAATGTGTGCGCTCATCAGTGGTAAAGCACACATATCAACCAAGTAACTTGGTTCTACACTTTGTAGAGCAAAATGATTCAGATTTCCCTCAAAAACATTATACATGACCATGAGTTGAAGACCTTTGACATCTCTCATATTTAATCTTTAAATCCCATTGTACAAATGTTGACCATAAATAGCATTTATATTTTTTCTTTGTTCATTTTAGTTTTGTCTCTCTCCCTCCATTCCTCTGTTCTTACCTCCATCTCTCTTTCTTTCTCTCATAGTTAAAATAATCTGAGCTGCTTATTTAGGACACATTTTATCATTTTCCTAATTTTAAAAAGTCATGGCAGCCTTAATAAATGTAATAGAATCCTTACATTTTGTACATAAAAACAACTACCGAGTCCTTACCATGTGCAAGACACTGAGTCGTCTACATGCTTCTTTGAAGCTGCATATGCAGTGCAACCGCCCAGGGAATCTTTTAAAACTCAGATACCCAGGTCCAGGCTTAGACCTGCTGAACCAAAGGCAGGTAACCAGTGGATTCCTGAGTTTCTAGCTCCACCAACCACTTTCATACACATCTCTTAATCTCATAACTGTGTGAGGTTGTATCTTGCCACACACTATGCTTGAGACGACTGACTCTCTTCAGTAAACTGCCCAGGGTTGCCAGGTGTCCTTTTCTTGCTCTTGATCTTATATAAAAAGTTTTCAGCTTTTCACCATTGAGTATGATGTTAATAGAACTCCCATACAGGTAAACAGTTTTGAGAGGTAAATAGGTAACTGTAAAGGTTGTTGCTGCTGCTGCTGCTAAGTCACTCAGTCGTGTCCGACTCTGTGCAACCCCAGAGACGGCAGCCCACCAGGCTCCGCCATCCCTGGGATTTTCCAGGCAAGAGTGCTGGAGTGGGGTGCCATTGCCTTCTCCGCACTGTAAAGGTTACCACCTCTGAGATATTAGTGTAACGTGTTATTCACACCTTCATAGCGCTGGTAGCACCATCACTGTACATTTCTAGCACAGTAACTGTAGTCCTCTTAAAGTGAGTTAAAAGAGATGCAAGCTTTAGTATAATTTTGAATACATTTCAATGTCATTTGGTAAAACTTTTGGTGCTGCATTGTGTTGGCCATCAATATCACATAATAAAACCATGACCCAGTCATCTAGTTAGAATTTCAAGTTTAAGTTTCATTCATGTTTACTTTCTTAATGTAACAGACATCACTTGACTAAAGGTTCATCCCATAATTAACATTTCTCTAGAATAGTCAAAACACAAAGTTAGATTTCCAGGCATATTTCGTCTACACTAAATGTCCCTGATTTCAGGGTCATAATTAATAAGCCCAGTGTACACATCTGACCTAACATGGGCCAATCAAACTTTTTCTCCCAGGCATTTAAAATCTGGAAATGAAAACCCAGATGTTAAGAGTTGCTGGAGGAGAGTTACATTATTGCACTATCTCAGGAAAAGTTCACCAATTCCTGTTGCTCAGGAATGCTCCCGTTCCTTGAAGACATGCTGGATATTTCTCTCCTGACTATTGGTTGCTTCATTTTTCCTTTGAGTCTGAGATAACTCATTGTTCACTGCCTAGTCAAGAACCCTCCCTCACTCTTCTTTGCTTAAACCCCCTAGATATCTCTCATGACTGTTCATGAGATGACTTATAATTGCTCTAAGACTTTCCAGACAATGTAGTTTATCTCTACCAGATACTATATTTTTTATCCTTTCTTGCAACAAAGGTGGCCATTTGACCCCATACTGACCAAAGATACATAAGAAAGTTTGAAGGAGAGATTCTGTAATAATTCTCCCTCTTTTTCATGGCCTTGAAAGCAGACACAGTGCCTGGGACTGCAGCCGCAGCAGCAAGTGCAAACACTGAAGACGGTGGAGTAGATGCAAGAGGCCCATTCCCTGACGGACACCCAAAGTAGAGCGATGCAAGAGGCCCATTCCCTGACGGACACCCAAAGTAGAGCGATGCAAGAGGCCCATTCCCTGATGCACACCCAAAGTAGAGCGATGCAAGAGGCCCATTCCCTGACGGACACCCAAAGTAGAGCGATGCAAGAGGCCCATTCCCTGATGCACACCCAAAGTAGAGCGATGCAAGAGGCCCATTCCCTGATGGACACCCAAAGTAGAGCGATGCAAGAGGCCCATTCCCTGACGGACACCCAAAGTAGAGCGATGCAAGAGGCCCATTCCCTGACGGACACCCAAAGTAGAGCGATGCAAGAGGCCCATTCCCTGACGGACACCCAAAGTAGAGCGATGCAAGAGGCCCATTCCCTGACGGACACCAAAGTAGAGCGATGCAGAGGCCCATTCCCTGACGGACACCCAAGTAGAGCGATGCAAGAGGCCCATTCCCTGATGCACACCCAAAGTAGAGCGATGCAAGAGGCCCATTCCCTGACGGACACCCAAAGTAGAGCGATGCAAGAGGCCCATTCCCTGACGGACACCCAAAGTAGAGCGATGCAAGAGGCCCATTCCCTGATGCACACCCAAAGTAGAGCGATGCAAGAGGCCCATTCCCTGACGGACACCCAAAGTAGAGCGATGCAAGAGGCCCATTCCCTGACGGACACCCAAAGTAGAGCGATGCAAGAGGCCCATTCCCTGACGGACACCCAAAGTAGAGCGATGCAAGAGGCCCATTCCCTGACGGACACCCAAAGTAGAGCGATGCAAGAGGCCCATTCCCTGACGGACACCCAAAGTAGAGCGATGCAAGAGGCCCATTCCCTGACGGACACCCAAAGTAGAGCGATGCAAGAGGCCCATTCCCTGACGGACACCCAAAGTAGAGCGATGCAAGAGGCCCATTCCCTGACGGACACCCAAAGTAGAGCGATGCAAGAGGCCCATTCCCTGACGGACACCCAAAGTAGAGCGATGCAAGAGGCCCATTCCCTGACGGACACCCAAAGTAGAGCGATGCAAGAGGCCCATTCCCTGACGGACACCCAAAGTAGAGCGATGCAAGAGGCCCATTCCCTGACGGACACCCAAAGTAGAGCGATGCAAGAGGCCCATTCCCTGACGGACACCCAAAGTAGAGCGATGCAAGAGGCCCATTCCCTGACGGACACCCAAATCTAATCGCACTGCCTCCAGACTTCATCTTATTGCAGAGAAATAATTTCTATTTCTTTAAATCGCTATTAGTCATGTTTTCTATTTGCAGCTTCAAAAATTTTGACTGATGCTCTATGGTAGACAGAATAAATCAAATATGTGCACATCCTAATCTCTTGTGAATATGATGCTTTATACAGCAAAATGCACTTTGCTGCTGTGATTAAGGCTAAGAACCCTGGAATAGAGATATTATCCAGACCCACTGAACCCTTCAAAGTGGAAAACTGAAAGAAGAGTGTCAGAGAAGCACAATGTGCAAAGGATTGATGTTACTACTGCTTTGAAGATGGAGGAAGGAATCCAGTGATCCCCAGAAGAGGAAATGGCCCTTTGCTTACAGCCAGAGGGGCTTCCCCGATGGTTCAGATGGTAAAGAATCCTGCCTGCAATGCAAGAGACCCGGGTTCAATCCCTGGGTCAGGAAGATCCTCTGGAGAAGGAAATGGCAACCCACTCCAGTGTCCTTGCCTGGAAAATCCCACAGACAGAGGAGCCTGGCAGACTACAGTCCATGGGGTCGCAAAGAATCAGACATGACTGAGCAACTTCACTTACAGCCAGAGAGAAAACATGGACATAGGTTTTACAACGGCAAGAACTGAATTCTGCCAACAAACCAATGAGAAGGAAACAGATTCTCCTCTAGAGTCTCCAAAAAGGAATGCCTCCTACCAACACCTTGATTTCAGCCCAGTGCAACCCAAGTCAGACCTCTAACCTATAGAACTGTATAAGTGGTAACTTGTTAAAGCAGCAGGAGAAAATTAGAACATACACATAACATCTCAGTAAATTCAATTTATCTCCCCTAGAACTAAAAGAATTTTTGTAATTCAAGAATTTAGATTCATTAAATTAAGCCTGTATATTCTCTGAGTTAAAAGGAAAATATGCTCCCAATGCTCTCAGATACGTGCCCAGTATAATCATGTTTTTGTTGTTGTCATTGTTAGTCTGTACTCTAAGACAAGGAAATTTCTATATTGCTCTCTGTTATTCTTCAGAATTATATCTGGAATTGTGGTTCCTCTTTGCTGCTTCCTCCATCAACTTAGATACACTCAGCCAATCAGAAACAAATATTTAGCAGAATTAATTAGAATCACAGTAGATATCTAGAAATAAAAGTGTATGAAATGAAAACAATAAATTCTAATCTGTGACTATGTTATTCAGCTCAACATATGGATAATTCATTAATATTATTAAAAATAACTTTATTATTTTAAAATGGTTGTTTGAATTCCATGTGGAATTGTTCAGTAATTATCTCTAATGAAATGCAGAGTAAGCATGCATAATACATTGGAATAACAGTTGAGTGCTGGCTCCCTGAAGCCACACCGCCTGATACAAATATCACTCTTTCCACTTACTCAGCACATGATTATACGGAGTTAGTCTCTTTTAAGGCTTCCCAGGTGGTGCTAGTGGTGAAGCACCCACCTAACAATGCAGGAGACATAAGAGATGCGGGTTCAGTCCCTGGATGGGGAAGATTCCCATGGAGGAGGGAATGGCAACCCACTCCAGTATTCTTGCCTGGAGAATCCCATGGATGGAACAGCCTGGCAGGCTACAGTCCATAGGGTCACAAAGAGTTGGACACAACTGAAGCAACTTAGCACTCACACACCCTCTTTTAACTTTAGTTTTGGATCAGTTAAAATGGGAATACAGTAAGTGAATCATAGACCTGTAGGCATCAAGTTAATAACCCATACTAATGCTAAAAATTATGTATTGTGTATGTAAAAACAATTTTTTTTTCTGACAACCCTACCCACACATGACCTACCAAAGATATGCACAACAATGTGACTCCCTGGGAAGGGGGAGAAGCCCAGTCCTGGAGCCCCAGGCACACCTTCTGAGACTCACACTGAACCAGGATGACAGACTTTCCCCTGTTTTGAATCCAAAGACAGTAAGCATTAAGGAACAAGAAAGAGTTGTCTACCACTGGGAGGTGGCATATTTACACAAATTTTTTATTGTTCGTGTGAAACTCAAATTTAGCTCTATTTTTATTGCTAAATCTGGTAACCCCGTGTGTTGCAGTCCCTGCCGTCTCCCAGTGGCAGGAGATTCTGGTACAGGGTCCCGGGCAGGACTGTCTTCTGTCCTTCCCCCAAAGATAGAGGGCTTTATTTCTAAACTTGCTTCAGACACAATGCATGTTCACTAGTGCCCCAGGGCTGACAATGTTTCAAAGCTCTCCCCGTGACATAGAGCTTTAGTCACACAAGGAAGAAAGATCTGGATGGGGCTCACGGTTCTCCTGGAGTGGAAGCACCTCCTCCTCCATGTCTGCACCCCCTCGGGGAGAGGGGGCTGTATTCAATCTCCTGCCCCTCCCACCCCCGATCGCACTGATGGGAAAGTGGTGAAAGTCTGCGGGATGAGCCTGCAGAAGGGCGCAGGCGCTCCTCATGTCCTTTGGTGCCTTCTGTTACAGAAAGCATAGCTCTTACCTACCTGTCTGGTGTCTGACGTCTTTCCACTGTGTCCCCCCACTGGTGGGCAAGTGCTGGTAGGCCTTGAAAGGGCCTACCTTTCCTTGGATTTGGAGCTGTTTGGTTAACCTATAACCTCAGGTCTTTGATGGGTTCAAGGCAAGTTACAATTGTACGGTTTATCTAGATCTCACTTGTTAGAGCAGGAGAAACACTCCTTGTTTTCTGGATGTTTACAACTCCTTGTCGTTCTGTTTTTATTAGGACATAAAAAAGCATACATTTTATTGGAATAAAGAAAATACAATCCTTAGTGCCTTATCTTTCTTATTAGCCAACTATATATCAGGGCGTTTTTGCACCAACAGTGTGACCACACAAAAGCTCCTGCCAGGGGCTTTTGGGACTGAAGGCCGCTTCTGTCACACACTTCTTGGCTCCAAGGAGCATATGCTGACCACAACTAGGGCTGGCAGAACTACCAAACCACTGAGGCTGAGGTGGACGATAGAATAAATGACTTTAAATTAAAATCTAATAAAGCCATCCTTGAAGTCTCTTTTTTAGAACACATAGGCATTTTTATTATCTTTACAAGTTTCAGTATTGCATAGTTCACTTCCTCATTATGCGTTGCCTCTCTGAGCTGACTAATTTGAAATGTTACACTAGAAAGAGACCTACTGCATGATGTGTATAATGTGCTCTATCTGCCCTTTATGCCTACTGTTACTGTCTTTCTTTTTTATAAGATACTACTCCTTTGCCTTTTTTTTTTGGCTGTGCTGGGTCTTCTCTGCTGTGTGAGGGCTCTCTCCAGCTGTGGTGAACGGGCTTCTCACTGTGGTGGCCCCTCTAGTTGCAGAGCATGGACTCCAGGCACATGGGCTTCAGCGGTTGCAGCACACAGGCTCAGCTGCCTCATGGCGTGTGGAATCATCCCGAACTAGGGATCAAACCCGTGTCTCCTGCATTGGCAGGTGGACTCAACCACTGAACCACCAAGGAAGTCCCCTCACTGCTATTTTCTATAACATAGGTGGAGTGTGGCTTCTGAGCAGCTCAGCCATCACACTGGTGTTCAGCGGGGAATCTGGAGACTCATCATGTGCGCATTTATCCCATCCCTTCCGGGTCACTCTTCTGTTTCATTTCTGTAACCCCACCTGCTATTCCCAGAAGACTTGATTTTATTCAACTTTCACTACTAACGTCCCATCTCCCAATACCTATTTTTAGTACTTTACGTAAAATTGGAACAACACTTTCGTGTTTTAAATGGTACTGAAATAACATGCTTATAACTATGACGTAATCATGGTGGTATTTGCTTACCTCTCAGAACAAAGGTAGGAAAAATAATCACTTTTTAGAGCAACCAAAATATTGTGATTCATAAGATGCAACAAAATTTAAGTTACCACTGGGTTTTCTGTATTTCCTGGTGTAATTTAGCTCTATATTTTCTACCTGGATGACCCAGAGGCATGTGAAACTCAGCATATCAGACAACAGTTGTCGCTCTCCCTTCAGCCCTCGCCCTCCTGTGTTCCCACCCTGAGACTGGCACCACCACGTGTGTACGTACCCAAGCTAAGAACCTGGGGGCAAACCTTTGGTCTTCAATTCTTCCAATTTCCTGTATCTAATAAGTCTTCAAGTCTTATGAATTCTCCCTCCTCCCCTTTCCCCAACCAGGCCCCACTGCCAATCTTTATTGAAAGTTCTCATTACTTGTCATCTGGCAATGGCCTTCTAAGAGAGCTCCCCATCTTCACTCTCACTTACTAAAATGCTATCCTCCATAAAGCCCTCAAGATGCTCATTTTAAAATCCAAATCCTGCAAAGGGTCCCCAAGTTCTCTGAGAAGGAGTCGGCATTTCCTGGCATGGCATATGAAGATGTCTCTACACTGCCCTGCCCCCTTGCACTGGTGTCTAGCTTCTCTCCACTTTGCATTCCGGTTGTCACCTTGCTAAACCTTCTCAGATCCCCAGCACGCCACTGTCTCTCTTGGCAACATGACTTTTTGTCTATAATACCCTCTTTCAGACTGTCCTTCACCCAGGCTTCATCATCTGGCTGACGGCTACCAGGATGCAAATTGGATGGGCCGCTCTTGAGCTGGACAGGCTTGAGGCAGGTTGAGCTGTTTGCTCAGCCTCTTGTCTGTAAGAAGGGAAAGTAATGCCAGCCTTTGTGAACTGCTAGGTTGAGCTAGAAATAGTAAATGCAAGGGTCTGGTGGTGAAAACAACAACACACATAACTCACACTACGGTGTAAGAAGTCTAAGCGCTCTATTCATGCTAACCCCTTTATTATTCCCACACTCAGCTCAAGAGTCACCTCCTCCATGTAGCCTTTCTCGATTTCTCAAAACTTGATGAGATGTCTTTGCTGATCATTTTCTACTTGTCCCCCTGAATCCATTCTCACCCTTCTCTGTCCTGCAAAGCCCTGGGAGAGTACACATGTGGAGCAAGTCACCTGAGCTCCTTGGCCGGCCTCCAGATTGCTTTTTTTAAGTGAGATCACAGAGCCGTTGGAGAGAGAGGCTAGGGTACCTCTTCCCATGGCCTCCCTGACAGAACCGTGGTTCTGCCATGGCTGCTTCCTTCTCTGTATTAGTTTGCTAGAACTGCTGCCATATCAAGGCACCACAGCCTGGACAGGAAACAGCTGTCATCTCTTCTAACAGCAGGACATCCATGTCCCACAGTTCTGGAAGCCAGAAGTCCAGGACCAAGGTGTCAGCTGGGTTGGTGCCTTCTGCATCCTCTCCTTGGCCAAGTTCTCCGTGTCCTCCCGAAGAAGTCGTCTCTCTGCGGTCTGTGTCCTGGTCGCCCCTTCTTATAAGGACACCAGGCATGACTGACCCTCCCACAGGACCTCATTTTACCTTGATCACCTTTGTACAGACCCTCTCTGCAAACACAGTCACATTCTGAGGTGCTGGGTTGACTTCGACATACAGCTGGGGACACGACTCAGCCCACAGCACTCCCCACCCTCAGCTCCAGTCAGGTGTCCCGGCGTCGCGGCTGCAGCCTCCACTGGGCCTCTGGCGGTCTCCCCTTCAGGAGCGGGTGTGGCAGCGGCCCCCCCGTGCTCTCCCCTGCTGCCAGCATCTGCTGTGGCCCTCAGCCTGGGTACACTGTCGCGAGGTAATTCCTCACTGTTGTCGCGTGAGCTAGCCAACTGCATTCCATTTCCTGATGCGGTGCTACTCCGGGACTTCCTCGCCTACCCCCAGCGCTTAGGTTACAGTATGGCAAGTGTTGACCCCCTGTCCATGTTCCCTTCAGAACTGCAAGTTCCTCGGGGATAAAAACCTTTCCTTTTAAATTTTGTACCTTTGGGTCTGTACAGTAGGTGTCAAAGTCTGCTGTGCAGTTAAACCATTGGCTGATGCTCCCTGCCAACTTTCCTTTATACCCTCTTGCAGTCTCATTTCTTTAGAACACTAGTAAATCACCCCAGGCTGTAGAAACAGCTTCTGAGTGGATCTCACCCTTCCCCATCTCTTCCTCCATCAGTGCTGATGACAGGCTAAGCTTCCTATTCAGTGATGCTCAGTGATGTCTATACTGTCCTAACCTACCCTGCCCATCACCACCACCCGCCTTGCAACCCAGAAAAAACTTCTACTGCCAACTTTGCGCTGCTGCTCACGAGCCTCTTTCCACCTGAAGCGGTTGCCTTCCTTACCTTCGGCTGGAATCTCACCCGGCCTTCTAGGCTGGACGTTCAGGACATCACGGTATCACAAGTACTGGCCCACCCAAACAAGATTAGCTTGGAGTGCGAGCAGGGCTGAAAGGCTGGGCTGTGGTGAGTTGCCCTTCTGGTCACTGGTTAGGGGGAAGGCACGTGAGTATCTGAGGATGGGCTGGATAATGAGGGAAAGCCTGAGACAGCAGGTGTGTTCTGCTACTGCGTATTTGTGTGGCCCTAAGAAACCACTGCTTATTTTGGTGCCTCAGTTGTCCAGCAGCTTAGACTAGAATCTGATGGTCTTCAAAGGCCCTTCAAGTTCTGCAATTCCATTTTCTTCAATATACACCAGATTTGATTTGCTGATTTAGCTCATGATAACTTTCTATCTCTTAAGGCCACATTTCCCTCAAGAAAAAGGAAAAAAGCTTTCTCTTCACAGGCTGAATGTTTCCCAAACCTGTATATTGTCTGCCACTTTTATTTATCTGCAGTTTCTGTAGGTCCAGTCTTGTCTTGACAATGGTACCTGTCAGTTTTGGCTCATAAGCAAGAGCACAGTCTAGGGCTGCCCTTGTTATGTCCAGTCATGAGGGAAACGCATCATTCCATGTGTTCCAACACTCTTGAAAACAATATTTTATGAACTGAGAGTTCCTGAATGTGGCAATAAGACAAGCCCTGAATAACCAGAACCTCTGTGCTTGAAACGCACACGAGTGTATGTGTTTGATGAGAACTTGCACATGAGTGTATACATTTGAAGAGAACTCGCACACAAGAAGTGGGAAATGGAAGGCGGTCACAGAAAAGAAGAGTCACTGAGGCAGTTCTGAGCACCTCCTCTACCCTAAAAGCAAGCTTTACAAGCTCAGAGTGTATCACGTTACATGGAAATCATTCATGTATTAAGTCCCTATTTCCAAATAACTTATGAATGAATGTGAATTAAGCATGGGAACAGTTCGGGTTTATTTCTGTATCCTCAGCTTCTGGCACAATATGTAGAACATAGTAGGTTTTCAACAAATGGTAGTCGAATGAAAAAAAATGCCACTTCAGTGCTTGGAAATGGGGCTGCAGAGGACATGTATGACCCTGTTCCCTGCAGAGCAGTGACTGGGCTGAGGACAGAGAGCAAGCGGTGAGGGTGTGAGACGAGAAAGAAGAGTATGAATTAAAACACTTCTGTACCCAAACCTCCTGCTTTATGAAAATCTAACCACTTTTAGGAGTCTATTTCCCTTGAAATAAATACTCATTCAAGCATTGTGATCTCTTCGATTTAATATTTTAAGGAAAATCTATTAGGCTTTCGTGGTTGCTCTGAGACAGTTTCTATGGCAAATACTCAAATTGAACCTAACACAACTATTGATTTGTTTTGGGAAAGATCAATATGTATTTTTCTTAAGGGAGAAATACTAACATTGACTTTTCTTTAATCAATGCTTCCCTTCTGGCAAGTGCCAGCTGCCAATGACGAGGTCAGAGGAGAGACCAGTGCCTGCTGGAAACTGCCAGACCCGTCCTGTAGTGGAGGAAGCAGGGCTCCTTTCCTATGTGGCACACCTGGAGCCATTTGTAAACAAACAGGAAGCCAATTGTAAATAAACAGGAAGCCATTTGTAAACAATTTAAACCAATTGCTTAAACAACAATTAAGTATTGTCTCTCGTTTAAAGCCAATGTACCTTTTCCCAAACACACCACAGATCAAGGGTCACCAGTTGTCCCGCGGCCAAGGAGTAAAGGGCTCCCAGGACGCAGGACATCTTTTTCAGAAAGAAAGAGACCCAGGGCACACTGGACAAAAGGGTCCACTCATGAGAGACACTCTATACCGAGTGCAAGGACCCAACTTCCCCTCTTCTTTATGTGACAACTGAACATTTTATGAATAAGAAAATGTTTCAAACTAAAAGCAGCAGAAAATGACCAAGTATTTCTTTAGAAACTAGGTAAAGAGGGCTAAGGGATTACTACTTCCACTCTGTGAAACTGTATTCAATAACGAGAAGAGAGCACCGTCTGCCTCCCACAGAGGAGGCCCTTCACCCTGAGCCTATCGCCGTCAGACGTGTGATTCTGGCGATCAGAACAACACTTGTACTGACTGAAGTTCTAGAGCTGCTGTTACTCAAGGAAAAAACCACACACGTACCTTTATAACAGAAAGAAACTTCATACATGGCTTGAATAAAACAACCACAAAGCAGAGAGCTTCCTGCCCCACTGGCTTGGTTGTTATGACTGCAATGAAAATAGTGAGATTTTAAAAGCAAAAGTTCACCTTGTATTGCACATTTTTATGATATTCAATAGTTTGTAATAGCCTGTAATGAAAAATAATCTGAAATTTTGTGTGTGTGTATATATATATATATATAACTGAATCACTTTGTTGTACACCTGAAACCAAAACAATATTGTAAATTCTATACTTCAAAACACTGTACATGTTTTTGAAAGCACTGCACTGAGGAAAGATGTCCACAGATCATACTGCCTTATGGACCAGTTATCCGTGTCTCTAACAGACAGTGCGCTTGTCCTTGGTCTGCCTCACAGAACTGTGACAAGCGGGAGGGAGACTGCCACTTAAAAGTCACAAAGTTTTCTCTGTTTAGAGACAGAGATCTCATATCCCCTTCAAAACTGTGCCCTTGATAGGGTTAAAACACCATCATGGACGCTTTAATTACAAGAGTGGTAAAATAAGCACTCCCTTGTACTTTGGAGCAGAACGGGAGAGAAATGGACGTCAGTATAAAGTCAAGTATAAAAACTACATAAAGTCAAGTATAAAGACATCAGTATAAAGTCAAGTACAGGTGTTTTTAGATGGAGAGCTGCTCCAGCCTGTACGGTGCGCAAGTTGTGTGTTGGTGAACCAGGGCGTGCATGGCCACAGGCCCCCTGCCCTCGTTCAGGGGTTACTGGATGTGAAAGAAATACACCCTCACTTCCTGTTAACTGAGTAACCCTGTCCTCCCTGCGGCAGCTCCTCCTGTGCTAGCGGCTGTGCCTCAGCCTGGAGTGGAAGCCCTGCACAGAAAGGGCATGCAGGCTGGCAGGGCTGCAGAGTGCAGGACATAGCACTGGAGGTGTGGGCTGTGGACGGCAGGTGCCGCGCGGACGGAACCCGTCCTGTCTGGGTGGAGGCAGGCAGCCCCCTGCAGACCAAGAGGTGGTCAGCGAGAAGTCACCAGTGCTTGTTGTGGGTAAGAAAATGATCCCGCTCTGTCATCTAGCCCGAGGAGCACTGTATGTATAATGGTCTTTCCGTAATGCACAGGGCTTTAAAGATGAATGACTAATCAAAATACTGACAAATATTAATAAACTGTCAACAGAGTGTTGAACAGGGACACCATTATGTAATATGCAATGGACTTCCCCCTCACAATAAGTGAAATTTCTCTTGGGACATTCCATCCTCTGAGGAAACCCCCTTCTCCCTCCAGCCCCCTACCCAGACACCTTTTAATGTCTTCAGATCCACTCAATTTCTGTTTCACATAAAAGGGGAAGAAAACAAACAAACAAAACTGACCAACATGAGCTCTTCAGTAGGAAAGAACTGCAGAGTAACATTTAGCAGATGGGGGTCAGTTTCTCTGAAGGGGAGCAGCCCTTTCCTTCTATCACTTTGGGCTGCCCCAACCCCCAAAGGCATTTGAAGAAGCAGAAGTGTGCCTCCAAGAGGGCAGCTGGATACGTAGGTGTGGTAAATGCAGACAGACGGGATCCTCTGACTAGGGACACTTAGGGACTATCCCTCTCCACTGGATTTCAGTCATGTGGTCACTTTGAATAGGATTTTATGAGGATTTGGAGATCATGAAAATAGAACTACAGAGAGTGCAACTCTCTGTGTGCCCGGATGAGTTAGAGTGAAAAGCAAGGCCCAAGCTGTCAAACATAGGTGAAAAAGACAATTATTCGACTAAATCTAAAAAGACACTAGTTGTTCAGATTTTGTCAGATACTTTGGGCTGGGATCATCAACTGTGAAGACTTTTTTGTTTTTTTCATCATAGAAAGTTTTAAAGGACCTGTTTGTTGTCTCAGGTAGACCATCCAGATAGAAGGAAATGCAAACTGTCCCAGACAAAAAAGAAAAAAAAAGAACCACAGCCAACCGGCAAGATGATGTTCATAAACCAGGAATGCTTCCTAACCAATGCTCAGAGAACACAGGATGTC
Source organism: Bubalus bubalis (assembly GCF_019923935.1). NCBI lineage: Eukaryota > Metazoa > Chordata > Mammalia > Artiodactyla > Bovidae > Bubalus > Bubalus bubalis. The sequence continues at coordinate 133,542 of NC_059158.1, forward strand.
AAGGGCGGAACTGCAGCCTGTACTGGGCCCTGCCGACCACAGCTATGGCTGCAAATCAGGGGGAAGACCACAGCAACTCTGAAGACACTGCGGGAAATGCCTCCCCCTCCCCTCATCTTCTTCCTTCGCCTCCCTACTTGTCTCTTTCTCTCCAGTAGACACAGCATCTATTTCAAAAGGACTTCAGTCACTCCTAGATCACGCCATCCCACTTGGAAACTGTGCTGCTGTAGAAAAGCCCCACCAGGGAGATACAGCCTTGACACAGTAGCTGGCAAATAAAGGGATAATTATTTGTGAACCTCACAGCTGGATAAATGCAACAATCTCCCAGTCGTATTTTCTCTCTTGAATCAACAAACATCTAAAAGCTTCCCCACGCAGCAGGGCTTATTTCAGGTGCTGGAGAGTAAGACTGAGGACACCTTGCCCCTGCTCCCATGAAGCTTGCAGTTTTGCAACCTAGTGCCGCCTTCACACAGGCACGCATCTGTGACCGCGGGCTGACAACACTGTCGCCCTCCTCCAGGGTTAGGAACCTGGGCTCTGTCTTACTCCCCCTTGCCTGATGCTCTGCTCTATAATTTGCTGAACAGCTCCATTCCTCCACAGCTGGCCGTCCTCTGCCAACTCTGTTGGGGACTCCACATGTCAACAGGCTCCCAACTATATGCATGCCAGGGTCTCTCCATTTACCTCTCCCAGGTTCTCTCTCACATCTCGCTGCTCTGCTTACCTACCTGGGTATTCATTCCTCTTGCTGTATTCCCCTGACACCACCCTCTTCAGAAGTCAGTGCTCTGAGATCTGAGGTCTCCAAACTTCTTAAGTGGAAAGAGGAAACCAAGTTCATATTCAGGAGAGTGTGTGGACGGCTGGAAATCAGTGACCTTTTAAAGGCTGAGGTCATTGAAGGACCCATCCTCATGATCAAGCAGTCAGCTGGATGCCCACTCTCTTTCTAGACAGTTGGAGAAGCAGAGAAAATGTTTTGTGCTTTTGCTTCAGTAGTTATAGATTCCACTTAACTTTTACTTCTGTCCACAATTCATTAGGTTCCAGCTTTTACATAAAAAACTTTCAGTCATGTTTTTGGCTAATTAGCTCTTCATTTTAACTTCTTGTTCTTAATTTGCTCTAATCTGACAGTGTGGCCTGAGGCTTCTGCAGAGGGCTGACATTATCTATTAGTATGTATTTAAGCGGTTATCAGTGGGAGAAACAGATGGAAAGAGACACCGATAAAGACATTTCATCCCTAAAAGATATCCCTGTAACCCCACTGCACAGAGGGTAGTGGCAGGAGGCACGTGCTCTCTGGGGCTGGAGACTCTTCCGACAATCATCTGGTGGGGGGCGGTGCTGGCTCACAGGAGCAGAGGCCAGGGACGCGCTCAACACCGCACTGCGCGCAGGACAACCCACAGGAAAAAAGACGTAGCCCCAAATGTCAGCAGGCCCGAGGCTGAGACACTCTGGACCACAGTATGTTCAAAAAGCCAAGGAACGTTACTTAACTACTTTCCGCTTGCGCCAAGGTTTATCTCAATTCTCTTAACTGTCAGTAACGCCCCAAAGGGCTCGGCTGGCTCTAATGGCTGAACTTCTGCTTGTGGTCTTTTACCCACTCCCACCTTAAAGTTCAAAGTTATTGCTCACTAAACACACCACTAACTGGTTATCCTTAACCACATGCGCATGGTTCTGGTTGGCCCACATGACTAGTGACCGTTCCACATTCTGCACACATGAAGCCTTTGTTGGGAGTTGCTGCCAAAATCTGTGATGCCGGCTGCGCTGAGACGGGGAGGCAGCAGGAGACGAGTAAAAGGAAGAGTCTTATGCGGCGTGGAGTTCCACCAGGCTTACGATGCCTTAGCAATTTTATTAATGAGAGAGAACACAAATGAACAAATTCTACCTTAAATGTGACAAAAGCCAGCTTCTTCTAGGTGTCTTTGTCTCTCCCTTCTTTCCATTATCAGGGGCTTTATGGAATGAGGAGGAAGACAGGAAGGAGCCTGGAAATTGCATGACACCAGCTCAGCATGAGAGCTGAACTTGAAAATCTCTGGTCTATGAAAATGAAGAGAGAGAACCAGGATCTGTCAAAATGGGTCAGACTTTCTTTTTTCCTTTTCTTTAGCTTGAACTGCAAGACAACGGCCATTACTAGGTGGGGTCAGGTTCAAGGAGAAGGTGGATGCAGTACAGGGAGACTCTGTCTTATGGAAAACCTTCCCCAACATACACACACACACACACACACACACACACTCACACACACTGACTCTTCTGACTTCTGATGCTAATGCTTTCACTTTTCTCATTTAACCAAAAAGCAGAATTTGAAATGCGCTCTGGGCATGTAAGTCTTGTAGGGCCATACTGAATGTAGGCCAGAGTGCCACTTCTGACGGTTAGGAGGCAGCCAGAGCTGGTTCTGAGCTTAAGAGAGATTGCTAAGCAGCTGATCTGAGCTAGAAAAATAAATTTATGAGAAATAAGAGAAAGAAAATGTTCCAAGTGAATGGCAGAAGAAAAATTGGGTGTGGATCTGTCATTTATGGGCAAAATACTAACTTATGGATTGTGATTTCACAAGTTCATCTGACTACTACAAGCTCAATAGCACAGTAGAGAAGGAGAATAAAAGTCATTCATTGATTTCGGGGTAGGATCTTTGTACATTTTCAGGAGGAAAAAACACACACACACACACACACACAGTTCAGAAAAGTCGATCATCTTGCCCAATAGCACACTGAGATTTAGGATCAGAGGTTGGTCTTGGGATTCCCCAGGCAGTCCAGTAACCATGCTGTGCTGCCCACACAAGCAAGAATGGTGCAGAGCAGAGGAGGAGCTGCCCAGGTGACTGGGAGGTCAGAGGGAAAAGAGGACGTCAAGGCAGGAGGGAAGGAACACTCCAGAAGCAAGGGGCAGGGAGGGTGCTGTCTGGTCTGGGTGCCATCCTACCCATGGGGGACAAGGTGGGAGCACGCTGAGGGGGCATTTCCTACACATGGGGCTCTGGTACCTGTTGTGGCCCAGAAGACATTAACAAGGGGGGAAATGACTAAGATGGAGTCTGCAAGTTCTTTTCAAAATGTCAGCATTCCTTAGAATCACACAACTGTTTTCTTAGCCCTCTGGAATTCATTAATTTATTCAACAAATATTTACTGAGCACCTGTTTTAGTGCCTGGCACAACGGACCCTTAAACGACAGGCCCTTTTCCTCTGGAGGGTGTTCTAGTGAGATATAGGAAAATAAATAAATATGAGAGTGTCTAATCATGTTAAGTGCTATGAAGAAAACTGCACAGGGTAATATGAGAGTGACTGGAGGATCTCCTTTGGACTGGGTGGTTAGGAAAACCTCTTTAAGGAGGCGGCATTTGAGCTGAGACCTCGAAGAGAAGAGCCAGTGACACAGTGAGACAGCTGGTTAGAGAGCACAGCCCATGCAAAGGCTCAAGGACAAGGTCAAGTGATCATGAGACCAAGGGTGGCAGGTTCAAAGAAACACAGAAAGTCTGTGTGGCTGTGACTCTGGGAGGAAGGAGGAGCAGATGAAATGAGGTCATCCGGGTGAGCTCAGCCATACCAGAGTGATGCATCTGTCCATTTAACAAGTATCAAGCGTCCACTAGGTGCAGGGCATTGCTGAGGATATAAAAAAGCAAGATGAAACCCTGATTCAAGGGTTTTGTCTGCAGGGAAGAAGTCAGGAGTTTAGCAGGCGTGCAGAATACTTACACAATTGTGTTAGAGAGTACTCCACTCCGGGCAGAAACACGGTGCGGACATGACCATGTGCTGAGCAAGGGCAGGGGCTTTCCAGAAGCACCTGAACCAACACACCCATGCACCTACTCGAGCCAGTTTATAATCTGAAGAAGGGAACGCACTAGCCGTCCAAAGTCACGGTATGAGGTCTCAAATCCGGACATCTGCTCTGCTGGGGTCGGGAGGTGAGGTCATCCCAGAGATGAGTCACCGAGCCCACCTTTCGCCACCGGGTGAGCCTTCTCGGTCTTCGTGGGTGGGGCAGGGCCGTAGGAATCCCCCCACCCGGCCTAAATCGGGCGCACTCAGAAAACCCAGACAGGGGAGCTGCCAAGACCAAGGCTCTGATTAGCACCTGATTCACCCAGGCAGTCAAGGCAGGGCGGTGACTGCTGGTAACAGGCCCCCAGTCTCCCCGGGGAAAGGCCTGCGGGAGTTTTGGTGACCGTGATCCCAGGGGAGCCTCCGTGACTGTCCCCACCGGGTAGGGGCGCGCCTGCGTGACCACCGGCCCCGCCCAGACTCAGAACGCGCACGGCAGCTGCGGCTGGGGCGCGCGTGCGCCCTGGCCCGGGCCTCCGAGGAGCCCCAGTCCCCAGTCTCCTGGCCCGGCCGCCGAGGAGCCGTAATTCCGGAGGCCTCCGACCCCAAGAATCTTGTCCCTGTCCCCGCCCCCCGCCGTCCCCAGGAGACAAATCCATTTGCCCTGGCCCAGCCTCCAAGGAGTCGTGTCCACAAGTCCGGGGGTCCGGCGTGGCAGGCGCCCAGCTCACTGGGGGGCGGTGGGGGGGGGGGGACGTCGCGAACCCCTTCCCACAGGGGCGCTGGCGCCTCTGCCTGGCGGCCGGGAAGTCCGGGGGCGGAGAGCAGGCAGGAGCGGAGCGGTCGGACCGGCCGGGCGGCCGCGGGCCCCGCCGTTGGTCCGCGGGAGCGCGCTCCTCCTCGCCCGCCCCACATGCCCTGACTGCGCCTGCCGCCGCGCCCCGGGCGCCAGACTGCGCGGCCGCCATGGGGAATGGGATGAACAAGGTAACGTGCCCCCGCTCCTCCCTCTGCCCCCAACCCCAGCCTCCCTGCGCGGGGCTTTTGCGGCGAGGGGCGCCCTGAGCGCCCGGGCCCAGAGGGCGGGGGCCGCGTGCCAGCGCCGCGAGGCCGGGCCGCGCTTCCGGGCGGGCGGCGCTCGGCCTGCGCGCCGGGCTGAGCGGGGAGGGCTGTGGTTTCTCCCTTCTCCCCCCACCCCCTCCCCACCCCCCGCTTCACCCCCAACTCAGCTCTTGAAGCATCACCGCCCACGTCATTACTAAACAGGAGATAAGTGTCTCTTCCTCCGTAATGTCTTCCCAGATTTTTTACCGTGTACGGATAACTTTTTCTTACGGACAGAAAAGTTGATAGAAGCCTAAATCCTGGGGTGCTTGTAACTGCCCGGGTGTGGGGCACAGATTCGAAGCTGCTTTATCGCGGTCGTGCGGCTGCTCCCCGCCTCTGCTCGGCCGGCCCTCCAGCCCTCCCTGCCCAGAGCCCTCCCTGCTATGCCTCTCCTGCGGGGGAGGGGATCGGACTCCAGCTGCCTGGGGCAAACGCAGCGAAGGATTTTATGATCTGGTGCTGCCGGCTTAAAGAAAAGAATACAGAACTTTTTTTAAAAAGCCCTCATCGAAAACTGTCTGTTCTCGGGTCTTTGAAGCGGTCCTGGACCAGAGGGTGGACTCTGTCCTCTTCTCCTCCCCGCGCACCACACTCACCCAGGGTCCGTGCAGGTTCAGCTGTCCTGCTGGGTGGGTCCACGGCCGACTCGTAGGCCCCAGGGTTCCTTCAGTGTCCGCGGCCGAGGCAGGCAGTGAAGGCGCTGCAGGGAGTGTCCTGTGTGCCTGCCTAACTGCTTACCTGCCACGTTCACCATGTCTTTGAGACTCAGTTTATAAAAGGTCGAGTGTGCGGATTAGGCCCGCATACCAGAGGTTTTTGTTAACCAGGGTCATATTCCTTGCGAGGGCTTTTTGGGGGGAAGGCGGGTGACAGTAAACAAGTTTGGAAAGAGACTGTTTCTTGGATAAATACTTGGATTATGTCTCCATTAGCACGGCACCGTGAACTTTTTTTTTTTTTAGTGAAAGCAGAACCTTGAAGGGTCTTCCGAGAGGCAGTGGGCTCTGTTTGCCTTCCCATTAGTTGTGATTATGCCTCAGGTTTATTTTGGTGTTTTTCCTAGTTTTCTCCACTTGAGGTGTTCACTGTCCACCTTTTTCAGCATTTAATTTGTAGTATTTTTCTATTAAAACTGAAAGAACATACTTAGGGATACAAATCATTGCCTAAGTGTTCAAAATTATTTTCAGATTTTTAGCCAAAGCTGTCTTTTTCATACATGATTTTTACCTTTCAAAGAAAGCAGTATGTTTCTTATTAATGTTATTATCATAATCATCTTGTATTGTAAGTAGAACCAGTATCTCCAAGGTAGAGATGGGGAAACATGGGTAGAGATTTGGAGACACCATTAAATTAGTGAGTTTTTATTGTGTGCTTACTATTAGGTGCTGGTTGTGGGGACCAAGGAGGGGTGCAGTGGTAAATGACACAGACAGGTCTTTTATGAAACCTTCAGTAGAGACCAGCAGTTGCCCAATAGAAATATAATGTGAGCTATATGTGTAATTTAGAATTTTCCAGTAGCCACATTAAAAAAGTAAAAATAATTTTAATAATATATTTTATTTAACTGAAATATATTGTGAATATTGTCATTTCAACATTTAACTAATAGATAAAAATCACTGTTTGTATATGTATATTTTGTACTAAGTCTTCAAAGTCTGGTGTATATTTGATACTTAAATGACATCTCATTTGGGATTAGCCATGTTTTAAGTACTCAGAGTCACTGTGGCTAATGGCTGCTGTATTGCATGACAGCGTGTGTGCGTGTGCGTGTGCGTGTGCGTGTGCGTGTGATCTGAGAGAGAGAACAAGCACACGGTCAAGAGGAGTGGAGACCCCGGAGGACAGAGAGTCAGAAATAGGTGTGATGAGCACAGCCTGGAAGCAGCGTTCGGTGCAGGCCAAGGATCATGTGGAGTAAAGATGTTTAAGCTGAGATCTGAAGAACTGCTCAAAGTTGCAAGATTGTTTAGTGGCAAAGTAGATTGCTGGAAGCCAGAAATTAAAAACCTTAACTAGAATTTGTTCATGTGTTATTGTGTGACTTGGAACTAGGCTTCATTTCTTCTGTAAGAAAAGGAGTGGTTGATTTGCCGATCTAGTGGAAGTAGTATAAGGTGCTAGCCATAGAAATGCCTTTCTAAGAACATTTGTAGGTTAAAAACACAATGCCCTTGGAACTGAAAACTTAATTTGCGATGTGTGTGTGGGTCCTGAGGTGCCTGGCACAAGATTTATTTCCCATCTCACAAAAATCGGTCATCCTTGGCCAAGGAGAACTTATGAACCAAGCAATGCAGATTCTGTTCTCACTGTTTTGAATACAGCAGTTTTTATTTGTGATCCATGTCCCTGTGGAGGGTCTTCTCATCAACACGTGCCAGTCTCCTACGTGGCAGAATATTGTGCCCATGTCAGCTAGGTGTACATAGCATTCTACACAGCTCTAGAGGGGCAGGGGAAGAGGTGTTTGCATTCTGGGCAATTAAAGATGATGAGGAGACAAAGAAAAGAGTACACCATTTGTTGACTTTTTTTTTGAGTCTCATATGATGTGCCTGCGGTTTATCACTGTAGCCCTAGGAGGTCAGTATGCCTTATCTGACTGTTTGTGCAGATTGGGAAATGGACACTCAGATTAAGTGGCATGACTAAGGTCTTAAAGCTAGGAAGTGGCGGAACTGGTTTTGAACCCAGCTGCCACTGATTTTGATGATAGAAGTCTTTACTTTAAACTAGAACGCCAGTTTAATCCAAGTGATTTCTAAAGACGCTGGAAAATAACCTGAAAAGAGCTCCCCAGAGTCCCAAATTAGTTGTAAAATAGGAAAAATCCATCTCCTGTCTTCCTTCATGTTTGATATGGATAAAGAGGAGAGGGGAAGGTTAGGCAACCAAGACTGGCCAAGGTGTGTGCCAAGGCCTGTTTTGAACTTCACCACATAGGGTAACTCATTGAACCCCAGACCGCCATTCCATCCCTAGGCATTTACAGGTGCCCAGGCCAGAGTCACTCACTGGGTGAGTGGCAGAGCCTGGACTCAAGGCCCGGTGGCCTGGCTCTTTTCTTCATACCGATTGCCTAGCTATGCTGCTAAAGGCCAGTCTGGCAATTGCCTCAAGTAGGATCAGGTTAAACTCAACAGGTTGCTGCAAGCAAATGTGTTTCTGTGCAGTCTTTGAAAATTCCTAGTTGAGTCCAAGCTTTCTCCAGGGTCTGACCACAACATCTTTTGGGGAAGGACCTGTAAAGAAAAGTCCTCATTCTCATCTTATTAGTCTTAAGTACAATAATAACTGATTAAAAACAACAGTCAGATCTCTCTGGCTAAGCATCATACTAGAGAAATGTGCACATTTTTATCTTGTCAGCCAGAACCAATGACCTAACAGTGGGCTGGAGCATTGCCATCCTGGGGCAGCTTGTGAGCACCAGGTTTGGCTCAGTTCATCAGTGCTGTTCAGGGACCTCTTTCTTCCTCACTGCCCTGTTTTCCCGGAAAGCAGCCTACCTGGTAGAAGTGAGGCTACCCTAGTCTTTCACGGGAGACTTGCTCTTGGTAGTGGGAGGTAGATCCTTCCCTGAGTGCATTGCCTTGCTATGAGAAGTGCACTGTTGTGAAAGGGACATAGCTGTCAGAAAGCCTCATTTGGGGTGTCTACCACTCTGCTGTTGCGTGGGTGTGTTCTTGAGCGAGTCCCTCAGTGTTCCTAAGCAGCAGTTTCTTTATTGCCCTTGATTCATAGGGATGGTGGTTTGCTTAGCTAGTCTCCTTATTTGTTTTAAAATGAGTACAATGTTGCCTCCCCCAATTACTACCCAGATTCTTGGAGAAACAGATGAGAATATACTAGAAGACATTTTTTGCAAACTGTAAAGTACAGATTATTGTTGTTGTTTTAGTCGCTCAGTCGTGTCTTACTCTTTGTGACCCCATGGACTGTAACCCACCAGATTCCTCTGCCCATGGGATTTCCCAGGCAGGAATACTGGAGTGGGTTGCCATTTCCTAGAGCAGTCATCTCAAATGAGATCTGAGTGACAAGCAGCCATCCAGGTAGACGATGGGGTGTCAACACCCTCAGCAGAGGGAAAGGACTTACTCCTTTAGAGCCTAGGACATTCTCACATGGCACATACAGACTTTCTTTGATCTGTCCTTACTTCTCGCCATGGGGTGATGACTTCACTCCCCCTGTGTTCTCAATTCTGGCTTGAGCCCCAACTCTCGGTGATGTCACCGATCAGCCACTTCACCCTCCATGAGCCAGGAGGAGCCTGAGCCTGCTGGAACATTGTTTCATTTCATTTTCTCTTTCTTTGTCCTTAGGGATTACCAGCAGCAGTTATACTGGGGAAATCTACCAGTCAAATATTTAGAGTTTTAAGTTTGAGTTGAGGCTGACTGATGTAGACATTTAAATATTTATGGGCTTTTTATTCTCCTTGAAAACAAAAATGTAGTTTCTCTCCCTGTCAATGGCCAGTTCTCCAGCTTTCCTAGATCTTGTTTTATAACTCTATCATGGGAAATAGATGGGGAAACAGTGGAAACAGTGTCAGACTTTATTTTTTGGGGGCTCCAAAATCACTGCAGATGGTGACTGCAGCCATAAAATTAAAAGACGCTTACTCCTTGAAAGGAAAGTTATGACCAACCTAGATAGCATATTCAGAAGCAGAGACATTACTTTGCCAACAAAGGTTCGTCTAGTCAAGGCGATGGTTTTTCCTGTGGTCATGTATGGACGTGAGCGTTGGACTGTGAAGAAGGACTGTGAAGAAGGCTGAGCGCCGAAGAATTGATGCTTTTGACCTGTGGTGTTGGAGAAGACTCTTGAGAGTCCCTTGGACTGCAAGGAGATCCAACCAGTTCATTCTGAAGGAGATCAGCCCTGGAATTTCTTTGGAAGGAATGATGCTAAAGCTGAAACTCCAGTACTTTGGCCACCTCATGCGAAGAGTTGACTCATTGGAAAAGACACTGATGCTGGGAGGGATTGGGGGCAAGAGGAGAAGGGGACGACAGAGGATGAGATGGCTGGATGGCATCACTGACTCAGTGGACGTGAGTCTGGGTGAACTCCGGGAGTTGGTGATGGACAGGGAGGCCTGGCGTGCTGCGATTCATGGGGTCGCAAAGAGTCGGACACGACTGAGCGACTGAACTGAACTGAACTGATGGAAGAAACTACAGAAATTGGGATTGAGCAGTTGGCTCACATGGTGAAGAATCTGCCTGCGATGCAGGAGACCTGGGTTTGATCCATGGCTTGGGAAGATCCCCTGGAGGAGGGCATGGGAACCAACTCCAGTATTCTTGCCTGGAGAATCCCCATGGACAGAGGAGACTGGCAGGCTATAGTCTGTGGGGTCGCAAAGAGTCAGACACAGCTGAGCAACTTAGCATGCAGTTTGCTTTCTATTTCTAGCCCTTGAAACTGTAATTTATTCTCCTCATCTGGAAAATGGAGTTGAAAGTTTACTCACACAACTCTGTCCTCTTTTTACAATTAAAATATTTAAATGCATATAAATGTGCAGCTTGCATGGTTTCGAGTGAGTTGCCTCCCTGATGTTGGTGAGGGCAGACCTCTTGTCCTTGCCGTCGTTTGGGCCTGGGCGCCGACCTTCCCAGAGCAGAAAGGGGCAAAGCAGGATCTCTCAGGCCTCACCCACAGTGGTTTTCCATCTCTCTCTTCTTTGCCTGGCCCATCCCACCTGGCTCGTGTTGTTCATTCATTCATTGAAGAGACGTTTACCTGAGTAGTGACCTGCCGATCATGCAGCAACCACTCAGGTTAGAGAAAACGTATTCACAGATATGATGCAGGCAGCGTATAGGGGTCATAGTCATTTATCACAATATTTAAGGTTTTTAAAAATATACAGTTGACAGTGTTTGAAGATGGAGATGTTTCCCATGACACCTAGGTGCTGGAGCTGGGGAGCCTGACTTGTGTCTCTGCCTCATCACCTCGGGCTGTGGGGCGGAGGCTAAAGGCATCAAAACCTCCATCCCTGAAGGACAGCTCTTGTTGAGGTATCTAATTTCCCAGAGCTATTTGGAGCCCTGGGAAGAGTTTAATCTGGAGTTACACGGTCAACTTGGCACCTTGAAGGCAGGTTCAGGAGCCCTTTGGGGGACAAAGCCAGAGGTAGGGGATCTCTAAGAAGTTGTGTCAGTGGGTCAGATGGGACCTGGACAAAGGCCTGCACCACGGCTTCCAGAGGAGCAGACTGGTTGGGATTCCAGGGAGGCGTGGAAGCCAGTGCTGACCAAGGCGGGAGTGATGCCCAGAGGAGGGCGGACTCTCCTGGTGGTCCCTGCAGCGCCCGTGGGGCTGCTTTCCCAGGTGGGCAGGGCTTTGCTGCCCTGTGACTTGCTTGAAGATTTGTGCAGTTTATTTACATTTGTGCATTTTTCTGGGTTGAAAGGCCTACATCAGGATGCCTAGTTGTAAGCAATAGAATCCAAATGCATCTGCTTGAGCTGAAACAGGGCAGAAGGCCAGGAGGGCTAGAGAACCAGATTCAGGCAACTCTGCCAGGAGCAGATTCTAGGACTGACCTGGGGAGAGCGTCTCTGCAGCTGCCCCAAGGTGCTGCCGCTGCTGCCACTGCCAGTGGGCTCTGCGGGTTCTGCCAGCCCTGGGCCCCCGCCACCAGGCAGGGTGCTGGTGGGTGCTGTGCTGTCTCGGCTCCAGCCTGGAGCAGCCGTGGAGGCCTGCTGCCGCTGTAGCAGAGAGCCAATGGGCTGGGGGCTGGTGCTGCCTACTAGGCTCCAAGTGGGGGCTTCCAAGTCTTGGAAACCGGTTAACAGCTGTCAGTTGCAGGGTTTGTAACTCTTGAGCAGACCCATGGGATGAAGGGCCCCAAGCAGTGAGGGTCTCTGCCCTCTCTAGTGAGAATACTGGGAGCAGAGCAGGCGATATTCCAGGGTGGAACTGGTCGGGGAGTCTGGGCTGTCTGGCTTGGTGGAGACTGAAGAGAATTGGGGTCCTTCAGGGGCAGGAGACCACGGTGAAAGTTTCCGTCTGGCCTCCGTTTTCTTTGGAAAGGGTTTGCTATTGAACATTTTGATCTAGAAGAGGACCCAACGAGAATGTGACTTTCAAAGGTTAATTTGATGAAATAGATAAGTTCAGTGGCTACTTCTGCAGCCTATGAGGTTCCAGACTGGGGTCCTTGGCCCCATAGCCAAGGGCCAAGGGCTGCGATGGGGCTGGGGGTAGTGGAGTACAAGGGGCTGAGCTTTGGGAGGAGAGCTCCAAGGGGTTCGTTAGGAACTGTAGAGTCGTGGCTCGAGGGTAGCAGAGCCCAGAGGTGAGCTATTCACACACCCCTGTTTCTTCTATTTAAAGATAATATGAAACGTATTTGGTTTTGTTTAGTAGAGAAGATAGTAGAAATACAAAGAAGAGAAGGAAAAATGGGTCATAGAATCTTTTCCCCAAATAGCCCACTTAATTTCTGAAGAAACTAAATGGAAGTAATGTGTGTGCACTATATGGAAACGTGTCCTTCCTGACCTCCAGACCCCAGCACCCCGCCAGGGTGAGCACCAAGGAAGGTGTTCCTTCATACTCATTTGGATGTTTCTGAGATACAGTAAATACAAATACTTCCTTCTAACAGCCCCACACACCCAGCATCTCAGTGGCATTTGACCTAGAGCCCTGGACACCTGCAGGGCTGCCCATCTCTGCACCCTCTGTGTCACCTCCTCCACGCCCGCTCCCAGGAGAGACCCACCTCTTGCAGGGCTGGCCATCTCCACCGTTCCCCTGCCCATCCTCCTGTCTCCCGGCCCACTCCTCTGGGACATCAGGGGCCCCCAAAGGCTCTTGGGGACCCCAGAGTGGCCACGGTGCCTCCTCCTTCCTGGGCGAGGGGCTCAACAAGGGAAGTAGGACATTGGCAGGGCCGAGTCTCTCTTGGTCACACTGCATCCCCAGTGCCCAGAGGGTGTCCATGTGTGACCGGAGCTCAGTAAACCATCCGTCCACTGGAGCCCATTCTGCTACTCTGGGCAGGCAGACCTGCTGCTGCTGCTGCTGCTGCTGCTAAGCCGCTTCAGTCGTGTCCGACTCTGTGCGACCCCAGAGACGGCGGCCCACCAGGCTCCCCCGTCCCTGGGATTCTCCAGGCAAGAACACTGGAGTGGGTTGCCATGTCCTTCTCCAATGCATGAAAGTGAAAAGTGAAAGTGAAGTCGCTCAGTCGTGTCCGACTCTTAGCGACCCCATGGACTGCAGCCCACCAGGCTCCTCCGTCCATGGGATTTTCCAGGCAAGAGCACTGGAGTGGGGTGCCAGTGCCTTTTCCGGGCAGGCAGACCTGCTCTGCGACTATGGTGTGGTCTGTCGTAACTGTCAGCTGTGTGAATTGGGAGACTTTCATGGTCAATATTATGAAAGAAAAATAATTTCAACACATTAAAAATGACAATGAAGATTTTTATTAAAGACGTTACAAGTGAGAGATGGGGTTCCACTCCCAGTATAACGGGCAGATGAGTGGATGGAAGATCACTGACGGAACTTGGTTAGATGCCGGGGGGTGGAGGAAGAGGAGCTTGGCTGATACTAAGAGCAGGTGGATGCTTGACAGCTGGCTTAGCAGGATTCTTTGCTAAGTGTGGCCAAGGACCGGGCCTGCAGTGGAGACTCAAAGGAGCCTGAGCAACGCTTGGTCCGGGAGGCTGTCTTTGTCCCCATCAGTGAAAAGAACTGTGCTGGTTTTGCCCTCGAATGTCTCATAAAGACAGGACAGGCCCTGGGGGACTGGAGATGGAAATGACAAAGCCCCGCACAGGCAAGAGCTGCCAGGGAACGCAGTTTGAGCTGTCTCCTGGATGAGCTTGCATTGTTCTTCCATTTTAGAACAGGAATTGTGAACTAACTGTTCCACCCTTGCTCCCAGGAGAATTCCACAAACTGTTTCAGGAGAGACCTGTTGAGTGCTTTATCTCCTTGGCAATGGATGCCGGGGTTTCCTCTGAGACACAGTTTTGTATTTCCTGGTTCCAGGGAGAATCCTGCCTGCCTCAGTCTGTGACTTCAGGCGGCAACAGACCCAGGCCCTCACTCCCCTGGGGTGCTTTCCAAGCCAGTTTTGGCTCCCAGCTTGTTGAGTCAGCCAGAGTGACCACAAGGCCCGGTGCCCACGTCCGTTCTGGGTTTTGCCTCTTGTCCTGGAGTGATTATTAACAGAATCTCTTTTCACTCTCATGAGTGTCCCATCTTGGTCAATTAGTCCCACGGTTCCCAGCACAGACGCTGAGCCTGTGTCCTAGTAGGTCCCCGCAGTCACTTTTTAGCAGCAGCTGGGTGTCAGGAAAGTGCTCGAAAGAATCCACACAGCTGATGAACATTACTGCCCTTGCTCTCAGCTTTCTTACTGAGAGTGGAGAGAAGAGGGAGTGCGAAGCAGACAGGCCAAGAGGAGTGTTTGGTGGTGGCTGACGGGGGTGTCGCCAGGGCATGGGGCTTGCAGTGAAGCGTCACCACGGCCAGTGTGCTGTGCACTCTTGGAAATCACATCGGCAGTGTAGCTTCCCGGGGGGTGTCTGCATTTGGATTTCAGAGTTTCCATACAGAGTATTGCAGGGCGGAGGCTGGCTTCGTATTCTGCAAGGTGGGGGGTACCTGTGACCTGCAGTCACCCATTCTCATCTCAGATCTGCTGAATCTCTGTGTCAAGCCTGGGGCTTTCCAGAAATCTGATTCTGGCTTGAGAACCTTAGAAGAAATAGATGTTTTGGAGTAAATGTGTGTTCTTCTTAACTTGCATGTTTAGACAGTTCACTCACTCATTTAGCAACTCTCTACTGAATGGCCATCATGGGCCAAGCCCTGGGCTGTGCGCTGGGTCTGCAGCCCAGCAGAGGGGACTGCCCTCCACCTGGTGATGCCCATGACAGCCTCATGTGAGGGGAGCACAGAGGATGGGGACACTGAAGCAGGAGCCCCCTAGACACGGGGGTGGGGCTCAGGTCAGGCCTCCCCAGGTTGTGAGTTGGAGCTGAGGCCCAAAGGATGGGGAGCAGGAGGGGAGGGACAGCAGGTGCGAGTCCTCAGATGGTGGTGGACGGGTGCTGGAGCCCGGAGCAGAGGGGCTGGGGGACAGGAGGCAGGACGGGAGGAGGGGCTGTGGAGACTCTGGTTTGGGGCTGGACTCAGAATGTGGTGAACACTATGAGGCCTGGAGACAAGGAGACCTTTTGGTCTGTCTGAGAAGCTGCTGGGAGGTAGGTGTGGTGGGCATAGGCCTCGGGAGGGCCCAGCCTCTGTGACGAATGCCATCAGACTGAAACCTGTAACACTTCTGTCTGGTCTGTGTCTCCCCATAGATCCTGCCTGGCCTGTATATTGGCAACTTCAAAGGTGAGTTCTCTTCTTTCATTATTGTGGTAGAATATGCAAAAAACTACTAAATACGCCGTCTAACCTTTTTCAAGCGGCATTCAGCGCATTCAGCACAGTCTTGCCATGGTGCAGCCGTCACCACCACGCGTGCCCAGCACGCTTCCATTTCCAGCTGAGTCTCTGTCCCCACTGGACACTACTTCCTGTCCTGCACCCCAGCCCTTGGAAGCCACCCTCCTGCTGTTTGCCTCCGAGTCTGACTGCTCCAGGGGCCTCGTGTGAGCAGCTCACGTGGCCTTCGTCCTCTTGTGACGGGCTTACTTCACAGAGCTTGACGTCGTCTTTCGTTGCTCTAGCTGGTGTCGTCACTTCCTTCCTTGTTAAGACTGAATAATCGTGTGTGGATGAGCCACCCTGTGTTTATCCTTCATCTGTGGATGGACACGGGTGTCTTTTGCCAGTGGTGAGCTTGCTTTTTTAAAGCTCAGCTTTAGGCTCTCATGCGTGATGGAGTCGAGGTGTGAACTCAGCGTGTGCAGTCTGGTCTGGACGGGACCACCGCCGGTAGCCTTACCCTTGTACCCCGACGTCTTGGCCCATGGCTCAGAGTGGTGTAGAGAGCCCTGCAGGGTCCACCTTGACCTCTGACCTTCCTTTAACTGTACACACATGTTGGAGTTTTACTATCAAAAGAGGATGGCTAAAAGGCACACTTAGCAGTCATATAACTTGTTTATCATCTTTATCACTTTTATTTTCTAGTTAGTAATAAATTTTCAAAGACCTATTTTTTTAGTCGCCTGGGGAAAATAAGTGGCAGTTTCATCTCTAGCTGATTATTCTTATCACACATTTCTCTGCAACTTCTCTGATATTTACTGATATGCTATTAGCTATTGACTTTTCATTTTTAGCTTATTTGTCTCAAAATGCTCTGTAGTTGCAAAGGTGAGTAGAAAGCCACAGAGCAAAGTGCGCGGGGAGGGAAGGGGAGGGGAGGGGTGAGGGGCTGGCCCCACCCCCTGTGTGTGGGGGAGGGCAGGTGTGCTGTCCTGGATGGGCCGGACACAGGCAGAAAGGAGCCTGCCGTGCTGGTGGGGAGTCCCTCCTCACCACGCCTCCCTTTCTAGACACACGCACTGGAACACACTCCTGTCTGTTTTCTCGTTGTGTAAATCTGCAAGTTCAGGTTCACACTGACTCTTAAAACAATCTCTGACATCTCTGCCCTGATATTCACGTCTTCTTCCCCGCTGGGCTCAGAGGGCAGCTAATTGGCCTTAAAGAGAATTCTGAGCACACTGGACTGACAGCTGCTCATCGCTGCTAGAAGGTGTTAAAAATAGTCCTGGAGTTCCTAAATTAGTAAGCTTTTTTGTTCTGAGAAAGCGAGTGCTTTGTGGCAGGTAGGCGAGTTGGGCTGGAATGCATGAACATCTTTATGGTTATTTAATGAGTTGTTATTAATGGTTTCATGGGGAGAGGGGAATGTCTTTGAGTTTGGAAACAATATGGAATTTAGGATAAATTCTTGGGTGTAGAATTGCTGGGTGAATATTTTTACAAATCAAAAAACTGTAATAAAAACCAACCAAATTCAGGACTTCTGCCAGCAGTTCCAGCACACTTGCCGATGGCAGACCTTGCTTTGAGTCACAGAGAACTGAGTTCTCCTAGGACTCCCTGCTCAGGGAGAGCTCGTGCGCGTGCGGGTGGGCGGGCTGAGCCCCCAAGGCCGGTTCCGACTGCACGTGTGCTCCTTGCCACCGTGCCTGTGGCTGTCGACAGCCGCCCACCAGCCACTTGCAGTCCTGAAGAATGGATGCCGTCCTCAGTAGTGCCCTTACACGTGTGGACAGACACATGCTTGTGGGAAGAGCTGTCCTACGGTGTGTGTGTGCGGATGGCGCTACCGCAGAATAGAAAGGCTCGGACTGGACTGGGAACGCAAGGAGCAGAAGGAGCAGGGGCGTCTCCAGGAGCCACTTCTGTGTTCTTAAGGGCCCAGCAATCAGTTCTTCTGATTTGTGGTACCAAGTGTGGTTATGTTCAAAACAAAGTAATTTTGACTTCAAACCACCTTTCTTGTTGTTGTTTACCTTAATCTGTGTTACAAATGTATATTCATGGGGTGATGAAAATATTCTAAATTTAGGTTGTGGTGATGGTTAGACAATTCTGAATATACTGAAAACCATTGAATTGTACACTTTAAAAGGGTGAATTATCTCAGTAACACTTTTTTTTCCACTTTATTTTTTAAATTGAAGGATAATTGCTTTACAGAATTTTGTTGTTTTCGGTCATACATCAACAAGAATCAGTCATCGGTGTCCCCTCCCTCCTGAACCTCCCTTCCATCTCCCTCTCCATCCCACCCCTCTAGATTGTCACAGAGCCCCTGTTCGGGTTTCCTGAGTCAGGCAGTTTTGCATGAGGTGCTGTAAGTCCCCACCTCAATCTCTCCATGCATCTCTCCCTCTCCACCCCCATGTCCTTAGGCCTGTCTTCTGTGTCTGTTTATCCACTGCTGTTCTGTCTCAGTAACACTGCTTTTTAAAAAAAGGAAAAAAGAACATATATGTAAACAATTATTATGGACATGAGTTTGAGCAAACTCAGGGAGATAGTGATGGACAGAGAAGCCTGGTGTGCTGCAGTTCGTGGGGTCACAAAGAGTCGGACACAACTTAGCAACTGAACAATAACAAAACAATTACTGATTTTCCAACTTCGTTCCTGGGTGGAGTCAGAATCTGGAAGATCCTGGCCCACGGTGTCTCCTCCAGCCGTGCAGACCCTCCCCATGCCCCTCCCAGCCCAGCGGCTCCGAATGCCTCTCCTGCTGCCTGCCTCACCTTGTCTGGGAACCTAATGCTCCAGCTTGACCGTTTCACTACTTGTCCAAAATGTACGGTCTGGTGGGGATTGGAAAATCACATTTGAGTTAAAACGTGGGGGATGCCTGTCTGTGGACCCTAAATAAGTCCAGTTCCTGCCAAGTTCAAAGCTCACCTAGATCACAACTTGGTGTAGTTGGCAGCTGGGTGGCTAGATGAGTCCCCATGTAATGGATTGAGAGGCTGTTTGAGGTGGTTGGAGCAATTAAGAGAGTCAAAATAAAAGCCAACATTTTTATATTACTTTTAAAGATTATTTTCCTGACTATATAAGTGGTATATGCTTATTGCAGAATGTTTTAGAGCGGTGCTTCTTCGTTTCTACTCTTATTCACTAAGGCTTATTTGGAATGTGGCCCTGCCGTAGACCCTGAACTAAGTTGGAGCCCAGGAATCTGCCTTTTTAAAAAAATCTGGGTAGTTCTTAGGCATGTTGAACTTTTACAGCCATCTGTATTGAATACACACACACACAAACGATAAAGAAAAAACTTAACACATAATTCTGTCTCTTCGCGATGGTCACTGTCTAGGCTGATTCCTTACAACAGCTGTCCCCTCTGTGTGTTGTCTTTATGTGTTTTTACAAGTTGAGTTCATATTGTATTTATAGTTTGGTGCCTGCTTCCCCTTTCCCCTGTTTAATGCTACATCCTGAGTGTTTTCTCATGACGTTAATATTCTCCAGAAACAGAATGATCAGACATTTGGTTTTCAATCATCTTACCCTGTATCACTTTAGAAAACGTGTCCCGGGGGAATGGACCTCCTTGTCTCCTGCTGCACCCTGTTCTGTAGATTAGCAGAAGTTCCAGCTTGAGGGGATTCGCGTGGCTTTCTTCTCTGGGTGGGTTCATAGGAAGGGAATATAATTTGGTATCTCCTTAGTTTCACATGCAGATAATTTAATAGCCAGATGACTTATGAACTGCTTTGTCTGGACTTTCCATTAAGTACCTGTTTTTAGTTTAGCGTAAGTGGATGCAGTCGCAAACCACGTCATACCTGCATCTGGTCCCATTCCTGCTATTTGACATTAGGTCGATTAGTCTCTGGCAGGTTCCTGTATCTTAGACAGAAGATTGTTTTGTATTTAATTTTAATTTAGATTCCTAATCATTAAGAGGTAATTAAAAATATTTGAAATATCTTTCTTTTTCCATGTTTCATGTGAATAGCTAACGTGAGGGTCTGCAACTTAATAAGCATCAGCTACAACATGACTTAGTGGTTCATTTCCTTTAAACAGCAATAATCATCATTATAATATATATCAGTCTACATACTTTTTAAGTTTTATATGACCACTTTGTATCAAAAGACTTGTCAGTCAGAAATAAACTGAGTTATCTGCAGAATACCTAAAAGCAATAACTCTAGATTCCCTTTATTGTTCAGTCGCTAAGTTGTATCCAACTTTTGCAGCCCCATGGGCTGCAGCACACCAGGCTTCCCTGTCCTTGGCTATCTCCTGGAGTTTGTTCAAACTTACGTCCATTGAGACAGTGATGCCATCCAGCCATCTCTGTTGTCCCCTTCCCCTCCTGCCCTCAATCTTTCCCAGTATCAGGGTCTTTTCCAGTGAGTCGGCTCTTTGGGTTAGGTGGCCAAAGTATTGGAGCTTCAGCTTCAGCATCAGTCCTTCCAATGAATATTCAGGGTTGATTTCCTTTAGGATTGATTGAGTTGATCTCCTTGCAGTCCAAGGGACTCTCAAGAGTCTTCTCAAGCACCACAATTCAATTACGAATTTTTAAGAAAGAAATATGCAAGTAATTTTGTGTTTTTTCCTTAAGGAGTATTCACTTGCAGAAAATACTAAAATGTCCCCCCTTTCTTCTGTGACAGATGCCAGAGATGCAGAGCAGTTGAGCAAGAACAAGGTGACACACATTCTGTCTGTGCACGACAGCGCCAGGCCGATGCTGGAGGTGAGGGTGCTGACCTGTGCACCTGTCTGTGCTGTGCTCCTGGACGGGGCAGCTGGCCAGGCAGTGTGTGCTCCGCAGCAACAGCTCCGTGTCCTGGCTGTGCTAACCCGTGCTTGGCCACGCCTGGGCCTGGGCCTCTGGCTGGGCTGGGCTGGCAGTGGGTGCTTCTTGTTCTCACCATGCTCCTGTTATGTCACTACCTTGACTTTCTTGGCTTAACACCGAAGAACAGGCTGATACAGTGTTTTCCTTTAGATTTTAAGGACATTTAAAACCCATTTTCATTTCTTTCAAAATTACCTCTTGTTTTAGAATCCCAAAGAATTCAGGCTGCTTGTTTCCTGATTTTTTTTTTTTCCATTTGAGCTCAATTGTCAATCATTTGCATTTCGGAAAACAAGGCCTCTGAGGATAAATTGTCCCTAGAGATTTTCTAGTGCTTCTCTCTGCAGACGGTCAGTGAAGAAGCTGTTGTGTTTCAGGTTTTAAAGTAAATAGAATGTGTCTGCCTGTACACTGATTCCAAAAACATCTTCAATTTTACTTTAATGGATGGTTTGAGCTGTTGGCTGGGAGCACAGTCTCTCTCTGTTTATTAGCCTTGACAAAGCCCAAGCTACCTCTTTTCAGAAAATAGTGTGAATATGGTTGTGAGATGTGTGTGTGTGTTTGTTTCTATTTCAGGGTGGGGTACTGGAAGGGAGGTGTGGCTCATTCTGAAAGAATCGTCATTCAAGCAGTTTTCACTAAAATTCATATTATACAAGAGTAGGTAATATATTCTTATTTCAAAGTCATCAGTTTTACCTGGCCATTAGAGCTGCCGGATTTCAGTCAGTATCCAAAAAGATGAGAACTTAGAATAATAAGCAGTTCAACTGACGACATCACCATAAGAGGACCACAGGAGGTGAACAGGCTCTTTCTCTGGATCCGAGCTCGCAGTTCCCTCTGCTGCTTTGTCTCATGGTTTTGTTAAGGTGCTATACTTTGTGCTGCAGCATGGTTTTATTGGAAACCACAGCAACAAAGCATCATTGTTTCGAAGGCTGACATCTCCTTTGAAAATAGGTATCCATTTTCCATGTATCAACAATAGTTTTTTAAACACATGGCCAAGCTATGGCCTAGGGGATAAGTTAAATGTAAGCTGATCATGATTGACTTCCTCTTTAATCACAAGATGAGGCTTGCTGCTGGTGCTAAGTCACTTCAGTCGTGTCCGACTCTGTGCGACCCCGTAGATGGCAGCCCACCAGGCTCCCCCGTCCCTGGGATTCTCCAGGCAAGAACACTGGAGTGGGTTGCCATTGCCTTCTCCAAAGCATGAAAGTGAAAAGTGAAAGTGAAGTCGCTCAGTCGAGTCCGACTCTTAGCGACCCCATGGACTGCAGCCAACCAGGCTCCTCCATCCGTGGGATTCTCCAGGCAAGAGTACTGGAGTGGGGTGCCATTGCCTTCTCCAAGATGAGGCTTAGGTTTCCTTTATTTTAATAAACTGCATCGACGTCCTGCCTACCCTGACCCTCCAGGCTGCCTCGTGGCATTGTACCCCACTGCCCACAGCCGCTGTCACGTAGGAAGCCGGCTGGGAGTCTGTGCCACGGCCACTTCTGCCCACAGAGCTGGCCTTCAAGTCTCGGAGGAAAGAGCCCCGCCCTCACCTGTCCCACCCCCCACTTTACACACAGGAACAAGGGCTGGAGGGCTGGCGAGTGGAGCCCATGCGATTGCAGCCTGGTGTAAACAGAACACTGTCGATGTAAAGGTCTCAGTGCTCTGGGCAAACTGTGTCCCCTCGCCAGCCGTGACTGCGTATCCTCTTTATTCCCTGTGAGAAACAAGGGGCCCTGTGCCTTTTCCCCACGAGACAGCCTCTTTGATTTGGAGATGTCCTGTTTCAGGCTTTGGCTGCTGTTACTATCTCACTCAGTAAGTACTTTCCTGTGATTTCATGTTTACTTCAAGTTAGACCTCTGTTTTATAGCATAGCATAGTTTATCACTGCCCTTCTTATTTTATTCATTTTTAACTTCACGAGTGATTCATGAGTATGTTCTTATTTTAAACATGAAAGCAATAGTTTCTCTGATTGCACAAGTGGGGAAAACAGAGGCATTAAAGTGATGTGAATGGGCCTGCTCGCCCTCAGGGAGTGGACAGAGGGAGTCCGCCAGGGTCCTGAGAGTGCTAGACCTTGACTGAGCCCTCTGCCTGATGCATAAATGTAGTCGTCTCTCTTAAATTTCAAACTCAGTTCCAGAAGCCATAATCTCACCAGGCTGAGATGAATCTGGGAAGTTATCTCAGTGCTGTACTGGTCCTGACCCTTGGAGGAGAGCAGGACCAGGATGGGGTGAGAGGGAGGAGCATGTGCCGTGCTGAGAGCCAGCCTGGCGAGGGCAAGCGGGGCAGGGCACAGGAGACGACAGAGCCGCCACCTCCTTCCCTGTCTGGAGTCTCCAAAGCCCAGAGTGTTTATGGAATGCACCCCAGCTTTCTCTGGGCAGACCCGGGCTGGGGCGGGCTAGACGTGGGGAGGTAGTTACTGTCTAAAATTGAGAGGTTTTAGTCCTGTCACATCCTAGTGGAAGTTCTAAGGATCTGGAGACTCTGGCTGGGGGAGTGCCAAGTCATGCCTCCTGGCATGGCCCTGCCTCCACGGGACCACCTGCTCATCCCCAGGGCCCGGGAGCCCAGCCCGCACCATGGCAGCATCCTAGCTGCTGTGGCGTAACCGGACCCGGGGCCTAGCACGTCACCTCTAGCAAGTGGCAGAGCTGGGGAAGGGCCATTGCCTCGTAGCTTAATTTCAAATAGGAATTAAGCCCAAACTGTAATTATAACATTGAAGGAGGAACATCCCTTCCTCTGATTCCACGTTGAGGGCCGGGCCTTTGCTGAAAACGTTTCCCTTTTTTGTGAGCTGTGTCTTCAGCGCCTACTGGTTGCTCCAGATTTGAGGGGGTGGTGAAAACTGCTGTCAGAAAGACAGCGCTCTTTCAGATCAGAAACCCCATGTTGTTTGTAGGTGCTGAGGAAGTAATATTGAGCAATGAAAGGTTTCTCCCTTCCCCTGAGAAAAGAACCAGAGGCCTGTCTCTCTAATGTAAGAATTTCAGAGTTTGTTTCATTTTTCATGTTGGTATTTAACCAGAGCACCTGCAGGAAACAACTATTTTTCACTATTAACAAAAATACTTTTAAAGTATTCTCATTCCTTCACTGGGCTAATGACACAAAGAATTTAATTTTAAAGTGATTTCTATTTTCAGATTAAATAGAAAAAAAATAGTTTGCATACGCATATTCACAACAGGGCACTGTGTGCATGCCAGACAGGTCTTCTGAGCTTGAGTTCAGCCTGGATATTCTTCCCATTTTGAGCTGTGACTTGTATTTTGAACCGTTTATGCATTTGTTTTTGCTTTCCAGATTAGGATGTTTTTATAGGCCAGCATTTATTCCTGGTGATTCTGTTTTATATTTTCTTTAACATGAAAAACATTTTTTTTGAGGTGTCCAGGCTCAGAATTTAACACTGTTGGTTCTGTTTGCAGCTGACCGCTTCTGCTGGCTCTGACCCTTCCTGTGTCTGTGTGTCTGTACATACAGGTGTGTGTCTCCCAGAGACGCCGGTCTGTGTGGACGGTGGTCCCGAGCGCCTGAGGGGCTCCTGGAGGGGCCTGGTCCCCTGCCACCTGTCTGTCTGGTGGCCCCCTCCGTTTCTCGCCCTCAGAAGCTTTGCTGCCTTCCCAGATGTAAACAAGCCCATCCAAGGTGTGCAGTGGCACTTGAAGTTTAAGAGACTTGCTTCTGTGTCCACGTCTCTCTCTCTCCCTCCTCTTGCCCCCGCTCCCGACGAGTCCTCCCATCCCTCAGAGCTGGGCCCAGCTCTTGGTCTGAGAAGGACACTGCAGTGCCTGCCAGCCTCGGGCCTGCTGCCCTTTCCCTGTAATGTCTGTGGTCATCAAATGGCTGTCTAACCTCTGTCCTCCTGGGCTGATCCTAGGCCACTGCAGGCAGTGGGTTTCTTGGTCTCCCCAGCACTCAGCCTGGCTCTGGCTCTGAGTGTGCTTCTGACAGACTCTGTGCCGAGTGCTTTTCAGCTTCACCGCCAGGTGAGAAGCCGTGTCTCTAGGGGTATGTGCCGGACTTCAGGGTGTGGAATAAGAGTGGAGTCTCACTGACCACAGTGCTCTGTGAGGTCAGAGGTCAGGTAGTGCAGGGCTGCCTCCCCGGGCACCCCCACAGTCAGGAAGCCCGGTGTGCAGATGCTCAGCACACGCAGTTGGTGTGGCCTGCAGTCCAGAAGAGCCTGTTACTAAGCTCCCGCCACCAAGTGACGCTCCTGTAACTCCCTGACAGGTCTCAGTGGTCTTTCAGCTGCCTTGGGTCTGCATCAGAAGTCTGGTCCTACAAGGACAGTGCAGTCTCAGATACGGACAGTGGGTGATTAATTAAAAGAAGACTTCCCATATCAAGGCAGGTGAGGTTGGGGCAGAGTTCGCTGAGACCTCGTCTCAGGCTCCGGGGGCTTGGAGGCAGACCGTGGGAAGCTGAGGCCCACATTCCAATTCACAGGGAGACCTGTGCCCACTTGTCTTCCTCAGAGGCTTCCTAGGCAGAGCCAGCTCTGCCCTCCTCCCGACCTGGTGACCTTGCCAGCTTGGCTCTTAGGACCCCAAGCCCCTTCCTGTCCATGACCTTCAAGTCACAGGAACTACTGCCATGAGCAAGAGCCTGTTGGACACCACACACCTAGTCCCGGGCACACAGGTGTGGGCAGGAGGCTCCCTGCAGGTCTGCTTGTAATCAGGAAACTGGAGCTGACCTGCACACCCAGCAGAAAAGCCCTGGTCAGTGGTGATGCCTCTGTAGAAAAGAAATACTCTGCAGCCATTGAAAAAGAAGAATAGGGCTTATACGTATGCAGAGGAAACAGTTAACTGATGAGCAAAAGAAGCAAGTTGTAGAATAATATCCACACTATGACCCCACTTATGTAAATTACACATTAATAATGGACTCCAGTACGTACAAATATGGGGCTTCCCAGGTGGTGCTAGTGGTTAAGACCCGCCTGCCAATGCAGGAGACTTGGGTTTGATCCCTGGGTCAGGAAGATCCCCTAGAGAAAGGCATGGAAACCCTCTTCAGTATTCGTGCCTGGAGAATCCCATGGACAGAGGAACCTGGCAAGCTACAGTCCCTAGGGTTGCAGAGTTGGACACAACTGAAGTGACCTAGCATGCATACACGTACATATATGTGTGTAAAGGCACAGATAAGAGTTTGCAAGGACCATGTCATACTCCTAGGATTGACAAAAGGGAGTCGGTTAAGAGAAGAGGGTGGGAACACAGAGTGTCACTTTTTTCTTACTTATTTTCCTCAATGGGAGGGTCCTCATAGTATCTTTTTGGATGGCGGGATCATGAAAGGAAGATAAGCAGGTGGCCACCTCTTGGAGTCTAGAGCAGTGACAGGCAGGCTGCGCTTGGATGTCTCGGCATGGCTGGAACGGGTTCTGTGTTTGGTAACAATGTCCCCCATGGATTCACATGTAAACGTGTGACCTCAGACATGCTGCGTGCGTGTCATCTGTGGTCAGTGCCCACAAAGCGCCTCTCTCAGCCATCCTGGTCTTCAGAGGGGAGACGGCCGTGACACGCTTTCTGACTGTATACATTTTATTAGCAGCATCAGCTGTGTTTTTCCTCTGATTGTTTCAGTTGAGTGAGTTTATACCCTTGTAGAGTTCACAGATCCCCTGGTGATACAAGTTGAACACCGGGCAGGAAATCCTGATCGGAGTGGCTGGAGTGGATGCGTTCTGTCACTGTACTGGCATCACCCACCGCCGCGCCCGTGTCACTGCTGGGGAGGTTCAGGGCCTTGAAAGCTGTCGGCCCTGGGGCAGTTCTCAGCCTGACAGTTGTTGCCATCTCTCCACTAAAGTCTCTGAGCTTCGGTGGCACGTCCTGTACCAAAGGTTTGCAGCTTTCATGTGTTGAGGTAAATTTGTTTGAAGCCAACCCCAGACTTAAATAGAAATGACTCAAATAGAAATGATTATGGTAGGTATCGAAAACTGTCTAGTAATCTCTCTTTCTTAAATCCAGCTGTGTCTGAGTTCCGTGTGTGGGGGCAGTCAAGTGCAAAGAAGGTGGCCCCCCCACCAACACCGGCCCCTGGCTGCTTGCCCTCTGTGTCGAGTGGAGGTCTGGAGCTGGAATCCCAGCTTGGATGGCCCAGAGGGGCAGAAATCGTCGGAGGTCACTGGTTCTAGAGAGGAAAGCGGCCTTCTCATCTCTGAGTGAGCATGCTGTGCTAACTGCTTGGCTCCCTGGAGCCCCTGCCCTTCAGCTGTGGGTGGTCTCTTGACTTCGCACGCTTACCGATCAGCCTCTCCACTCAAGTGAAGACTTTCGCACAGCACTCTCCTTCCTAGACTTCCCTCTCAAGTCCCAGTTTCATGAGCGTTTCCTGCTGAGCCCCCTGTGTGCTCAGGCCCTCAGATTAGTGCCAAGCGCTGCTCCTCATGCAGGGGTTGGGGGTGCTCCTGGGTCAGACCCCTCCCAGTCCTCAGTAGGGGATATGATGGGGGTAGGGTCTGCCGGGACTCGCAAACCAAGGGCTCAGGAGAGGTGAGGACCGTGTCCTCTCCCCGCTGCTCCAGCTGGAACGGCAGCCTGGACACACTGCGACAGGACGGCCCGCGAGAGCCGGAGCAGGTGGCCAGGGCACTTGCTGGTCTCTTCGTGAAGAGCCTCGCTCCATGGGCTGGAGGTTGGGAAGACTTTGTAAAGAGGAGTGATGAGGCAGCCTGGCAGGACTGGTATGTCCGGTTCCAGGGGAGGTGTGTCTCAAGTGGGACCAGCCCTTCCTGAATGGTCAGGAAGGGGGAAATGAGCCCTGGGGACGTAGGACACGTGTGGATGGCGGCTGGGTACCGAGTGGCTAGGGTGGTCAGCATGGTGGGACGAGGGTGGTGCCATCTTCAGTTCTCTTTTTGGCTAAATTGGGCGTTATTCCTTCACATTCAGCAAATGCTAGTTGAGTACATACCTCATAGCAGGGATTAGGTATAAGACAGTGAGAAGTAAGGTGCGGCCCAGCACCAGGAGATAGGCATGGAAATCCTAAAAACGTGCAGACTTGTACCTTAGCTGCAGAGCTGAGGGGCTGGGGCCACCTCCCTGCCGGGTCCTGCAGGCCTCGCCATGGGGCCGGCACCATGGAGCGCCCCTGGAGGATGCAGGGGGCAGCTGGGGAGGGGCAGGACCTGGGGTGCGGGCAGCACCTGCGGGGGGGCCCAGGTGCGCAGGCACAGGCAGGCTCCGGGACGCCGGAGGGCTCAGCAGAGCAGGTCTGCAGGGAGCCAGGCTGTAGAGGGCACAGGGATGATCAGGGGAAGTTTCATTTGTCAAGCTGAGGAGTCTGAGCTTCATCTTGTGTGAAGCAGTCAGCAAAGGTTCACGAACAGTCAGGTGACACACTCCCGTTTCCTTCCCAGGAGGTGGGAGTCGGCAGAGCTGAAGGACTGTCAGCAATGAGACGGCGGGCATGCTGCAGCTGCACCCATGCCTTAGGTTGATGGAGCACACACTCTTGTCTTAGAAAGGCTACAGCCTGACGGGACTCACTTTCGTGGGGCCTCAGTGTCAGCATGTTTCTGGGTCCAGGTCAGGACAGTGCAGCAGACCAGTGGGAGCCCGGTGTGTTGTGGCGGCCGGCGGCGGGCCCATGGGTGTTGCGGGTGTTGCAGGCTCCTTGGGAGAAGGGCCTTCAACTTTACAGTCAGGAGTTTGAATGAGCAGTTAAAGGTGGTTAGTTGGTTAAGACCCAAAGCAGAGTTAAACGGCTGTTTGGGGGCCGTTGTTGTTTTTAGCCACAGGAAAAATACTAATTTAAATGTAGCCTGGTTTACTGAAGACTGGTTTAAGCAAATCTGCTACCTGCAGGTGCTCCTATAATTCATTCTTTGGTAGCTGCTGCCCATGGGCCCTGCGCCTGCCAGGCCTGCAAGGGAAGCGGGCCCACCTGGCCCGAAGCTTGGGGGAAGCAGCGGCCCCAGACGGTAGGCTGGCCTCGCTGTGGCCGAGGTCCTGCCGTCCCCTCTCGTGCTCTGACTCCTGGGATGGTTCGGAGCCTGTGTGTGCCCCGAGGCAGAGGCTGGTGTCGGGCCCCAGGTCTGGATTGAGAAACTGTTTCTCTCCTTTCAGTTGTCACCACAAGGAGCACAGATGTCATTTCAGCATTCGTAACTGGGCAGGGTGTCTCCACCAGCTCTGCCCTCTCGTTCAAGGGAAGACCAGTGGCTGTGTGGTGAGGGGCGGCAAGCCGCGGCTGCTGCAGCCCTGGCTGCCGGAGTGGACACTGTGCATCTGGGTCTGAGTGGGAGCCTCCTTCTCTGGAGGGCCAGCTGTGGACCCTGTCCCAACTACAGGAACCACGGCCGGAGCCTGAGAAAGGAGAGGCCGTCCAGTGTTGCTCCCCTAGCCGGGAGGGATGCTCCCCTGACCCATGTGGTCACCTGGGATCCAGGGCAGCAGAGTGGAGCCCAGAGCTCAGCTTCAGCCTTCTGGTCTGCGGAATTGTCCTTAAGCCAAGACATTTAAAGGTCATTCCAGACTGTGCTGGCCCTCAGAGTGGTTGGGGCCTGGCGATGGTGGGCCTGGTCCAACCTGAATTTACCTGTTCAACCAGACCAGTCCCCCAGCCTCTAGGTGGAAGCCATACACAGATCCACAGATGGACCCAAAGTGACTGAAGTCAGGCTGCGTTCATACAGACGCCCTGACTCGTGCGCCTGAACCGGCCCCTTCTCAGGCTCCTGCTGCAGCCCCTGCACTCGCCGTGGCTTCCTGGTCAGTGCTTTCTGCCAGGCCTCTCTAGGTCCTGCCCATCCCAGGGACTGCTGGCCTCCCCACACTGTTCTCCCCTCTGTGCCCACTGCGAGAGGATGCAGCTGTCAAAATAAAAATAGCCGTCAGATTGCTTTCAGTGGCAGCTGGTGGGGAGGGAGGGAGGGCTTGGTGAAGACTGAGCTTCAAGGAAGCTTGGGACACTGATCAGCCTTAGAGCCAAATGAAGAAGAAGCCCCCGGTCCTGTTGGAGGCTGGGCACCCACACTGCAGTGTGACCCATGTGCCAGGGAGCTCAGTGGTCTCTGACCCCTACACGTACCTCCCTCAGAGAGAGAGGACTCACTTGCTGACACCCAGGGGAGACGGGAGTCATGGGCTCATGCGCTGGCCCGCTCCGCGTTTGTGTGTCCTGATCTGACCCCACCCCCACAGGACTGGCCAGCTGCCAGGCTAGGGACAGCGCCCTGCTCTGGGTCCGTGTTTGCTAACCCTTTTGGGGGTCTAATCCCATTTGGAGGATGCAGCGTCATGCCCAAGGGACCTGGAATGCTGCTTAGGAAAAGCTGCTCAAGTTCTGAGGCTCAGTAATGCGCCGGAGGACGTGTTGGCAGCCTGCAGGAAGGTCTTGTCCCACTGCAAGGGGTGGAGTCCGGACTCAGGTGCGGGAGCACAGACAACATCCCAAACGCTCTGCTCCTGCCCGAGGCAGCATCCAGCACCGTCCTTCCTGCAGAAGGTGAGGATGGTGGGCCTCGTGCGGTCCAGGCAGCTGGCACACGGTCCTCCAGGCCCCGCGACCTCTCTGTGCCTGGTCTGTGCTGGCAGCAACGCGCAGACCTTGCTCCTTCACGGCCACGCAGTGTGCCAGACATTGGCTCTCATCTCCCTGTTTAAGCGAGTCCTGTGCCGGAGGACCCCTCGGCCCCTCTCTCTAGGGAGCAAGGCGCGGCGCTGAGCACGAGCGCAGTGTCCCCACGCCTCCCGCATGAGAGACGGGCTCCTGGTCATCACGGAACTATGGGAAGCGTCTCCATGTGAGCAGGGCTCGGTACACGTCCGTCAAGGGCCAGGTGGTGAGTGCGTCAGGGTGCTCTCTTCCTCCCCTCTTATCCATGTCGTGACAGGAGCCATGGGTGACACGCAGATGGCAGGCGAGGCTGTGTCCCGATGCACATGGGCCTGTGTGTCAGCTCCTGTCCTCATGGCTGGGTGGCAGGGTTCGCAGCCAGGCGTACCTCAGTGACAGAGCCTGCATATTCCTGGAGCCCACATCAGGCCTGAAGCTTGGGGCTACTGCGTCCCCAGTGCAATCAATGCACACCTGCAAAGTCCTGAGCGCCCGGCCTGCCTCCACCGCAGGGATGGCTTTCCACGGTTAGTGGGTCCGGCCCATGCGTCCCACAGAGCCATTGAGCACGCAGGACATGCACATGGAGGCTGTCGGGCTGCCCAGCCGGGGCTGTGCATCCTGCCAGCCACAGGGGCGCTGGCTCCCTGGACATAGGCTTTCAAGGCACGCAGGAGTTTAAGATTCTAAAAATGGATCCCCTCCCTTCTTTCAGTGACCCATTATTGATGATGGCTGGAGAGAGAGGAGCTAGGCTGCAGCAAGAACTGAGCGAGGACCCAACTCGATGGGGACAGTCTGACGGGGAGCCCGATCCTCCCACACCAACACTGTCCTGTCCTGGCAGCAGTTAGGGCAGTCATCTCTAGAGTCCGCCTGGAGCAGGGAGACAAGGTGGGGAGAGCTTTCTGAGGAAGCACCCCCGCCCCCCAGACTCCTGAGGGAGAGAAGGACCCACGGGACCTGGGGAGCACAGGGCACCTGAGACACAGCAGCCAGGTGGTGGGCTAGGCGAGCTGTGGGTTGGGGGGATGGCGTTGTGATAGAACGCGGGGCTTGGGAGGGTCTTCTTCGCTTTGCTGACGGGCTGTTTGACCAGCTGAGATGGGCAGTTAGATGAAGCTCCACCTTTGTGTCTCTTACAGCCGGACTGTGCACCGATCACTCCCAAAGAGTGCTTCATCCACGGTGACTTTCAGCATGGTCGTGTAGGGCACCTGTTAAGTGACCCTATAGAATTGCTCGGTTTGGGGAGATTGTGCCTAAAATGCTCCGTTTTCATGAGTCCCATCAGGCACACCCCCAGCAGGAAGAACCCGGAAGAGGGTTGGTGGTGTGGCTGGCGTGGCCTCCCCATCGCCCACCCGTGAGGCCCAAGGAGCTAGGACACACTGACTGTGCCCACTTTAGCAAAAGGAGTTTGAGCAAAAATAAGCACTTGGCTTCTCC
The DNA here is from genome assembly GCF_019923935.1 of Bubalus bubalis. Lineage (NCBI taxonomy): Eukaryota > Metazoa > Chordata > Mammalia > Artiodactyla > Bovidae > Bubalus > Bubalus bubalis. The sequence continues at coordinate 164,866 of NC_059158.1, forward strand.
ATCTGTGGACCTGACAAGTCAAATGCATGTCATCTTTTGACTAACCTGAAAGAAGCCAACAGGTGCTGGAGGGCGCTCATTTGCATTTTTTCTCACAAAATCAAACTGAAGGCTAAATCTTGTCTCTCCACTCTGACCTTCCCACCCCTCCCCACCCACCGGGCACCACAGAGTTCTTGGAAGTTGTTATTTGTGGTAGAGTTTCCTAAATTTAGCTGGTGCAGAACAATCAGTGGCCAACGGGGACGTTAAGAAAATGCATCGTCAGTTTAGAGCCTGGACTTCGGACGTTTTACGTGCAGCTAAGGGAGGACTGCCTTCTGCGTGGTTTTCTACAGTAGTTTCTTTGAGACTTTTGCTGGGGTATCAACAGCTAAACAGAGAGGTCATGGGACCCCACCCTCTGGACCTTCTCTGCTCAGGGTTTTACACTGATGTCCAGATGCAGTCTCTGTGCATATAATTTGTACTATTTCTCCTTAAAACGCTAACTGGTGACAGTTCTTAAACTGAGGAGAAATACTAATCAGCGTGCCAGGACTTGGGTCTGGCTTCCACGTGGGCTTTCTCCACAGTGAGACTCTGCCGGGGTTGGGGTGGGTGAGCAGTAACAGACCGCGAGGCCGTCAAACCTGGCCCGTTTGTCCGTAAGCAATTTCAGGTCAGCAGTTGCCATCTTTTGGGTTTGTGACCTTTAAGAGTGTGCCCAGACTGATTTTTTCAGGGTTTACCTACCTTTAGGTTTATATAAAAGTTCAGAAGCTGTCAAATTCGTAGAGAAAGTAGAAGGTTCTGATGGGCTGAGGCAGGGTCGGAGTTAGTGTTTAGTGGGGAAAGTTTCTTTTTGGGAAGATGAAAATGTTCTAGAGACAGACGGCGGGAATGTGAATGTGAACACATGTAACGCCAGTGAGCTCTATGCTTACAATGGTTAATCCTGTGTTATGTATATTATACCACACGACAGCTGGAGAGCGTGTCTCAAGGAGACAGACTTGTTTTAAATTAGTGGGCTTGTTTCTGATCAGGTGTGAGACAGTTCAAGCTGAATTCTTTTTAATTTTCTGTCTCAGCGTTTTGGGAGTGTGGTGAAACGAGCTCTCCTGGGGTCTCAGCTTATTTTCTCAGACTCTGCGGTGCAGCCCCCAAACGAGCGGTCGAAGGAAACCTGGTCTTTTCAGGGGACCTCCGTGCACACCCATTCTGCTGCTGACACTGAAGGGGAGAAATGAGAAAATGAGGCTTGTGATTACGTCGTTTCGCCTGTATTTCCTGATATCCATCCCATAGGAGCCCCCTCGCCTCCCACCGATGTTTCCTCGTAGGCTGTAGGTAGGCACAAGGGAGTGTTCTCTAAGGGGTCTCCGTTAGCCTTCCTGGGAGAGAGAACACAGCTCTGCAGGGTTTGACTTTCCTTTGAAAAGTAAAATGTCAGCAAGGTTCTTCAGAAGACTCTTACTTATGATGTTTCAGAAAGAAAAAAGCAGTGAGTTTTAGAAATTGTACTTGAAACAAGCGAGAGTTTGATCCCTTGACGAGTCCTGAAATCAGGCCTTGGCCCTGCTTTTCAAGTACTTGCCTATGTATCATTTTAGGTGTCATCTTTAGTTTCAGGCCCCAAGAAAGGCGAAAACCCTACTCTTGGTGGTTACTATGCTTGTTGAAACAGAAAACTGAAAAGTATTAGAACTTTTGAGAATATAGTTAGAAAGCTCTAACCTTTTGTTCAAGACGAGCCTCTGGAATGCTTTCTGAACTTTCTTCTCACTCAAGTGCTAATTCCTGCTTCTTTTAAAACCTAACGCAGAAGCTTCATCCAAAAAGCTGTCCTTGGCAATCCCGCCGCACTCTTCCTTCTTTCCTGTATTTCCCTACATTGTGTCACACTAACTGATGTCACTTGGCCTTGTGAATATTCAGCACATATGTTTTTTGCCTCTTCTTCCCTCTGGTTCCCATTTTGTCAGTATTGATGCCATTCTCAGGACATGTGAGGACATTCAAAGTGTCATGGAGCCCAAAGAAATCTGTCTTTGCACTTCAGGGCCAGCTCTCTACACTGATAGTCTGTAACTTGACATTTATCAGTTCCAAAAAAGCTTAATGTTAATTGCCTTTCGACCAATCACTTTTTGGAAATACTGAATTTTTATTTATTTAGTAAGAATTTTATTTCAAAAAACATAATTGATTTTAGGGTTTTTAAAATAATAGGGGTAATATGAGGGAGGAAATGCCACCAAACGGATGCTATAGTAATGGAAACATTGGTGCTATTTGTATTACTTATGAATTTTTCAGATTGCTGTAGAATTTTGCCCCACAATAAGATATCCTTTCTTTTTTGCTAAACTTTCCATAGCTTAGCTAAACACACCATGGCCCGTATTCCTATCTCTGCGAACTCCAGCACTACAGAGTGGGCCTTTTTTTAGGTCCAAGCAGATGAATCTATTCCACATCATCCTGAAACATCTGCAGAGCCTTGTCCTCTAATATTGGATAATCTCAAGTGTGTCCAGCTTTCTTGTTAGCGCTAAGGCCCTTCAGGCTGCCGGCACCCTGGCTGCTTTCTGAATTAGTAATTAACTGAACTGTACACGTGTGCAGGCATCACAAGCCTTCTTTCAGGCACCTCATGTTCTGCACTCTGGCCTCCAAGGAGATGCTTTGTGCTTTGTTAATGACTAAGCCAGGATAAGTAGACGTCCTGGGTGGTGAGCAACTGAGCCTTTTTGGCAATTTTGACTCCTTTCTTCACTGCATTTGCATAGTTTGTTCCCTTCTTATTGTAGGTCACAGTGCCCCGCTGGGGCAGGCAGGCTGGAGGCTGACACCTGGAGTGTGTGTGTGTGGTGTGCCCCCCGCGTGGTGTGGCTCTAGTTATCGTGGTCACCAGAATAAGGCTTACACTTCACAATAGCTTTCTTTCCTTCTACTATGCTACGACTATGTGTTCTCATCATTCACCAGACATTAGTAAGTACCTGCTGTGTGCCAGGCATCATTCCAGGGAAGGCTATTATTGTTGTTATTGCCTTTGAAAGAACAAGGTCTTATATTTCATATTTTCTGTGTCTTTCTTTGAAGCAGAGGGTCCCCAGATTTGTGGCCGGGGCTGCTTGTTCCTCCGCAGATGCGTCACAGATGGGATGCCGTAGTGGCCACACACCCGTCCCAGCTGGCCCGGCTGAGGGCCCCGCGGGGCCGGAGCAGTCTCCTCAGCCTCTGTGGGGCCAGAGGGGGCGCCCCTGGCCATGTTGCCTGGTTTTCTCCTGCTGTGTGGGGCCGGCCCCTTTCCCTTTGTGCCTCGGGCACCCCCAAAGGGAAGGAGACCCCGTCAGGGAACCCCGAAGAAGCGGAGTGCGTCCGGCACACCACACTGGTGTCGAGCCCACGTGGACGCCGGCGTCGAGGGTGGGCCGAGAGCTGTTCACCCGCCTCCTTCTCTTCCTCCACTCCATTTCTCTCTCTCCGCCAGACGCGTGGGCTGGGCTGGCCCTGGATTCTGCTGGAATCGAGGGGCTGTTGGTTGGAACATGTCGCCCCACGGAGGGACCCTCCGCGTGTGGCTGGGTGGCCAGCCGCCCAGAGCAGCGGCGCCAGGAGCACGGCAAGTGGAGGCTCAGGAGGACCGGTCGGCAGGGAGCGGGGGACGCGTGTGGGGGGGGGGCATCTCACAAGCTTCTGGGCCCGATCCACAGCCAACCCTCCCTCGGGAACAAAAGGAAAAGAGTGAGTCATTTCAATGGAGACTTATGAGCTGATCAGCGAGTGTATCTACACCACGTCTTGTGCGGCCTGCGTGAGGGAAGGTGTGAAATGACTCCTCCAACAGTATCGTTTCCTTTTCCCTTTTCCTGCTCTCACATCGGGGCTCGCAGACCTCTGTGGTCAGGAGGTGTGTTGGAACTTCAGGCAGTTGCCTCGCTTTTTCCAGTCGAGCAGAGGAGCCCAGGGCCAGGGGACAGAGAGAGGCAGGAGACAGTGGGCCACGAGGCGAAGCTCGAGCGGGCGTTGGGGGGAGGTGGGCAACCTGTGGCTCATGTTCTTCCCCACAGCTGGACCTTGCGTTTCCCGTTTGCCTGTGGGACGTTTGGCCCCATGTGATGAGCTGCTCTGTGGATGAGTAGCAATAAAACTCATCTTCTTTAAAACCCAGAGAGGCCTTTGTTAGAAGATGTAATGATTGACTCAAAATTAAAAATGTGTGTATGTGAGAGAGAGAGAGAGAAGCAGGAAAAATGTTGTTTCTGGCCTCTCTTATGGTGGGAGACAGGCAGGGGAATTGTGTCCCCTAACCCTGGTGACTCATTTGAAAAGACCCTGATGCTGGGAAAGATTGAAGGTGGGAGGAGAAGGGGACAACAGAAGATGAGATGGTTGGGTGGCATCACTGACTCAATGGACATGAATTTGAGTAAACTCCGGGAGTTGGTGATGGACAGGGAGGCCTGGCATGCTGCAGTCCATGGGGTCGCAGAGAGTCGGACACGACTGAGTGACTGGACTGAACTGAACTGATAGGTCAGTTGGTAAAGAATCCACCTGCAATGCAAGAGACCCGGGTTCAATTCTTGGGTCTGGAAGATCCCCTGGAGAAGGGAAAGGCTCCCGACTCCAGCATTCTGGCCTGGAGAATTCCATGGGCTATACAGTCCATGGGGTCGCAGAGAGTTGGACATGACCGAGTGACTGAACTGAACTGAACTGAACTGAAGCCTGCTCTTAGTTGCAGACAACAGCTTCCACTCTGAGCCCTGTCAGCAGAATGGGGCCTTTTAAGAAAAAGTCCAGGCTTGCGGTCTCCTCAGAAGAGCTGGACAGACAGGCTGTCTTCTGAAGCTCCAGGGACAACACGCAGACCACAGTACACAACTGCCCGTTGTGACCTGCTGCCACGCCCACCCAGCACTCCCCGCCCAGGCGGCCACCTGCACTGCTGAGCAGGTGCTCCTCACCTGTTGGGCTCTTCCCATGTCCCGTTTCCAGATCTGCCTCAGGCAGGTGTGTCAGACGACGAAACCAGGTCCCAGGTCCGCACCCAGCAGCAGAGGTTGAGAAACAGTCCATGTAGCTTCTGTGTTGGAGTGTGGGATCGACAGCACAAAGGACCACGTGCTCCTTACAAGGCAACACTAGCAAATGCAACACAAAAGTTCCTAGCCATGTGAGCTGACACTATAATCGTAGTGTCCAACTGCAAAAAAATGCAAATAACTTAGAAATAATAGTTTTATGGCTTCAAATGCTGAGGGACTTGTGGTTGGTGGCACCATGATTCCACATGTTTCTCCTGCATTTACTCTCAGGTCAGTTATTTTTCTAGTTTCTGGTATGTCCCCCCCATTGATTTTTTATGACATGGTGGCTATATTCTGTTTGATTAGGCTATCACGAGAAAAAGGTTTAAAAATGGTTTATTCATGATTAAGTCTTCATAGAGCCATATTGCTTTGAAAAGTTTACTGAGATTTCTGAACTCTGTATTTTCACCTGACACTGTAGAGTTTTGGAACTGTACCTTAAGTCCCTTCAAAGAAGAGGTGTTAATAAAATTCGAGTTCAGCATGATTTTTATAGCATGAATTTGCATAAACATTTTTATAGATGTTTATAGTGAACAATATGAAGTTCATTTTTTTCCAAACTGAGTCATTCTTGTAAAAAAATTAGTTTGGGATATAAACTTTTACTGTTCTGAAAAATAAGCAAAACAAATCATTTCCAGTGTGTGCAGGTCCAAGCGCTTCTTCGGTGGACTTACGGCTCTCCCTGTCCTGGGACTGACACACAGCATGTCTTCATGACAAGGCTTCTGTTCTAAGTGCTGCCTTTCTGGCCATTCAGGGTCTTAAGTGAAATAGATTTAAAAGGGAGAATATGAATGTGCATCGGAGGTGGTAGTTTTGAAACTCAGTAAGTGGACACTTACTGAGAAGTACTCTAATTATTTTGCTTTTCGTGTGCATATGGTCATGGAAAGTAACCAGGAACCTTAATTAAAGTTTCCCCCCAGTTCCTTGGCAACAAAGGATGAGTGAAAAACTTCTCCTTTTTATTTTTTATATTTTGACCCGAGTAAATAGTTCCTTTAAATTTTTTTCTCCACTGAGTATCATCTTTTTATTTTATATATGTTTTTATCATTCCACAGGGGGTTAAATACCTGTGCATTCCAGCAGCGGATTCACCATCTCAAAACCTGTAAGTTGGTTTCTTTCTGTATTATTTGGACATGTTAAAGGGAAAGGACGTGCAGTCACCAGAGCAGAGGGACCTCAGTGCCTGGCAGCTGCCCTGCTGGGAACCGGAGGCCCTCCGTCTGTGCTCCAGGTGGCTGGTCCTTCCACTGAGCAGCTCGGGTGGCGTGTGTGTCAGGGACTGACTTTGTAAAGGGTGTCTCAAACCATGCTTTAGCATGTTCACACTTCCCTGTAAACTGTTGCATTTTGTGCAATAGGAACAGAACATGAGCCACAAATGCAAGCTACACATGTAATTTAAAATTTTCTAGGTGCCACATTAAAAAGTAAGAAAGAGAGAGGTCACAGCAATTTGAATAATACGTTGTATTCAACTCAGTCCACCCAAAATACTGCCGGTGCAACGCGTGCTCAGCACTTAAGGACGAGGCATTTTACGTCGTTTCATTCATACTAAGTCCTCAGACCTGGGCGCTGTTTACCCTTGCAGCGCCTCCCATCTGGGCCAGCGCCGTCCCGAGCGTCCAGCAGCCCCACTGGCCAGCGGCTACCCCACGGCCAGAGTACTTGGGAAGATTGTCTGAGTTGAGAGACCAGGCTTTTCTGGTGAGGAAGGTCCTGCCCTGTCTTTCCCACAGCTGGAAGCATCTCCATCCAAGGAGAGTCATAATCACCCTCCTTTCCAGATCCCCATCCTCATGGTCATATGAGGCCCGTGGAACTGGGCTTGGGTGGATGGGGGACAGGGATTGGAGACCCATGAGGTAACAGCTGGGACACCACCCTGCTTGGTGTCTGGAGGTTATGTGGACCAATTGACGTTTTCCTGAGCCTGGATTTGAGCCAGACAGCTGAGAGGCTCAGGAGCTGAGGACACGGCTATCCCAAACGTCCATCGACCAACTCGTTCTTGCTGCCTGTCTTCAGTCGGACACAAGGACCCTTCCCGATGACACACAGCTATGTTTCAACAGGAAGAGCCTGTGTAGTTTGAGGATTTGGGAGTCCAAGAGCTTGTCAGCATTCAGCTTTCATGGCTCTCAAGCTCTATTGCCTATAAGTCCTATATTACAGAAATGTAGGCTATAAAAATCTTACCCCCTGAAGGTTGTCCACTGCTGAACATCAGCCAGCCTTGGTTTTCCACTGCTGGAGAGCAGAGACATCTCAGGTTATGCAAGAATTTTGTGAGATCCTACCTGTTTGGAGGAAAGGGGAGCATCATTAGATAAGCTTATGTGGGGAAGACCAGGGGTTGGGGCAAGGCGGATGGTGCAGGTCTGACCAGGAAGGGGCAGGGGGGCCTGGGTGAGGGGCAGCAGTTCCCACCCAAGGTCGTGTTTCCACACTGACTCTCCATGTTTCACAGGAAAAGTCCTTCTTTAAGATTGAAGATGACAGAGGAAAGACTTTACAGGGTCACTAGGAAAACAGTAGTAGCCTGGATATGGGAGGAGGAGAAGCATCAGAGAACTTCCTTGGTTACTAGTCGTGTCGAGAAACAGAAGTGGTTGGAGGGCACGGTGTGTGCGGAAGGAAGTGAGCCACTGCCTTTCTCTCAAGCCCACAGCAAGCTTCTGCCCATGTTTTGGTGGCTATTTTTAGAATGGTTGCTCTGGTCTTATCTCAAACCGAGATTCTGACATGCTGTTGAACTTGTCAATACCTGATTGGCATTCTGACTGTTTGGAGCAGTCTGATTGCCGCACCCCTCGGCATTTGTAGTCAGGGCAGATGGCTGCTGTATTTGGACCATGCTGCCTGCCAGGACTCTCCAGCTTTGGTGCTTTGGAGGGGGCAGCACTGGGCTTGATGTCCAGGGGCGAGGACCCCGACCCTGCCCTGTGCAGACATTAGAAATCTCAGGTTCAAGGCCAGCTCCATCAGCCTTGGGCAGGTCGTTCTAAGGCCCCTGAGCCCCAGTTCTCTCGTCTGCAAAGGCCTGCCTTTGGCATTTATGGAGATGAGGCCATGTGTGGAAGTCTTCTTTGTGACCTCCAAGCACTTTTGAAAACAAGAGTGTGTTTTTGTTCAGAGTGCATTGGTGTGGCCTGAGAGTCACAGGAAGGGCCATTCTGGTGCTCAGGAGGATGGGCCCCAGGAAGGCCGGGGACTGAGGCTGCCGTAGCCTGTCCCCTGACTTCTGGCATCTCCTAGGTCTGCTCAAATCTTCTGGCAAAACCAGCCCAGCGACAGTCAACCTGGGCCCAGAGGACTAGCTCGTAAGATTTGAACTAGTTCTCCCCTGTCCCAGACATGTAGAGAGGTCTTGTAAGATTTGCCTTATTTTAACTCTTTGCTTGTATCTGGATGAGAGGCTGGTCGACAGGTGGGTGCTGCAGTTGGGAAAGGGGGTCCAGACCATAATTCATCAGAGATAAAGTTATGCTCATAGGCTCGTAGGCATGTGGGTGAGTCTTTGGGGAAATGTTTATTTTTGATCCATTAGTAATAGAAGAGCTTACACACAAGTAAGGCTTTGGGTACATAAGCGTCCATGGCTCTGTAAACGTGTCTTGCTTTAGTGAAGTTCTATGAAGATAGGGAAGCTAGGCTTGGAATTCGAGTGTAGTTCATATCTTTAGAGACAGCCTATGAAACACCTTGAGTTTCTCCTTGCCTGTTACAGGTGTTTCATTGGAAAGCACAGCCTGCAATTTAATGGTAAGCATGAGTTCATGATACAGAAAGTCTACTGACGCTGACAGGCAGAACCCTTGACTGTGTGACCTTCTCCCTGAGCTCATTACTCACCAGATAGAGGAGCATGTGAAGGCTGACCATAAACCTTCAGTTTCTGTATCCCCAGCCAGTGTAGACAGTCAGGACACAAAGCCTCCTCAGGCTCTGGGACCTGGCTAGAACCAGGGTCCTTCAGGTAAGCAGTTTCTTCTTGGTGCCTAAGAGTTGTTATATTTAGAGACAAAATACATTCTAGAAAATTGTATTGCTTATTCAAACAGATTTAAAAAGTTGTTTCCAACTTAGGATAGGATTTAAGGTTAGTATCCTAAATCTTTCCCCACACATCCCTGTAGGAATTCTTCTTGCTACTTAGGTCAGTCAGAAGGCCATGACCTTTGGAGAATAACTGCTTTCAGTCACTGCAGAGGCTCCAAAAAGGTCAGTTTTCTGGCTTGGCCATCTCCTCACAAACTCCCCCTCTGATCTTCCAGGAACTTAAATTGCAGAAACCTGGTTTGAGATGACAGTTAACACATCAGAATTTTAGCTCGGTTCCCCCAACCACCCTGCCTTGCAAAGTCAGGAAACGTGAAAGTTCAAGCTCTCTTAGTGGCGACAACCCCGACCCAGGCCAGTGTGTTCTGCTTGATTTGCAGAATTAGAGGCATCGTAGGCTTTGTCTCAGACACACACACCTCCTGCCAGTGGCCGACGTGCGGTGGTTGAGTGAACCGAGGCTTCTGGGAGTGTTTGCTTTTGCTTTCTCTGTGTGCTTCCTCGGGCGAGTCATTGTAACCTCATTCTCTCCTCTGTGAAATGTCTATCTCACATAATTTCTGTAGCTTTAGGTGAGGTGGTGAAAGTGTTTACAGACCCTAAGTGTCTCCAAAGAATTAGCTTCCATTTTCCACTTATTCAGGAAAGGAGTGTTCACGTGTCTTGAGAGTGAGTGGTTGGAGGTATCACTGCTTATTCATTCTTGTTTTAATATTTTTCAAATTGGTGCCTGTATTTAGACACCATAAGAGAATGGTTATCATTTTGCCTTCTTTGAGGAGCTGGCAGGTTTGCATCTTCACAGCAGAGCCTTGATGACAACAGAGGCTTGAGAGTCAAGCAGGCTCTAAATTTCTTGGGGTTTTTGTGGGGAGAAGAGGTGTCAGCGATGCAGAGAGCTTGTAATAAACAGCAGTAGACCCTCCTTGTCTGTCCCACCTCCTGTCTTTTTGTGTGTGTTTTCTTTAGTTTATGTCTCTTTTTCTCTCATTTACATTTTTCTTTAATGTTAAAAAGCAGTTCTGCAAGATCAGAGGTAGGTGGGCCCTGGAGTACTGTCCTATTTCCAGACAGAAATGCACATACGTAACTCCTGAGGACTTTGTAGCAGAAAGGAGAAATGTGTAGAAAATGTGTGTTGCTTTCTAAGATTTCACCTATTCAACTTAAACACCTAGTTTTTAGTCTTAGACTATGTTTCTTTCTTTTTGGCGGTGAAACTGTTCTTTGTGAAATGAAGAGATAGTAGGTGGTAGAGAGGGTTTTTGTTTAATTCGTTTTAAAATGACCTCATCTGGCACAATGAAGTGTACACTACGCATGCCTCGCCTGACTTTTCTCAAGTGTTGACGGGGCAGGAAATGCAGGACTTGGGGAATCCTTGACAGAAGCACGTTGAAGGCTGTGAAGTCTGCCGGGTGGGGAAGTGTCTCTGTCCTGCTCACCTCAGCTGCGGTGAGAGCTGCACGGTCAGTGCAGGGCCCCGGGGGTGGCGCCAGGGCTGGACGGCTCTAAGGAGGAAGAGCTCGCTGACCTGAGCCCGCCCTCCAGAGCCGGCGCCCAGGAGAACACGCCACACATGTGCTTTGTTTTCAGCATCTTTTCTGAGGAAAAACCCCTGAGGATGCTGGCCTTTCCTGGGCTTTTTCTCCTTTGCTTTCCTATATACATACTGCACACACTTGTATACACTCTTGTACACACAGGTGCACACATGTACACATACTGTGCACACACACATTTGGACTCTGACGAGGGTCAGGAGAAGCAGCCTGGTCTGTCTCTGCTGGCTTTGGGGGAGCCCAGCTGCCCACATGGTGCTGAGCCAGACCTCCCCCAGGCAGAGTCCTTCCCGCCACAGACCCCTCAGTGGGGACCATAGCCCACAGGTCCTGCCATCTTGGAGTGAGAAGTGATTGTTCAGGTTCAGAGGATGCACGTGGCATGGCGTGGCACGACTGTGCTGGACCCGTGAAGGTCAGGAAGACCCTGCTGGCTCTGCTCTTGGCCTCTGGGTGGATGCCCTGGTCATGAGGAGGGCCAGCACTGACCGCAGAGGAGGAGCCGGGGGTGGTGGCCGCTGCTGGGCTGTTTGCCAGCCCCATGGAGGACAGCGCTCACCAGGCACACAGGTCTGCTGTGCTGACGGAGCTGCACACTCACGTGGGCATGCTTCTTGTGGACGCACCCTACCAGCTCTCCCCCTACAGAGCGCACCCCACGTCTCTGCGTGGAAGTAAAGGGACATCGCGGAGACCAGGAATAGGGAACCTGCCGCCTGTGGGGGTGTGCTTCCATCTGGGCTTCTGCTTTGATCTGGGGTTGAGCAACGCGAGGCCTGAGCCCTGGGGATTTCCCGCGATGGGGGATGGGCTGCAGTGACCAGGCCTGGGCTCCCGTCATGAGCTTCCTTGGAAATGACCCACCCTGGGGGCCCTGAGAATGCCTGCCTCCTGGCTTTCCTCGGAAGAGGCGCTTCTAGGAATGTCTGTCTGGCGTGGCCTCATGCCCAGTCCTGTCCGTGAGTCAAGTTTCACGGCGGGGCTCTGAGCAGGCCCTCCGTCAGCGTCCTGACTCTCCTGCCCTCGTTCTGACACCGTGGTGGGCAGGAGCCGTCCGTGGGCTTTTCCTGGACTTGATGCCTGATGCGGACAGAGGTGACGGAGGAAAGGCCGGTGGGACCCTCCTCTCGCTTCCTCGTCTGGGACCCCTCACATGCTTGCTCTGGGCTCAGGTCAGTCTGCACATCGCCCTGCTGACCACACCCCTGCCCTAGGGGTTCAGGAAGGGGGCTCAGCTGTCACCTGTGCAAGACGTCAGTGAGCTCACAGGGCCGACACATCCCCAGGACAAGCCTCTGGCCTGGCATGGCCTTCACAGCATATTCTGAGGCCACCCATGTCCTTCACAAGCTCAGGCTACTGTGTCTCATCTCCTGACTCCCTCTTCCTTTGCTGGTAGGAGGTCCGTCCCACCTGTGGAGGACCACAGAGTGTGGGCTTCAGTGTGGCGAGTCCTCTCGGGAGCCCTGGTGCCGCAGCGTGGCTGGCCTGGGAGACAGGCGCCTGCCCTCAGCCGCCAGCTACAGTGGGCATGAGCCTGGGGTCCGGGCACACAGCCCAGCTGTGGACCTACAGTCAGAGCTGCCCGTCTGCTGGCTTGTCTGCAGGGGAGACCATGGTAGGCGGAGCCGCTCCTCGGCCACAGGAGAGGCTCAGTGTCCTTAAATTGTTGCACCTTTGATGTCAGGTTAGGCTGTAAGTAGTAGGATTGACAGTGTTTTAAGTTATAAAGACATTGATTTACTTCGCTCCCTGCCCAAGACGCACAGGACAAGTGCTCCAGGTCTGGGCAGTAGCTCCCAGAGCCCCCGTTGCAGCCCGAGGCCTGTCGCCTGTGGTCACAGGGCAGCTGGCACAGCTTTGGGCACCAGCTGGCCATCCAGCGCCCTGGAGGAAGCCTGAGGTAGAGACCCTTCTTTTGTCAGGAAGGGAGTCCTCCTGGAGCCCAGTCCCAGCCTCCCCTCTGCTTCTCTGTGGCTGGAACTGCAGGGAAGATGGGAGCTTCTGACAGCCTGGGAGGGTGCGGACAGATGAGCCTCTCCCCTCCCCCGCCCCCAGCCTCAGCACTTGCCATCAGAAGAGCTCATGCTCAAGGCGGGTTTTACCTGAGATACGGGATGGACGCACCCCACCCTGGACGCTGTGCTCAGCACTGGGCAACCTGACCCCTGGGGCCACCGCACCCCTCCCTGCCCTCTGCCCAGCCTCTGCTCCGAGGTCTCTGCATGTCGGGGTCACCGCAGCGTCTTCCTTTGTCTGTCTTACACCACGTCAGTTTAGGGGTGGCGCTTTAGTCCCCGAGGTTGCCATGTGCACTCACCCTGGGAGCACATGTGCCCAGGGAGGTCAGCAGAAACACCCCTCACCTCACCCTGCCTTGTGGTCTAGTTGGCTCTCCGCTCAGAGTCTGGAGTCTGTGGCTGGGACCCTGGCCCCTCCACACAGTAGCCTCAGGCCGTGCGAGAGATGCCTGCACCAAAGTCCTCCGTGCCTGCTGCCCGGATCCAGGACACGCAGCTTGCTAAGTTTCTTCTGCAGTCCACACCTGGCTGCGTCTGCGTGCCCCACCTGAATCCCCTGTTCCTCTGAGGTTCGCTCACCCGGTCAGCCTTCATGGAACCGCAGGCCTATGTGTGGCTGCGAGCCACGTTCTATTCCTCTCTGATCTCCAGGCTTAGCAGAGTCCCTGCTGCACGCTCAGTGCTCAGTAGCTGCTGTGCTTTCAGGCCACGGGCAAAATCCACTTCAAGGCAGGAGACTTGGGAAAGCACAGGCTCTGTGGTTCCCCTCGGTTTTCCTCGACCCACCGCACGGTCTGGATGACACTGCTGGGCGTGAACCGGGCGGGAGAAGAGGCTGCCGAAAAGTGCAAGTGGCTCAGTCATGTCCGACTCTTGCGACCCCGTGGACTGTAGCCCACCAGGCTCCTCTGTCCATGGGATTCTCCAGGCAAGAACACTTGAGTGGGTTGCCATTTCCTTCTCCAGGGATCTTCCCGACCCAGGGATCGAACCTGGGTCTCCTGCGTTGCAGGCAGATTCTTTACCATCGAGCCACCAGGGAAGCCATAAAAGCTAAGGATCAGGAGAAAAAATCGCAGTCTCATGGTCACGTGGGACCTCAGAGTCTGTGAAGCCCGTTGCTGTGTGTTTCTCTGTCCCGGCCTGTGAAGCCCCGTTCCCATTTCCCAGTGAGGCTAAGGGAAGGCAGGTGACGTTCCCACGGCCACACGTTCAGTCAGACCCCTCGGGCTTGGGGGCTGCAGTTCTCCTGCCCCAGCCTGGAGGATGGGCAGTCAGGACCTCCTCCAAGATGGTCAGACGTGAACTGGAGAGCCCACACTGGGTGGGTACCTCCCTCACCTGGTGGGTTGTGAGCAGGTCACTGTGGGGATCACTGCCCTGCTGGGTGTTGAGGGGCCCAGACTGACCGTGGGGCTGGGCCGGACCTGCCCCCAACATCCATGTGGTCCCTGCGTGTTTCAGGGGTTCCTTGCAGAGAACTTCCAAAAATCCCAGTGGATGGGCCGTCCCCTCCCAGCCTCAGCACTGTGGGTCAGATTCAAAGCCCTGGACAGTGACTGGGATCTGGACCTGCGGACTCAAGACCTTTTCAAGAAACCTCAGCGGGTTTTTCTTTTCCTCATACGTTGAGTAAAGTAGAGAGATGTCACTTCTCTCTTTTTTCCTCCCCACAGGACGCGACATTTCAAAGAAAGTATTAAATTCATCCATGAGTGCCGCCTCCAGGGCGAGGGCTGCCTGGTTCACTGGTACGTGTGCCCCTGCCCGACAGCAAGGGCCTGCTCTGCCCTGCTCAGGGTCTCCCTGAACGTCCAGCACCCACCCACCTCACCCCGGCTGCGTATCAGCCATGGTTGGCTTTTGTGCAAAGAGAGCCAAACAGTTGTTCCTTCCTTGTCACTTAGCATTTTCATTTTTTGTTAGGTTTTTGCAGGGACTGTCAAGGTTACTGGAAAAAAGGAGCCCTTTTTCCATCCTCTCCCAACATCCTTTCAGAACTTGGCTCTGCTCAGTAGCCATTCAAAGCACTGTTTCTTGCTGGAGGGTTTGGCTGCATATGTGGGTGTTTAGCATTGCGTTACTGTCGCACCAGAACAACCGTCTCTCCTCCATTTACAGATCGGGGCTTTTATGTGTTTGGAGCTTGTACTTGGCTCTAAGCAGAGCTGAATAGACTTTTAAAATTCAGCAGGTCTGTGCAGCTGTTGCCTCCATTCACACACCGTGTATGTGGTATAAACACATATACCTGTGTACACGTTCTGTGGCAAAGGCTGCTGCTGGGCGCAGACCCCAAGGACAGTGCCCCCAGCCTGGCACAGCCAAGCACTCAGGGGCCTGCGGGCCCTCATTGCATCACTGCCAGCGCTTATGCCGAAGACATGGCTAACAGTGACAACATAAGCTGCTGTTCATAACGGTGACACACGCAGGGGCCCAGAGGCCGGTGTTCTGGGGCAGAAGCCTGCTGTCATTAGAGCACGGATCGGACAGGCCCCCTCGCTCCTGAGTGAGGTTCGGTCTGGGTTCACGAGACAACCTCAGTCATCTGAGTTCCCCCAAGGAAGCTGCCGTTGCAGGGAAGGCTCTGTGGAGTCGCACGGCCCACCCCTGGGGGTGCTGCTGCCCCACGGAGGGCTGAGGGGCCCGCCGTGTGGACCAGGGGAGCCTCCTGGAACCCCCAGTCGGGCAGGGGCACTGGGTAGACTGCCTGTTTTAGCAGTGTTGTTCTGCAGTTTTATGCGCTTGAAACTGGATTTTCATTTTACTTTAAAAAAGAGCAGGATGTGTAATAAGCACGAAGTGCAGGTTTGTGAAGTTCGCTCGCACTTGCTCCAGGGCTCGCGGCAGTGCAGCCAGAGCTGTTTCGGGGGGTGAGCATCTCCCCAGCTGCGCCCCAAGAGGATGTGAGTTTTTTAAAAGATTTATCAGTATTTCTGATACACAGCCCAAGGGAAGAACCACTACTTGAGAGTGGTTTTTATTGTTATTTATATTTGAATAAGTGCAGGGCTGATGTTCTAGGAATTCGTGTTTCATTTGGTTGTGTCAATCTGAAGATAAGCTTTTCTAAAAATGAGAAATTTGCTGAACTTCCCCATCTTAAACCGTTGCTGAGCACTCCAAGTCTGACGTAGCACAACCTCTCTGTGACCGCCTTAATTTGCATGCACATTTAAAATTGGTCGCCTTATTCAGCCTGCTGGAGAAAACTGGCCATTATCACCTGCAGAACATCCCCACCCCCACCCCCCAGAGCATGTGGAGTGTGCCACGCGGGTACTCTGCTTGGGTCTGTGGAGGAGATCAGAGAATGTTGGCTAAGGGCATCCGTATTTAATGAGTTTTTTAAGTGATAGACTTTACCCTTACGTGTCATGTCCGACTCTTTGTGATCTCATGAACTGTTGCCCACAAGGCTCCTCTGTCCATGGGATTTTCCAGGCAAGAATATTGGAGTGGGTTGCCATTTCCTCCTCTAGGGGATCTTCCCAACCCAGGGATCAAACCCGGTTCTCTTCCATTGCAGACAGATTCTTTACTGTCTGAGCCACCAGGGAAGAGGTACCTAAGAAAATCAGACTTTAAAAGTGTGAAGCTGTCTGGATGCCTGAGGTTATAACTGACTTATTGCTGGGCTCCTGGACCCTTCAAGTTCCCAGATGTCCTTTCACAACTTTTCTGTCCAGGGAACAGGGACTATCTGAAGGGGAGGTCAGGAGAAAAAGAATCAGAACACCAAGTGTCTGGAGCCATAGCCAGTAGACAACCAACCCAGACGGAGGCCGCGTGGGTGAGGAGTGCCCAAGACCCTAGTGTGGTAAAGCAGAGAGAGCTGGTATGCTTCTGAGTGATTTCCAAGGACGCACTGGTTAGCTGTCCACTCATAACCGAGGACAGGCAGCTTCCTAAATGAGTCCGCTGACCGCCCCTTGCCGTGTGGCTCTCAACCTGCAGCCTGGCGGGCGTCTCCAGGAGCGTGACCCTGGTGGTCGCCTATATCATGACGGTCACCGACTTTGGCTGGGAGGACGCCCTGCACACCGTGCGTGCAGGCAGGTCGTGTGCCAACCCCAACCTGGGCTTCCAGAGGCAGCTGCAGGAGTTTGAGGAGCTCCAGGTCCACCAGGTAACTGCGCTCCACCTTCGCCCCCAGGCCGGAAGGCTCACGGGCTCCCTCCAGCCCCTCGCAGCCGTCTGCCTTCCGCAGGCCCCAGGTCAGCTTCTGCCTCTCTGCCTGGGGGTCGAGCGTTGTCCTCTTGACGAGGCTGGCTCTCACATCCTCAGGCCAAAGCCTGGAAGAAGTCATTCTGTCGCTCGGTGCCCACTGGCCGCGCCAGAGCTGACTGGGTGAGGGCACCGGGCGGGCGGGGTGAGGGCGCGGGGGTCGGGCCGCGCCGCGTGACGCCGCGTGTCTCGCTTCCCCAGTTCCGCCAGTGGCTGAGAGAGGAGTACGGCGAGAGCCCGCTGCGGGACGCCGAGGAGGCCAGGAGCATCCTGGGTAAATACAAGGAGCAGGGGCGCGCGGAGCCCCCGCCGGGCGCGCGGCGCTGGGCGGGCCTGCGGGCGCCGCCCCCGCTGGCCTACGGCGGCTACACCCCCGAGACTTAGCCGGCGCCACGGACGCCTTCCGCCGGCTCCTCGTCGCTGCCTGGCCTGAGGACTGGAAGGGGGTGCCCAGTGGATCCAGGCTCCTCTCGAGACCCCCCAGCCGCCCCCCAGCTTCTGTGCTGCCAGACACTGCTGACTGGCATGCCCACGGGCGAGCCGCGGTGTGTGTGACACGGGTGTGTGTGTACACAGGTGTGGGGTATGAGTGTGTGACATGGGTGTGGTGTGTGTGTGACACAGGTGTGTGTGTGTAACACGGGTGTGGTGTGTATATGACAGGTGTGTGTGTACACAGGTGTGGGGTATGTCTGTGTGACATGGGTGTGTGTGACACGGGTGTGTGTGTGACAGGTGTGGGCTGTGACACAGGTGTGTATGTACAGAGGTGTGGGATATGTGTGTAAGACATGGATGTGGTATTGGTGTGACAGGCACATTTGCACACAGGTGTGGGTGTGACACGGGGGTGTGTACATGGATGTGTGTGACGCGGGTGTGTGTGCACACGGGTGTGTATGCGTGGATGTGTGTGACACGGTGTGTGCGTGTTGTGGTATCATCATGAAGGCCACACTGCCCAGACGGATCTCGTGGCCTCTCCTCGTCTGAGACCCACTGGGCGGCGTTGGGAGGTGACTGTGGAGAAGCTTTTCTCCAGAGCATCCTGGGCTTGCCCTGCGGCCATGGGGGCAGCCTCCTGAGTGTGGTTTTGGGGTGTGGAGGGGTGAGCAAGCCCCCCTCTTGCCGGCCCTACTCAGCCCTGCCCTTCTCAGAGTCCTGCTTGGCTCTGTCCGCCTGCACTGGTGTTGAGTGGGGAGCACCCCAGACGCCCTCCCTCAGCTCCCGTCCAGCTCCTCCCTCCCGGCCTGCTGCCGCTCTCTCCCTGGGCCTCTTTGCAAGGCATGCATGCACCTTTGGGATTTGGGGAGAAAGAGCAGTTATCAGGCACGGTCACAGTTTGCGTTTACGAATATGTTTAAATGCCTGTGAACTCATTAAGCACCTCTGTCTGCCGTGGATGTGAGATGATCTCAGCTACCTCATTAAATAGTTTCTGAAAAGCTGTTTTTCATTTTTCCAGTTGTCTCTGCAGCTTTGTGCTTAAAGTGTGTGGTCACAGTTGCTTTGGAAGCCAGAGGGAGAGGAGTGCATCTTTGGGCTGCTCGAAGCTTCTGACTCAGGCTTTGGGAGCGCCTGGTGGTGGGGGACTCTGACATCGGGCTCTGCTGGCGGTGCTGGGCGAGACCCAGTGTGGCCTTGGGTGTGGTCCTTTGTGTCGACCCGCGTGGTTTAGGCACTCAGAGCTATGCGAAAAAACATGCTCAGCCTCTCCCTATAAAGCTTTCTCTGAACCCCACCACGGAAGGAACCCTGAGTAAGAACAGCTTTCCCTGCCTTCAAAGGGTGGGCCCAGATGAACCCCTGGGCCCCAAACGTGTGCAGAGGGCAAGCCCAGTGAGAACCTGGGGCCCCACACGTATGCAGAGATCAGACCCAGATGAAGTCCTGGGCCCCACACGTGTGCAGAGGGCAGGCCCAGTAAGACTCTGGGGCCCCCACATGTGTGCAGACAGCAGGCCCAGATGAAGCCCTAGGGCGCCACATGTGTGCAGAGGGCAGGCCCAGTAAGACCCTGGGGCCCCACACGTGTGCAGAGATCAGGCCCAGATAAAGCCCTGGGGCCCCACACGTGTGCAGAGGGCAAACCCAGATGAAGCCCTGGGGCCCCACACGTGTGCAGAGGGCAGGCCCAGTAAGACCCTGGGGCCCCACACGTGTGCAGAGATCAGGCCCAGATGAAGCCCTGGGGCCCCACACATGTGCAGAGGGCAGGCCCAGATGAAGCCCTGGGGCCCCACATGTTGCAGAGAGCAGGCCCAGATGAACCCCTGGGGCTCTACATGTGTACAGAGAATGGGCCCAGTGAGCCCCAGGGGCCCCATGCGTGTGCAAACCCCAGCTGGACAGTGGGGAAGGGAAGCCTGGCTGCAAGTTCCCCACCAATAGCTGAGAGTTTGCTCTAAAGTAATTTTTTCCTTAAACCAAAAAGGAATGTGAATACGTGAACAGGAGTATTTAGGAATCAGTGTGAATGCTTCAGTGCCTGCGTGGTGTGAATGCCCAGATGCATTCTTGCACCTGAATGCTGTTTCAATGCTTGTCACCTGTGACGTTCTTTCTCCACAGCCGCCCCAGGCATTCTGAAGTTCTGGCCCTTTCTCAGAAGACCATAATGCACCTGAAACATGGCCAGAGTTTAGGTGCTGCTGGAAGAGAAGCAACCAGAGTTCAGCTTAAGTGTCCAGACGTGGTGTGTGCGCGTGCACTTGTGTTGCTCCCTGTTGGCAGCTATGCGCCCTCTTTGACAAGAGGACGATTTTGGCCTAATTCCTTCTTTGCTGAAAGCTGTGCTGCCCCCAGGCTGTCTCGGGCCCGCCGGGTGCACCCTGCTCCTCGGGACTGTCTCTCGGGCTGTGTGGCCCCGTGCACCTCCCCATCCTCAGCCCGGGTGTGGAGCCCACATGCTCCTGCCACGGGCACCATGAGGGGGGTTCGGGGGCTTCCCTGTATTTTAAGGCCACTGCCCTCCTCCAGAAGGAGATGTACTGACAACAGGAGATGAGAACTCCCTTCCCTGAGACAGTGGGTGCCCAGTGAGCAGAGGGACATCGGAGAGGGGGTGCACCAGGCTCCCCAGGGACTTCTCATTCCAAGCTCGGCTTCAATCCAAGAATGTTAACTGGTGTGGACAGCAGTTTAAGACGGTTTCCCAGTGTTTTCTCATCTAACTAGTTGGGGGTGGGGGGCGCGGGGGTTGGGTGAAGGGGGACGGAAATGTGATTTTTGCTTAAAGGAGAGGTTTGGCTAAATGCAGGGAGTCAAGGGCTCGTTGGCTGAGGGAGGCTTGGCCCGTGCCCTGAGTGTCCAACGCCGGCACGCTCCTGCCACGGGCTCGGAGAGCACCCTGTGCTGGCGTGGGCCTGATAGGTGTGGGGCGATGGTGTTAAAACGCCAATCTTGACTCAACAGGCCTGCCTGGGGGACACACAAGTAGTCCATGTGTAGGTGCTGGGCCCCAAGGCCCGAGGGTCCACCTTTGGGTAAGTGCAGGGGCAGAGCCTTGGAAGACCCAGGCTGAGCACAGGGCATAAGCAAACAGCAGCAGGAAGGCTCCTGTTGGGACCCCGCTGCTCATGGCACCAACGGCAGCCACCCGGTGACTGGTGCTCTGCAGGTCACACACTGCCCTGTGAAGCTTGTAAACCACAGAGCAGATATTTCATTCACACAAGGCTCAGAGAGGCCAAGGAACTCTCCAGAAACTACAGATGTTAGTGCGCTTTGCCTGAGCCTGGTCTTCTGGTCCCGAGTCAGTGTCAGGGTGAGAGAGAGGAGGGAGTGGTGCCCTGACCCTTGGTCTCAGGGGCTTGTGAGGCTGGCCCAGGGCCCAGGGGAGCTGGCAGCGCCATGATCATTCTGTCTGAGCACAGCTTCCTACCTGCTCCCCCAGCCTCTCGGGGGTGGTTTGGGGCATGGTGGCTGGTAGGCAATTCCTGTCCTCACCAAAATCTCATGGACATTTCCATTGGGATGGTGTTGACCACACTTAAATGTTAGAGGTAGAAGCCCTTCTCCGTTGAAGCCCAGACAGGTGTTTAGTTTACATGGACTGGGGACGTGACCCACCTGCCTCGAGGTGGAGTGGGTCCTGGCCCTGGCAGCTTCCTCAGGCTCTTTTCTGTGATGTCCTCCAAGCGCAGGTCTGTCCAGCCTGGTCTCAGAATTGTGGCCGATGGTGGAGGAGACCTGCCCTGCTTCTCTTTGTTCAGTCACTTGCTGGTTCGCTTGAGAAATGCTTGTTCATCTCAGTAGGCGCTCTGGGACCCAGGCAGGATGCACAGACCCGCCCTGAGTCTCAGAAATGCTAGTTGGTGGTGTTGACAGTTGGGAAATCGGCCGTGAGCACTAGTGTGGGGGCTCGTGGTGCTACGTTTGGGAGGAAACAGGCCCTTCAGGTGCGGGGTGAGGGTCGTGTCCTGGGAGGGTGTCCCAGAGACAGAGGCAGAAGCCCAGGTGCGGGGGTTGCTGCATGCGGGGAGGGGAGTCTGGCGGGGCCGGCACATGTACAGGACAGAAGGCACAGCCACTGTGTAACCGGGGTGAGCGTGGCATGCGCGGCGGTGAGGGGGGCAGACAGAGCTGCAGATGCAGGCCCAGGCTGTCCGTCCGCTTGGTGCTGCCGTACAGCAACTGGTTGGCTCAACTAGCCCTGGAGCTGCTGGGCTGGTCCCAACGTGGAGCATTGCAAGCATGTGGATGCCATCCTGTGGACTCCATCCTGCGGACGCGGCGGGGGTCTCGCCAGGCGTTCTGGGCAAGCAGTGATGGGTGTCGGGGAGGGTGGACAGGCCACGGTGGGGGCCGCTCAGGGGGCTGCCATCGTGGCTGTCCAGGTGATCGTCATAGCCTGGGGCGTGGCTGTGGGTGGAGATGAACAGGCCCAAGGGAGCGAGGGGGCGTAAGGAGGCTGGGGGTGGGCAGCTGCTCCGGGGTTGGGCCCCCAAGGGCTTGCTCTCTGGGTCAGCCTCTTCCACAGTGGGCTCTACCGTGTTGAGGGCAGACTGAACGGGGCTGCCCCCGCTGGGACCCAGCTTTGCAGACAGGGTGCTCAAGTCTGTCCATGAACCCGGAACTGACTCCCAGGAACTAGACTTGTGATGATTAACATCCAATTTAGATATCCAATTTATTAATTTATTGTGAAAGAGAAAACACTAGGTTAATAGAGACTAATTTTACCCCTAACCAGGCTGTCTTTCATTACCGGATTTCTGGGAGCCTTAACGGACACAATGCTCTAAGTCAAAGATATCTCAATGAAGCTGAGAAAGAGAGTGAAGCATCTTGTGAACCGGCCCTGAGGCGTCACCCTGCCCTCCTGACTGGGCTGGGGCCTGGCGTGGGGCTGCTGGTCCTGCGGATGCTGTTGCTGTAGCGCCCGGGAGCACCTGCGCAGCCTGCAGCCCCCGAGGCTCTGTCTGGCCCCCGGCAGCCACCCCGGTGTGTGCTCCTCTGCCCACACTGGTTCTCTGAGGGTGCCTTTGTTAACCTTTGTTAATCAGGCTTCTCCCTGGCGATGGTTCCTGCAGGGCTTTATTATTTATGGCGTGCTGGGTCCCCAGGTCTGTCCCTGCAGGGACCCCCCACTCCAACTTGTGCTCCTGTGGCTGCTGCTTAGAGACAGACCGTGAATCCCAGTGTCTGGGCACTGCTGTGTCTTGTTGTTAAAGTTTAGAGGACTCCTCAGCCTTCAGGGGAGTCACGTGTGCAAAGCCAAGGGGCGTGTCGAGCGCAGGTGGCTTGGGCAGCAAGGGAGATCAGAGCTGTTGATGACCTGACGCCCTGCACACCAGCATCTAGTCTTGAAAACAGGGAAACACTAAGACACAAAATCCTGTGATCCCACGTTAGGTGACCCCTCCCATGCTGACACTGAGTTATTAATAATTTTATCAAGAATGTGCTTTCAACATGCCTGTATTTATAGATGTGCTTAACAAAAAATCACCGAGACCTCGGAGGGAAGTTCCTCTTCCCTTTCCTTTTTATTGCCCAGAGGAAGGGAGAAAAAAAACAGCAGTCTCTGACTTGTCCCTGAGGCTTGAGAACATTCACTGTCCCTTCTGAGGATATACTGGGGTCTCCTTGGGCTGTCAGGGGCTTGAATTCAGGGATGCCGGCTGCATTTCTGGGGTACGTTTGCCCTCTCGCTTCCTCCCAGCTGCAGTGACGGCCTGTGACAGCTTGGCCAGGAGCGGGGTTAGCATTCTCTCCTGCCCCCGAGGCTCCCACCTCGACAGGGGCTGCAGGGCTGGGCTGGGCTCGCCGTCCTCGGCTGAACACCTGAAGGTATGGGGTATTTTGGCCCCAGGTGAGGTCGATTACCAGGAGATAGCCGTCTGCAGTTCCCTTTCCTGAAGCCTCTGGTTCAGTTTGAGAGGATGTGAGGGGCGGCATCAACTGGCAAGGGAGCCAGGTTGCCTGTGCGTGGGTGGAGCCTGACAGCGTCCTTCGTACCAGGCCTGTTTAGGAGACCCGGGCACGGCGGGGGGCTGAATCTGGGGGAGCAGCCCCTCCCCGGGGTGGCAGAATGGTTCTGGAGACGGTGCGGGTCACGCCAGGTGCGGTTGGTGAGCTGGACCCAGGCAGGCGCCCAGCTCAGGTACTCTGTGCACACAGCTCTGCGCTTCCCTCAGAGTCCACTCGCCCCCAGACGTGGCCAGGCTGGCACAAAGAGGAACCACGCTCCCTGGCGAGCGGGCCTGCTCTGTCCTCTGCCAGTCACTCTGGGTTTCCCCAGGGCACTGATGGCAGCGTGTTTAGAACATAAGAATCAAGAGGCCTCCACGTGTGCCCCAGAGAAATGCCACCTTCTGCTTTGCAAAGGGTGCGCCCTTCATGGCAAGAGGCCGCAGGCACCCAGCTTCCTCAGAAGGGTGTCTAGAGAGGCCCCTCCTGTGGGACGTTCCATTCCCCCGGTGTGTGTGCAGCACGCAGCGGCCTTGACAGGCCGGCAGGCAGGAAGGCTTGAGGCCAGCTCCATCTTGGGGGCACAGGGGGCGTCCTGGCTCCCACAGCACAGCATCCCCTCCTGCCACGTCCACCGCTGGGAGCTCGGAGCTGCGGGTCCAGATGTGTAGTCAGGGTGGCGGTGGTACAGGGTAGGGAGAGTGCGGCATGGGCTGGAAACCAAGCGGCCGGCGGGGTCCTGGAGTCTCTGGAACACCTGGGGAAGCCCCAAGGAGGCAGCTCCCTCCCGTGGAGAGCCTCTCCGTGGGGAGACTGGCGTGAAGGAAGCGCTCCTGGAGAGCTGGGGTGGGGCTGGCTGGCACCCTGCTGCCCTAGGGACCCCCTTGTGCATCCCGCCTCCCGTCTGGAAGACAGCATGGCCAGCCTGTGGATGGTCAGCGGTCACTGAGCACTCTGTGTCTGATGCTTTCCTAAAGTCACACCCTCTCAGCAGTCTCGTCACATGGATTTTACTATTATCCCCAGTTTTTGGATGAAGAGGCCAGATTCTAGGGAACTTGAGTGTTGCCCAGTCTCGGGTCAGAAAGTGGCCATGTGAGCCTGGAGCCCTGCAGCCTGACCAGCCGCTCCAGGGTCGCCTCCCTTCTGAACACCAGCATCCCTGGAGGCGCGGGCATCCCTGCTGACACGCTCTTAGGAGGCCATCTGGGGAGCAGGCAGCACCTGGTGAGACCTGGGGTGTCCAGAAGTACAGAGGGCTGCATCCCGTCCTGACTCCCAAACCCAAAGTGCAGCCATCTGGCGGGCATCCTGCTTGCTGTGGGCCAGACTCTGTCCCCCCGGCCGGGCCCTCCACAGGGGAGGGCCAGAGACCCCGTGACAGGGCGGAGGACGTGCCCCCAGCTTCCAAGAAGTGTAAGTGTGGGCAGTTGGTGCTGAAAGTGGGTCCCAGAGAGAGGAGCCTGGTCACCTGCACGCTCTGCCCCAGCAGCGTGGTGTTGGGAACCGGCCTGTGACTCACCACTGTCCCTGAAGTGTCCGTGCCTCCTGGTGGGACCCCGACCTGTACTTTCCCGCGGCCCACCTGGATGAAGGACCCCCTCCGAGGGAAGGCCAGCGGGGTCAGGAGTCATCTGACGTCTGCTGGGAACCGTGGCCTGCCCCATGAAGGTGGGGCAGGACCTCGGTCAGGCCCCGGTGCCCACCTGCACAGGGGCCTGGGACTGCCTGGGGGAGGGGAGGAGCGCGGCTTGGCAGCCCTGCCTTCTGAGGCTTTTCGGTTGATCTGGGGACAGGAGGCAGTCACTCCAGAATGTTCTGTGAACAAACACGCTTAGAAGCACAAGTGCAGGCCAAGAGGGCGCCCAGTGCAGGGTATGCTGGCTGTGGATGGAAGCCGAGGGAGGGGGCAGTGAAGAGCATGCGGGGAGGGGATGGGGGGACAGGGGTGCAAGCACGGCTGGGCAACCTGGAGGCAGACGTGTGGAGGCTGTGACTCGCGGGCAGGGTGGGCTGGAGGTGGGGACAAGAGCTGTTGTGGGGGTGGGACGCCCACAGCCCCTTCCCAAAGACCAATCCACCAGGAAAGGTGGCGTGCGCAGGTAGGTTCCTGGCACCTTGACCTGGCGGTGGGCAGTGCTGGTTTGGCTTCCCCAGAGCAGAAAGTGTCAGGTGCCAGAGGTGACTGGCGGGGCAGCCCCTGCAGACAGAGGGCTGTTGGGCCGCAGAGGTTCGGGTGGGGGACGCCCAGGAGAGAGCGTGGGGCACCCTGGGGTCACCCGGTGCTGAGGTATGACCCTAGGAGGAACTTCTGCACAAAGCGAGTCCCCGTCAGGGCTGCCGGGACTCCTCACCCAAACTCCAGGCTCCAGTCCTGGAGTTTCTGGGCCGTGTGGTCACTGGGTGCCCCTGGTGACCTGAGTGCCCGCCCCACACCCAGCACCGGGACTTGGGTCCAGGGTCCTTGTGCCCTGGCCGCAACCCTGCCACTCCCACTAGAGGGGGAGACACACCAGCTACAGAGCACTGATGACATGTGCCTCATAGTAAACAACCGCAGTTCATCTGTCTTTCGGTGCCACCGGGAGCCAGCAATCCTAAACCATGCAGGTGCTAAAGTACTCCTCCTCCCAAATTTCTGTGGTTGATCTAAGTCTCAGTAACCACTGTGTGTGCTGTAGTTTTAATAATATAATGGCAACCTCAGACATGGTCGTTTTAAATACATACCCTTTAATTAACAATGTCTTCTGCATGGACGTGAACATGAACTTCCAACTAACAGCCAGCATGCACAGAGAGAATATGCTGCCTTAGTCTTGTCCTTTTCTTTTTCAGTGAATTCAGAAAAAGGCTTCCCTGGTGGCTCAGACACTAAAGAATCCGCCTGCAACGTGGGAGACCTGCGTTCGATTCCTGGGTTGGGAAGGTCCCCTGGAGGACGGCATGGCAACCCACTCCAGCGTTCTTGCCTGGAGAATCCCATGGACAGGGGAGCCTGGCGGGCTACAGTCCATGGGGTTGCAAAGAGTCAGACACAACTGAGCCACTAACACTTCACATTCAGAAAGACTTGGGATCTGAGCCCCATGGGGGCAGTTTGGTCTCTAACATGCAGAGTAGATTTGAAATAATCAAGGGCAGCCCCGCTACAGTTACCTACCTAAACAACATTGGGACTGGGGGGCGTTTGAAAGCCACCAGAATTGGTCCCAAAGAAGCACAGTAGCTGCTGTGCTCGGTCGTGTCCGACTCTTGGTGACCGTTTGGACTGTGGCCCACCAGGCTCCGCTGCCCATAGGTTCTCCAGGCAAGAGCACTAGAGTGGCTTGCCATGTCCTCCTCCAGGGGATCTTCCCCACCCAGGAATCAAACCCAGGTCTCCCACATTGCAGGTGGATTCTTGACGTTTGAGCCTCCAGTAGAGGAGTGTGGACTTGCTGTTAATGGAATTTGACATCAAATGGGATTTCTATGAATTTCTCCCAATCTTATCCTTTTAACACTTTTCCTATTTGTTACTTAACATGAAAGAAAAATTTCAAAATTAAAGCACAAGTGGTCTGTGATCAACGATGAGTAAAGACAGGCTGAAAATCTGACATGAGAAATTTAGCTTTGACACAATCATCTACACATTTGCAAAAGTTAAGACTTTAAAACAAATTGTGATTACTCATTAATGTGACAGACCAACACAGAGATATATATATGCATTTTCCCATTTTTCAAAATATATTTTTATTGCAATTGAAAGTATTAGTCCATGACTTTTTCTATCCTTTTTACTGTGACGTTTATTTTAATTTTGTCCCCATTTACTTATTGGTATGATGATAAATATAAAATTCAATAAGAAGTTTTTTACAGCACATGTTTCTCTTCTGTCCCGTATTCTTTTTTGTTTCGTTTCGTGACCATTACTGGCTATCACGTGGAGACTCCTGGTCGTCTGTGCTGTGTTAGGGATCCGAGGCCGAGACTGTCAGGGTTACTGCAGCCTGTGGTGGTGGGGGGAGGGGGCCAGTCCCATTCTGATCTGTCTTTTTCATATTTCCTAATAACTGGGGTGTGGCCAACGTGCTTCCATTTCACTCTCTGTAGAGGCTCCAGTGAAAAGACTGAACAGTCTCTGACGTCTCCCATGTCTGTTTTTCTGGCCCTTTCTTCAAAGACAGTCGCAGCGCACCGTTGCTCTCTGAGGGCCCTGGAGAGAGAGCTCCCTGTCTCCTGAGCAGCGTTCTCCTGTGGTGTCCCTTCCACTCAGAGACTCGGGTACAAAATCGTGCATTTCACAAGAGACTCGTGCAAAAACGTGCATTTCACAAGAGACTCAAGTACAAAAACGTGCATTTCACAAGAGACTCAAGTACAAAAACGTGCATTTCACAAGAGACTCAAGTACAAAAACCTACGTTTCACAAGAGGTTCAAGTACAAAAATGTTCATTTCACAAGAGGCTCAGGTACAAAAACGTAGGTTTCACACGAGACTCAGGTACAGAAATGTTCATTTCACAAGAGGCTCAAGTACAAAAATGTTCATTTTACTAGAGACTCAAGTACAAAAACATGCATTTCACAAGAGACTCAGGTACAAAAACGTTCGTTTCACCAGAGGCTCAGGTACAAAAACACATTTCACAAGAGGTGAACAGAGGCTGAAGGACCCCCTCTCTGCTATCAGTGCATCTTCAAATTGCCACCTCTCCCAGTGCATTTCAGAGACTCAGACATATAATCATTCTACATACATACAACTTCCTATCTCCTCTACTGCAAAAATCACAAAGCCCTTCTGTTTGCTGTTGGAACCTAATTTAATTGTTTATGAGGCTTTGATAAACACCAGCCATAAAGCATGCCTTTCCTGGGACTTCCCTGGTGATCCAGAAATAAAAATAAATATCTTTAAAAAAATTTTAAAAGCATGCCTTTCCTGTTTGTCAGAAATTATCAAATGCATTTCTTCTTTTTTTAATTGAAGTTTAGTTGATTTGTAATATTGTGTTGGTTTCAAGTGTACAGCAGAGTGACTCAATTTTATATATTGATGCTTTTAAAAATTCATTTTCCGTTATAGGTTATTACAAGACACTGAGTAGAGATCCCTGTGCTGTTTGGTAAATTCTTGTCCCTTACCGGTGCGTTTCTAAGGAAGGGGTACAGCCTAGGCCAGGGGACCCTTAGCTCCTTGCGGGTGGGGCCTGGCCCATAGTAGGAGCTTGAGTCCGCCCCCTCCCCACCCCGAACCCCTCCTTGGGTGCCCCTCGGGTCAGCAAGCCCCCAGGCCCCAGCTCCTGCCCACCTTGTCCCCAGACCCCAGGGCACAGTCTGTGCTTTGCCCTGCTCCTGGAGTGTGGGCTGAGCCATCATCGGAGGACAGGACCCCCTGCTCCTGCCCACCCGCCCAGTCCCAGAACTGTGCTCAGGGCCTTGTTTGCATGCAGCTAGCACCGTGGAAACTGCGGGAATCTGAGCAGGACCCGGTTCAGCCCACGCAGAGCGTCAAGCCCGCCGTGTGCCCACATCGTTCATTTCTGAGCCCTCCCTTTAAGAAATAAATACATAAAAGTCAAATGTTTTGAGAATTGAATTTTAGCCTCTTTCTTCTTATCAAGGCCTCACAAAAAGGCAATGGCAACCCACTCCAGTACTCTTGCCTGGAAAATCCCATGGACGGCAGAGCCTGGTGGGCTGTAGTCCATGGGGTCGCTAAGAGTCGGACACAACTGAGCCACTTCACTTTCACTTTTCACTTTCACGCATTGGAGAAGGAAATGGCAACCCACTCCAGTGTTCTTGCCTGGAGAATCCCAGGGACGGGGGAGCCCGGTGGGCTGCCGTCTCTGGGGTCGCACAGAGTCGGACACGACTGAAGCGACTCAGCAGCAGCAGCAGCACCGCTAGCACCTGAATCTTGTTTTATTTTGCTTCTCAAGCTAAAAATGTAATTCTGCTGACATGTTTCATGTTTGTATCTTCTCTGTAAGTTAATCAGTCAAAACCACTAGTGGCCCCACTGTGCCCACAGCCCTGGGCCAGGCCCCCGCCCAGGCAAGCCCACAGGTCTGCCGAGGGCACAGGCTGCTCTGTGCACAGAAAGGCCTGTTCCAGGGTCTCCTCCGGGATTCCTTCTGCAGCCAAAGCCCAGCTCCACGTCTCTGACTGCAGATGCATTCTTGTGGCTGGGATTTTTAAACACAGCTACGTATTTCTTACAATGTCACTGACCTTCGTCTTGTCACCTTTCACTCTGATCCATGCACTTGCTATCTGATAGCCCTGTTCTGTTTCCTGGATTTCTTCATTCACTGCCTTTCTCACAATTTATATTCGTTTCTCAGAAAAGGGTGATGCTGATTGTTTGCTGTGAAACTAGCTCTGGACAAAGTTCACGGAAGAAGCTGACGCGGTTGCCTGAAGCCATGTTTCTTCTCTCCAGAGAAGCACGGCTGGTCCTGGCACCGCACACCTCTCTGGAAAAGATGCGGACAATGTCAGCGGCGGGAATGCTGAGCATGCCCCAGGCTCAGCGCCAGGTGCTCTGCTGCGTCACTGTGTGCAGACGTGCCTGCTTTATGGCGGCACCCCTCTTCTCCAGGTTTCTCGGGGAAAAGTCTACACCCTAGGTTGTCTCTTCAACAGGTTCTTCCTGAGATGATGAAAATTTATCCACCCCCCACCCCCGACGCCATGAAAGGCATCTACAATGGCATTCAGAAAATTACTTTGGCTTGGTCAATTCATTTTGCTTTGCAAAATGCTCCCATGCAGAGAGCACCTTCAGGTACATCTATTCATCTTCCCAGCAGAGCTGCATAGTGGCCAGCACCCATGTTCAGGTGACCTGGAACTCAGGTCCGACTCCTAGTCCAGTGCTCTTTGCTCTACACCATGTCAGAACCAACGGGCTCTCTGTGTGGGCAAAACAAAGATAACCGCCAAAATAATTTGGGCACAAAGGTTGAAGCAGTGTTGCCATGTGACACAGCCAGGTCCCAGTGGATTGATTTATGATTTAATAAAGCAGAATTGAATCACAGAATTGCAGGCCGCAGTTACCTGGTCTCCACATGATGCACTCACATAGGAAAGCGTCATTCCTCGAGGAATGTGGCTCTGAAACTGTCTTGAGTCTTGTAGACTGGAGCTGGTTCTGTCACTGATGAGGCCCAGAGAAGCCAGTGGGTAGAAGGGCAGCAGGTAGAGAGGGGTCTGCTGGGGGCGCTGCGGGAAGAACCGAGGCAGAGGTGCAGAAAGTAAGCTAGACGGGAGCGGCAGCGGGCAGACAGCCCGGGAGCCCGAAAGACAGGGAGGGGGAGCTGGTCTAGGGGAGGGACGGACCAGGAGCGGGCCCGCGGGCCTGGGGACTGCCCGGGAGGAGTGCAGTGTGCTGCCCTCGCACTGGACGGGTCAGCGTGAGTCACACATTCTCCAGCGCAACTCTAGACCAGTGGCAGCTCTTCAGTCTACACCGAGGCATCAGACATACCTCAACATACCTTTAAGACCAGAGACTTGGTCTCCTCTTATCCAAAATTCTTTTACCCTAAAACTTAAAAAAAATAGATCTCAGATCCATGGAAAAGAATTGACTTTTTCAAGAGAAAATTTGAGTAGGAAAGGAAACCATGGGGCAGTTGAAAAGTAGTTACAACAACCAATCTGAAGCGGCAATGGCAACTATTTTCATGGACGATGGTTAAGTATGGTGGTGACTACCTCTCTGACTCTCTTAGCTAGAAAAAACCTAGTTGAGTTGTTGAACCAGTAACCCTGCCTCCCGCTTTGGTTTCTGTAGGTTTATAACTTGAAGCATAGAAAGCGAGTCACCTAGCTTGCATCACTTGGGTGGTGAGGACCATGCTGCTCACTCTGGTCATGGCACTCGACAACTGTCAATATTTGGAAAGAGAACTTTCAAAATTACTCCTGAAGCTTATCTTTATGTATCTGTCAAAAAGAGGTAGGCAAGAAAGCCCTGACTTTGGGTCTGCTCTAGCAACGTTGCCTTCTCCCCCAGTGTGTTAGAACATGCTTGTTTTTAACATGTGTCTGTTGCCCGGACCCTACTCAGCAAACACCGCTGTGAAGTTGTGTGCATTTCACAGAATATGCGTGAGACAACCTCTGTCTTTCACTGCCCGTTGTTGTGGCTGATCAGCAAGTCAAAGAGAACATTCTACGTGGCACTTTCTAGGAAACCAGTGGGATTTAATCGGTAGGTCAGCAGCCTTCCTGCCCTCAGCTCACTTTGGAGGTTGGGCCTAATCAGAATTATTGATCATTCATTCAGTTGCTTTTCCTGAGACGTTGGCAGGCGTTGTTGGGTGAACTTCCTCCTAGCGCCTTCCGTCGGGGCTGGTGTGAGTTCCCATGTCCTCAGTTTGCTGGCCTTCAAGCAGGGACAGGGCTTCTCAGAACTTCACTGTCTTGTAGCATATCAGATGTAGAATCATTAAAACAGAAAGTTATCTTTTTGCGTGAGAGGCCTTGGGGGAAATTTAAATTGTTAAATTTAAATTGAAAATGAAATCATCTCTTCTCTTCCACAAAGTCCCCACAGCTTCCAGCGAAAGGAGGTGGGGGATGAATTCACTATCAGCACCTTTATCCAACACTTGGCCACAATGAAGTGTTGGGATAATTTACCCAACAGCCTCCATCTCTAACCCGCTGTTCACGTTTCACAGGTCCATTAGAGCTGAAGGTTCTAGAAATGTCAAGTGCTGCCTCATGGAGGGTTGAATATGTATTGGGTATTTATGGTAGGCAATTATAACTTCACCAGGAAGGCTCCAAACCCCTGGGAATAACCAGGATTCCAGGTAAGGGAGAGTATTTCTGTTCCCCAAGAAGAGGCCCCAGAATTGTTTGAATAGCAACAGTAGCTGTTGTTTAACACATAGCAAAGGAGATAGGCTTCTTTTTTCTTTTTTTTTTTTACTGTGGCCGAGGTTTGAGTCTGCCATGGGGGATTCTGGGGGGTTTCAGGCCTTTTTCCCCTTTGCATCTCATGTCACAGTGGGCATGCTCCATCATGAATGCCCCCCACCCCATGAAGAATGCACAAGGTCCTCCAGGGCAGACCCCGCTGGCTGCCTGTCTTCTTCCTGGCCAGGTTGGACATGGGTGGCCATGCATGCACGCTGTTTTCCATAGAAAGACACACGTAAGCACTGACTACACAGCCCGTTGAGTTGCATCAGGTGCTAACAGACGGTGCAGCTGTTTGACCGGCAAAAACATCTTGCTCGCTCTAACGGTCACTGTGGTCAGCGGCATGCTGGGGACTGGCCTCCGTTTGGGGGGACCACGGCCCAGAGACCAGGGAAGTCCCTGGGACGGGGCTGCCGTCCTTCTGCAGTGCGTTTACCCTCCTATTGTTTTGTGTTTTTTTCCATTTTTTAAAAACAGCTTTATTGAGGTCAGATTTACATACTGTAAACGCCGCTTGTCTGGAGCGTTCATCTCAGTGAGGCTGAGAACCCCAACCTGGCTGTGCAGCCGTCACCTAAAGCAGATGCACCGTTTCCACCAGCCCGCAGCCCCACCCTCCCTGGTGCCCGCGTGTGCACTGGCGCTCCCTGTGAACTGCCTTGCAGAATGTGCCATGTAAACGGGCCCATGCAGTGTGTGACCTCTGGGTCTGGTGTCCTTCCTGGCATAAAGTTTTTGAGAGTCATACATGGTGTAGCATGTGCTGCTGTTTCTTCCTTTTTATTGAACAGCCTTTGTTTTAGTTTGGTTTTGGTTTGCTTTCTACCAGAGTTAAGGGTTCACCGACAGTTCTCCACGGGGATGTGTGGGGGCACAGTGTTGTCACGTGTGGACGCAGGCTGCTCCCAGCCTCTGGTGGAGAGGCTGGCGATGCTGATAGACAAGCCCAACAGCAAACGTGACCTGTGCCAACATGCCAACGGTGCTGAAGCTGAGACTCCCTGAGTTGAACCTCAGGGAACATCCTCTCACCCTTGAGGCACATGTTCAAAGCCAAGCGTCGCCTGTGTACCATGTATCATTGACGTTCTGTTTGTCTAATTTATATGTATGTTTAAAATATAAACTCGTTTGTAAAACTGATACTATTTTTTACCATTTGGGAAAATTTTGCAATCTCCAAAAATATTATTCGACAGGCTGCATTGTCCACCAGGGAGAAAGAGGAGGAAGAGGAGGAAGAGGAGTACACAGTTCTCCTTTCCTGGTTGAGGTCTCAGTAGAACTTGGTTCTGAAAATTTATTGACAGAAAAGGGGCAAATGGTGTGGCTTGTATAGCTTAAATTCTAGGAGCGTCAAGAATCTTTGGGGGCTTATAATAAAGGAATTTAATAAAGGACATTAAGTTTACTTAGGAAAACATTGCACCATAATTTCTGTGGCATAACAGTGTTATCTACTCTGGTTATACTTTTCCATTTCATCTCCAGACCTTTGAATCTCAATGTTATTCTTAACATTAATGAATAAAGTTTACCAGGAGTTAGATCCAAAAAACAAAACTGAAGACTTTCTTATCACCCAGCCTAACACCTCTCTTGAGAAAAGGAAATCAATCAGAATGGAAATACTTTGTTTTATCTGAGACTAGGGTCTTTGCTTGACTTTCCCTCTCAAGTGGTTGAGGTGCCAAGAGGTGGGATTGTCTCTTGGTTCCTTTGAGCTTTGTGTGGTGATGAGTAAGAAACAAAGTTCTCTGGAGCTTAATAACGCAAGAGGGGCCTGAAGTGCTGTGAGTGGAAAAGCCGCCCCAGCAGGGGCACCTCTGGGTATCTGGCAAATAAACCGTGTGTTCCTGCCACCCTGGGTGGCTTCTCGCTCAGACCTCAGACCACTCCTGTGTCCCCGCAGGCGAGGCAGGGCGCGGGGCAGGCTGGGCGGGGTCTCCTGGAAGCTCGCCTGCTTTCTGACCTCCCGTATTGCCCCTGGGTCTCATCAGCTCCTCCTGCCTTCACGTCAGAACTACGTGGTGGAGGTAAACTGAGGGCAAATGCAAACATACACGTGCTGCTGCGCACACATGTAAGCACACGGGTGCGTGTACAGACACATGACACATGACACATATGTGTGCGCACACACAGTACACGTGGTCACGGCACAGGCGCACACGTGTGCACACATGTATGCACACGGGTGCGTGTATGGCCACATGACACACACGACACACACATGCGGGCACACACAGTACACGTGGTCACGGCACAGGCGCACACATGTATGCACACATGTATGCACACGGGCACGTGTATGGCCACATGACACGACACACACATGCGGGCACACACAGTACACGTGGTCACAGCACAGGTGCACACATGTATGCACACATGTATGCACATGGGCACGTGTACAGACACATGACACACACGTGCGTGCACACACAGTACATGTGGGCACAGCACAGGTGCACACACACATTCCTCAGAATGACCATAAGCACTATGGAGACACAGGCATCACCCTCAGGTAGTTATTTTGTGTCTGTGTTACAGTTGAGGACACAGGCTCAGAGAAGTCGAGTGATTTTAACAGGGCCACACAGCTGGTAAGTAGTGGAGATTAGAATGGAGTTTTCTCTAAATACAAATTCCAAAAAGAGAAGTAGTACTAAAGGAGATCTGGCCTTTAAAATCTGTACCCAACATAAACAGACCAGGTGATGACAAGCATTTATATCTCCCGGTTCTTGAGGCAGAAGTCCAGGGTCAAGGTGTCAGCAGATGTGGCATATGGGGAGGCCCCTTCCCGGTTCACAGATCTCCATCCTTGCTTGTGTCCTCTTGTGGCAGAAAGGCCGAGGCAGCTGTCTGGGTCCCCTCTGCTGCTGCTGCTGCTGCTGCTAAGTCGCTTCAGTCGTGTCCGACTCTGTGCGACCCCATAGATGGCAGCCCACCAGGCTCCCCTGTCCCTGGGATTCTCCAGGCAAGAATACTGGAGTGGGTTGCCATTTCCTTCTCCAATGCATGAAAGTGGAAAGTGAAAGTGAAAAGTGAAAGTGATCTGTGGGGATGCTAATCCCATTCCTGAGGCTCCATCCTCAGGATTGATCACTCCAACCCCCAAGGCCCAGCCTCCTAACACCTTCACCTTGGGGGCCAGGGCTGCAGACGCGAATGCCTGTGGCACCGATGCTTCAAACAGCCATCTGGGCAGCTCACCCGTGGGCACTGACCCTTCAAACGGCTGTTCTGGGCAGCTCACCCGTGGGCACTGACCCTTCAAACGGCCGTTCTGGGCAGCTCACCCGTGGGCACCGACGCTTCAATCAGCGGTTCTGGGCAGCTCACCCGTGGGCACCGACACTTCAAACGGCCGTTCTGGGCAGCTCACCCATGGGCACCGACTTCCTGTCAGGTTAGCACTGCCCGTTCCTCACCTGGAAAGGTGGCGGACACAAGGCTTGTGTTCAGAGTGAGGAGGCTCTGCCATTTCTATCTGCTTGCTCTTCATTCCTGCCGCCTTCAGTCATTTTCTTGCTAATAGTTCTTTGGGGGCCTGTCTGCTCAAATCCACATACAGGGCTCTGCAGGGCCCATGCTGGTCACCTCTAGGAGGGGCCACTATCACTCTCTAGGCTAAGCGAGGAGTCGGCTCATTTGTTTAAAGTGAAGTTGCTCAGTCATGTCCAACTCTTTGTGACCCCATGGACTGTAGCCCACCAGGCTCCTCCATCCATGGAATTTTCCAGGTCAGAGTACTGGAGTGGGCTGCCATTTCCTTCTCCAGGGGATCTTCCTGACCCAGGGATCGAACCCAGGTCTCCCGCATTCCAGGCAAACACTTTACCATCTGAGCCACCAGGGAAGCCTTTGTTTAAACTTTGCGTTAAAACAGACAGAAGTTCTGGCATACCCCTTTGGAGATCTGCTAAGAACACACAGCTGGCCCTGCGGGGCTCTGGCCCCTCGAAGGGAGCTGTGCAGTGGCGGGTGCTGACAGAGGCTCACTGGGAGAGGGAAGGAATTTGGACGGAAGTCACCTTCCTGTCAAAGACTAACAGGGCCAGGTGATAAACCTTCAGGTGGAGCTGAGCCTTGGAGCTCCGTCTAGTCTAGGGGGCGGGGTGCTCAGGCGGCTTTCCAGACTCCCACATGTGCCCCACGGAGTCTGAGCCGTGAAGTGGTGCCTCCGGATGGGCAGGGAGTAACGGGGGGCCAGGGGGAGACTCGGGGTGTAAACTCTGCTTTCTGTGCTCTCACCTCCCGAAGTGAATCGGGGGCCAGGCTGACACGGACAGCACGTGTGCCCTGTAAGCTTGCCTCACACCTCCAGCACCGGGGCCCCAGGAGTCCGCCAGGAGCCCTGGGTACCACCCTCAAACAGAGGTGGGGTTCACTCAGGCCTTGTCCTAGAGAAGTCCGGTATCAGAGTGTCCCACAATAATAAAGATACAAGTAAAAGCGCTTCATTTTAGGGGAATCCAACATCACGCTCAGCACAGTGTGTCGCCCCCCAACTCGCTCCTGGGGCTGCCCGCCCCCGGCTCTGGAGGCCCCAGTTCTGGACGCCCCCGGCTCTGGACGCCCCCGGGCTCTGCCTGCCCCCGGCTCTGGACGCCCCCGGCTCTGGACGCCCCAGTTCTGGACGCCCCCGGCTCTGGACGCCCCAGTTCTGGACGCCCCTGGCTCTGGAGGCCCCCGGCTCTGGATGCCCCCGGCTCTGGACGCCCCAGTTCTGGACGCCCCTGGCTCTGGAGGCCCCCGGCTCTGGAGGCCCCAGCTCTGGACGCCCCCCGCTCTGGACGCCCCCCGCTCTGGACGCCCACCACCACCACCCCCCCTCCCCTGTGGGCTTGTGTGTCCCCCACGAGCATGCAGAGGAGCCCTGACGACCTGTTGCCTGAGCGCCGTAGCGGCCCTGCCGCCGATGCCCTGAGGCACACCTGTCCTGAGTCCTGGGTGCTCTGGCAGCGCTGGGGGTGACTTAGCCTCCCCTGGACTCTGTTTCCTTACCAGTTACTTTTAGAAATATGGACGCTTGATTCCTAGTTTCCGGTTCCCCAGGCTGGCAGAAGCTGGAACTGCCTAAAAACCTGAT
Source organism: Bubalus bubalis (assembly GCF_019923935.1). Lineage (NCBI taxonomy): Eukaryota > Metazoa > Chordata > Mammalia > Artiodactyla > Bovidae > Bubalus > Bubalus bubalis. Next base: position 202,303 of record NC_059158.1, read on the forward strand.
TCCTTCCGTGGCCCACATGCAGGCATGGCTCCAGAGCAATTTGCAGGCAGGGGTGGGGGCAGAGGGATGGGCGAGGGTGGGGGTGAGGGGCACCTCTGCCAGGGACGGACGTGGAGGCCTCGCTCCAGGAGGTGTGGATTGGGCACAACTGAGGTTGTGAAACAAGACTCAGAAACAGTCAGGTTCAAGCCCCGCCGCCCCAAGGGCTGATTCCAGCAAGATGACCTGCTGTGGGCGAAGTGGGGGAAACTACCCAGGAACCCGAGATGTGTGGGGCCAGAAACCTGGCCGGCTTGAGGAAGAGAGGGAGGAGCTGAGAACTCAGTGGCGGCACAGGAGCCCGGCCACTCCCACCTCCAGGCAAACGCACCTAATGTGAGCAGCCAGCAGACAGGAGCTTCCCACCCATGGATTACAGCTGTTGGGTCCTAATCTATGGAACAAAGTAAGCGTCCATGAGTCCACAGTGATGGATATAAACAGATAAATAGATAAGCAAAGGACAGAGCCAGGCAGCTCCTTACAGAAGAATTCAAGCCAACAAACGTGGAAAAAATGAGGAAAGGGCCGAATCACCAACAGGCAAACTTCACAGTAAATGACATTGCAGGAAAGATCTTCTCGTGGACACAAGTCACGGCACTTTGAGAGAAAAATAGGATATTTTCATAGTCTCTTATGAAAGATACGTCTTATGATAAGACAGGCAACTTCTCCCTCCCCAGAGATTGATCAGCTTAAAAGAAAGAAAATAACCGCACAGTCCGAATCGTGGAGAGCACCCACAGCCGTGGTCACCAGTGAGGAAGGCCATCTCCAGGAAGAAGAGGCAGCCCGAGGTGATGCTCGCAGAGGACCACGCACGTCTCTGTGGGATTCCTGCCAAGTGCGCCACCTCAACACTCTGCACTGAGGAAACACCAGGCAAGTCCTCACGCTAACACTTTCCACAAGAGCATGAGCCCAAGGGCGTGAAAGACAAGGAAACGTTGAGAAACCATAGAAAAGTTCTAATGATCTGCTCTCCCAAAAAACAAACAGATGATGAGGGTTGAGATGCAGAGAAGCTCGTGAGCCAGGCCTGAGCTTGGCCTCACCTGGGGGCCTTGCCAGTCCAGGGCAACGTGGCCCCAAAGTCTCTCTCAGGATGAAATGAGGCGTGAGGGAAAAGCACCCGAGTGTGGAGGTGGAGACGGACAGTTAAGATGGTACAAACGCAGATGTCTGTTTTTTTAAAATTAATTTAGTCTCATTTGAAAAACTGCCTGAATTCTTGAATTCTTGTTGCTGCCTGAGAACTCGCTTCACGTAGAGCGCTACTGTAAGTCCTGGAGAAAGAAAAGAATTAGAAAACACGGTCCTTACCCTTAGAGCCTCAGGGGGAATAAGGCATCACAAGATGAAGACACAAATCGAAGATTAAAATATGCCTATAATCATTAACCACACACTTCCCTCGACTACAGCACTTACTAACTCTAGTCATCAGCCTCCAACTTGCGCGTGGTTGGGGCTTAAATCACTGTCTGCATGTCTTTGGCAGCACTCGGCCTCTGCTGCTGGGTGCAGCCTGTCTCCAGGCGCGGGGAGCAGCGTTCTCATGTGGTGGCCTTCCTCATTGTGCAGCGGGTGCTCTGGGGCGTGTGGACTGCAGTATGTGCAGAGCGCAGGCTCAGAAGTTCTGGAGCACTGGGGGCTCAATTGCCCCAGGACATCTGGGATCCTCCCAGATCAGGGGTCGAACCTGTGTCTCCTGCATTGGCAGGTGGATTCTTAACCACTGGGCCATCAGGGACGCCCTAACGTGCGATTGTTTGAAGATGGGTGTCAATCTGTCAGTGCCTGGTCTCACAGCCTAGGGAGTGCCTTGCATGTTGTTAAAGGTACTCAGAAATATTTGATCCGTGAATAAAATGTCTTACAATTTCTGAAAATGCTTATGATGAGTGGATAAAGAAATGTGTTATATACATACATGGGAATTGTTTGACATCATGGGCGGACCTTGCTGATGGCTGTTGTACTCGGTGAGGTGGGCAGAGGCTGAACCCGGGGAGGAGGGCAGACCTCGTACCTGGGGAGGCGGGTGGATGCAGGACAGATCCTGTGTGGCCTCACTTGTGTGCAGAATCTCAAGTTGTCACACTCACAGCAGAGGGGAGAAGAGTGCCCGTGGAGGCCGGAGGAGGAGAGCAGGTGATGCTCAGACAGCGCCGGCAGCCGCAGGCACCAGCTGCACGCACAGGTCCTGTAGTTGGTGTTGAGCCTGGGGCCTGCGGCTGCCGGCGCTGGGACGCAGTTACACTTGGCTGAGGTGATTGGCCTGTATTAGGTGTTCTTGCTGCAGAGTAACAACAACAACAGTAGCGGCAATAGTAAGAATAACAGGGGTGGCAGGAAACTCGGGAGGTGATGAATGTGTTTGTGGCCTGGATCACGTCCCAGACGACACTTATTCCCAAACTCAAGTTACATACATTAAGTAGGTACAGCTTTTCACAAGTCGTTCAGACCTCAATACAGCAGCTCACAATTTAAATACATAATTAACTGACTTTTAGAAGCCATGCACATAGACATGAGATGAACTCTGAGGTGGAACTCTGCTAAGCAAAGGGACAGCCTGTTAAAAGTAAGCAGCACAGACAGGGCCAGTCCAGGAAGACGAAGTCGAGAGCTGTGGGTGAATGCTCGAATTTGGGCTGCAAGGAGAGTGTTCTGGGATGGAGCGAGACCTGCCTTTTTCCACAGAAGACACAGCACTCGGGCACGAGGAGATGGAGGTGGTGGAGTTGACACGCATCAGTGAAGTTCGAGCTTCTGGTTAAAGAGAATAGAATAGGCCGTTGGGTCCAAGGTCACGAGGGTGATTGTATCAGGAAGATGGATGTCTCCAAAGTTTTTGGTCAGATGATCAGGGCTGATTCGAGAGTACTATGAGGCCAGGAGATGCTGAGAAGCAGGAAAGGAATTTAGCTGGATGCCAGCGGAAGATGAAAGCAATGAAGACAGAGCAGGAGGTCTGAGCCCATTGTGGAGGAGGGGCTGGTCGGCCTCCGCAGAGGAGCCGAGAGGCCCTGAGACTCAGAAAAAGGAGGGGGTGTTGGATTTCTGCCAGGAGAATGTCCTTGGTGGTTTATTAATAAAAGTAGCTTCTTCATGGTGAAGACCAGAGAACCGCCAGTCACCTGAGAGTGTGCCGGGGGCAGCAGGCTCGCTGTGTTTATTACATCTCTGTGCACGCATGCTCAGTTGCTCTGTGTCCGACTCTTTACGACCCATGGACTGCAGCGCTCCAGGCTCCTCTGTCCATGGGATTCTCCAGGCAAGAATACTGGAGTGGGTAGCCTTTCCCTCCTCCAGGGGACCTTCCTGATCCAGGGATCGAACCCAAATCTCTACTGTTTCCTGTCTGGCAAGTAGGCTCTTTACCACTAGAGCCGCCTGGGAAGCCCAGTAAATCTCTGTATTTCCGCCCAAACACCCAACGCATCCAGAAGACCATCCTGGAATTCTGACAGTGGAATTCTGTGTTTCCCTGCCAAGAGCTTCAGTCCAGGCCAGACTTCAGACAATCCAGGAAAGCACACCAGCGTGAAGATGCATAACTTGCATCAAAGACATTGGAGGAGAATGTTACAGCAAGAAGGGGAACGTGGGGCTGGCATAGACTGAGGGACTAGAAGAACATGTGGGGCAGGAGGTGGCATCAAGCTGTGAGCATCTGGTGTGTGCAGACACCGCCCTGCCCTCACGGGCCGCCCTCCAGAGAGTGAGCGCAGGTAACCGGCCAGGACAGTGATGGGAGCAGAGGCCAATGTCTCCAACCCGAAGGACCGTCTGACCCAGGGCTATTCCTGTGCCGTGGTTTTCATGCTGGTCGCACTGGGCTCCACTCACAGGAGGCAGGTGGCTGAGGGGCTCTGTGTCCTGCCCGTCTGTTGACATGGGTGCCCCTAGCACCCCCTGATCTCATCCCTAAGGAGAACCCTAGTGCCCGCCCCGTCCTGCCTGGTCTCTGTGGGCAGCCCTGTGTGGCAGCCCAGGCCAGAGGCGAGGTTGGCCCCCTGAGCCAAAGGTTCACCTTGTGGGGACCTCTGACCTCCCTACACGGGCAGGCCACGTGGGGACAGTCGTGGGAGCAGGTCCCTGACCACACGCAGCCAGCTCCCCACTTCCGGGGCGGGGCAGCGTCACAGTCCAGGCTCGGATTGGGAGAAGAGCCTCCACAGAGCTGCTGCCTCCTGGGGGCGCCCCTGCCCTTCCCCCCCTGACCCTCTCCTCCCTCCTGCCCCAGCGCGTGTCCTTCCGGGACCTGGAGCCTTGAAGGAAGTCGCCTTGGGTGGCTTGCATCAGGGCCACCCCAAAGCTGTGCCAGGAAACCTCCCGGAAAGGAAGTGACAGGACCACATTGGGGAGCATGTCCCTCCTGACCTCCACTCCCCAGCCTGAGCGCTCTGGGGTCCCACCATGCCGGAGAGGCTGGAGTACCCCCACCGCATTGCCCGCCAGGGCCTGTCTGCCCACCCCCAGGCTTCTGAGGAGGACTCCGCTGCTCTTCAGAGGACAGTCCACCCCAATGGCCCTGACCCTGCATCCGGCTCCTGTCCTCCACCCTGAACGCGGTCACCCTCCGAGCCTGCGTCTCGGCACCCCCAGGCCAAGCAGCACCCCGTTTCTCGCCCGCTGAGCCAGCTCCTCCGACCCCTAGTGCCCCTGCTGTGAAGTGGCCTCCTGACCCCCGGCCCCCTTCTCCCAGCTGTGTCCAGAGTGAGTGGTCCCGGGACCCCAGAGACAAGTGGACAGAAGTGCAGTTTTCTGGGCCCAGTGTCCAAGTCTGCACCCTGGACTCCAGTCACACTGGACAGCCAGGGTCATGCCCACACAGCGCGGGTCCCACGGCTTCCCTCCCTGAGGCTCTCGTGGGCCTCCTGGCCCTTTCTCCCTGAGTCCCCCTTTGTCCGGACCATGCTCTCCCACAGGGCCCCAGCTCGAACATCCTTCCCGTCCTCTGTGACACTGACGCCGTCAAGCTCTAGGTCAAACACCATCTTTGTGACGCTGAGTTCCCTCAGGGCCGCCCCCTTCCTGTGGCCTGACCAGATTTCCTCCGGGGGCAGGCGGGCCCTCCTCCTGGGTTCCTAGGAACCTGGCTCCAGGACCCCGAGAATCTCAGAAGAAGATCTCTGCAGAGATCCAAGGTATGACTGCAGCCTGAAAGGGAGAGTAGGGTCCTTACTTCCGATTTCAGGACCCTGCTTCTACAAGCCCTGCCTCCCACAAGAGAAGGGCCACAGCAGAATCTTACTGAGAGAGGGGACACTGAAGTTGCAGGACTGTACACTGCTGCGAGGGGAGGACCGTCCCTGACCCATGGAGGAGGGTGGGACCTGGACAGGTGCTCAGGCCTAGATCTCTGGGGCACCTGCTTCTGCTTCTCCGAGACCTGGTCCCACAGTGGGGGTTGCAGCCTGTGGCCAAGCCTGGGCCTGAGGTTCTGTTGCTGCAGGTCGAGACACCTGGACAACAGAACAGAAACCTCGGGATGAACAGACGGAGGGACATGGGTGGGTTCATGGGGCCTCCTCACAAAGGACTGAAGCACCCACCCACTGAGAACTGTGCATGATTTTCAGGGTTTCAAGAATAAGCTTTTTTTTCTTCTGAGCATTATCCCGTTAGCTAAGAGAAAAAAACAGCACACTCATCATACTCACTCATACACACTCATCAACTGGATGCTTTGAGATGCAAAGGAAACAAATAAGGACTTTGCTGATGGACCCTGAACTTGATTTTCAAAAGGAAGAAATTTTGAAGGAATTGGGCAATTTCATTGAGCTTTTTTTTTAGTAAATTTTTAAAAAGGATTTTATAAAGATGGAGGCACAGAAGAATGGGTTAGAAGACTTTCATTATCGATGCTACAAAGTCAAGGAACAACAAAAATGTATCCCCCAGAGGGATGATGTATTAATTTATAAAATAAAAATTGGTATAAATCACAAACTGGCAAAATGTTAAGCCTCCCGAAGATTCTATGTGGGTCACCCAGAACAAACACCTCGGAGAACAACCTGTAAGAATCCATTCACCACTCGTGACCATCAGGGAGGCTGGCGACACTTTGTTCAAGATACAAGCAAAGTGCATGAGCCAAAGAAGTGTGACTAGGGTGTGCACAGCACTGCTCCTGTGAGGCCTTACTTCTGTATAAGCTGGTTCCTTATACAGCTGGTTCCAGACAATATCGACCAAAAACAGAACAGAATTCAGTGAGCAAAAAGGAACACTCAAGTTCATGGGTTTATTCAAAGTGCACTGCCTACTGGCTTTGAATGATAATTTTGCAAAGAGTTGAAGAAGCACAACATTTAGAAGAGAAAGGGATTTTCTGAAGGGAGTTTCAAAACAAATTTCAGTTTAAACAGGATGAAGGACACAGGCTACTTCAGTAACCCATGAGAGCCTCCTGGACACGGGGTACCTAGGAGGAGCTGCTGGGGTCAGACTTCCCAGGGTGCTGGGGGACCACACACAGCAAAGAGGACAGAAGGCGAGGACAGCCGGACAGTGGCAGGGCCAGCAGGGGGAGGGCGGGCACCCGCGGGGACCTCGGTCATTCGTGCAGAGCTGCCCTGGCTTCTGGCGTCAGGGCCGCGGCAGGGTAAGCCTTATGAAGACCACCCACCGCAAGCTCTCAAGAAGCTGGACAGCTGCCAGTGTCCGGCCCACCCCTGTCACTCCCGAGGGGCCATGAGCACCCTGCTTGCCTTGTCTCCCTGGCCACACGGACCGCTCAGACCTTTGAAGGCTGGAAGTCCAGCACCCAGATGGGACTCCACGGGGGGCACCTCCAGCCACCCCTCTGCTCCCGCCATGGTCGCTGGACAAAGGTGAGCTGGGCAGCAAGCGCTCTGATGCGGGAGGCACAGGAGGGCAGGAGGGTGGCTAGGGCGGTGGGCAACTGTTCCTCAGGACCAGCAGAGCCGGGGATTTGGCTCGTGAGGCCCAGGTCCCGGAGGCCTCGCAGAAAGGCCGGTGACAGATCCGAGGCCGGGGGCTGCAGCAAGCTGCGTGGCCTCAAGGACCAGCAGGTCCTGCTGACATCAGTGCCCCGACCCCACTCACGAGTGTCTACCTCTCAGATGGAGCCCTAACACCTGTCTCATTTCCCCACTGACACGTGGACGGGGAATGTCGCCACCCTGCCACCCATCAAGCTCGGGAGGGGCAGAAGAGTGTGGTCTGTGGCGTCCTGCGTGCATCTTCTGAGGGAAGACCCAGGCCTGGCTCCCCTCAGAGCCGAGAATCCACACCGCACTTCCCAGGGCATCTGCTCCCACAGCCCTGGGGGCGTGGCGGGCTCAGTGGACGACCTGTGTCCTCAGACGCACAGACTTGGCCCCCTCACACAGGGTGAAACATCCTCGTTCATAAATGAAGACCTTAGAACATTAAAGAGAAAATATGTTCAGATTTTTTAAGCTGTGCAGAGTAGTGAAAAGAAAGTTTTTTAGTATCCAAATTAAGGTTAGCAACTCAAGCTAAAATCAGTTAATGCGTACAAAGCCTCTAAACAGCTGAGTGTCAAGGACGTCTAACACAGAAAGCACAGAGCAAGCAAGGAACCGACAACTTCCAGGCAACAGGGACGAGGCTGCTTCCCGGCCGTGGAAGCCCCCTCCAGACCCCGGCCCCACTGCCAGGCTCCCCGAGTTCCTGTACCGTCGCCCTTGGTTCCCCTGCTAGAACCTCCAGAGAGGTGCCGGCCCTCCAGACCCAGGGGAGCTGGCCAGGCGCAGCCCGTGGTGGGCACAGGTGAGGATGAGGGGGCGTGTGGGGTCCCTGAGCGGAGCCCAACCGCAGCCTGTCCTGGAAGCTCTGAGCAGGCAGGAGCGCCCCTTCCTACCGAGGCTGCTGCTTCCCTATCCGGAATCGATGCAGACAACATGCACCCCTCAGACTCAGCCCCGTTGCTCCTCCAGGCTGGCCACTGGGGTCAGGGTCCTAGACAGCCTGGCCGGGGGTGAGGAGGACCCCAGCCCTGCCCGGGGGAGGCACTGGCAGGATGCAGGCCAGTGCTCTTGGATGGGCTCTGAGGGCACCAGGTGTCCAGTCCGGGGACCTTCAACTAAGACAGAAGGGACTGAACCCCCAGCGAGGCCCCAGGAGATGCCGGCCACACGCAGGAAGGAGGCAAGAGCAACAGCCCCACCCAGGGGGCAGCGGTGGGAGCAGGGCGGGACCTGCAGGTCACAGTCTTCACCGCTGGCTGCCCAGGCGGCTCAGGGGGCCAGCGTGGGAGCAGTTAGGGGAGCGGGGCCATCACTCCCAGGGACCGTGTCGGGGCGGTGTGCCCCCAGCGTCCTCTTCACCCCCAAAACCTGCTGCCCCCACCCCCAGTCTCTGTGCCTGGAAACGCCTTATTTCAGCTCCAGCTTTCTGCACCCAGGCCCCCTTCTGCCCTCCTCTGACCGCCCTCCACGCACCCTGGACTGAGAGGCCCTGCTCTCCCTGGGCCCCTGGGTTCCTGCCTCACCCAGGCCCTCCTGCTTTCCATGGAGAGTCCTCACCTCCCACCACGGGTGCAGGGGTCATGGTGAGACGATGCTCAGAGAACCAGCACCATCTCTACATTGTGTGACCAGGAACGTTCTGGGTGCATGCAGCTTGCTTGGCCTGAATTCTCAGAGTGGTGATGACCACGTGTGAACAAGAGGCAGCCTGCGTGGTTCCAAGCCCCTGAGACTGGAGGGACTGGGTGCCGGGCAGAGCCGGTTATCACAGCCTGCCCCCGACAGGACCCGCAAGGCTCAGGGCAACACTTCTTGTGTGTCCAGTGGTGTGCCCCACAGTGTCCAGCTGGAAGAAGGGGGAGCTTGAGAATAACCCAGCTGCAAACGGGAGGAACTGGCTTTTCACCTATTGCTTCAACTTTCAGAAAATTGCCCAAAGTCTTTGCAAACCATTTGCCCTTTTGTTGGCTTGGTGAAGGGAGCTGGCAGAATCACACGGTCCCTTGTTCAAGCCACGTCACTGCTGATGTAGAGTCAGGAAGACACGTCACAGAGGCTTCTCAGAACACTGGCAAGAAGAGGAGACAAGAAGGAACAGCTGTTTACACGGTATCTTTGAGTCTGTGACTTTCTGTCATGTAATTGATTAAAGTCACAGACCCATCTGTGACCTGCGTGCCTGGCAGGGGGTTGTTCTCCGTGCCTGCGGGCAACAGGGTCCCCAGCCAGGCCTGGGCTCTGAGAAAGCTCCAGGCTGCTCTGTTTCATGGAAGAAGCTCAGGTCACTGAATTAAGTGGAAAAGTGTACACAGTCCTGCATAAAAACGATCAGCTTTAGGGGTACTGTTGCTGTTGCCCAGGGATTCGTCATGGTGGACAGTCCAGCTCAGTGCCTTAGACTGGGTGTGTGGTGGCGACAGCGTTTAAGGCTCTTGTCTTTTCCATCCAGAGCATCCACTGCAACTCCTGCCTGTGGAAGTGGCTGATAAGGCTAGACTTCCCAGAGGATGAAATATTCATGAGCAGGATGCTCTGAGTGTGGAACGGAGCTGTATGGAGAAGAATGAAGTGGAGACCAAGGTTAGGTCCGCAGCTTGAAGAAAAGGCCGTTTTTCTTACTCTGAAGTCATTGTAACCTGAAAGGCCGCTGGTTCTGAGAGCAGACGAGGAAACAGTTGTTTAGGGTTGGGAGAAGTCTCCCTGGTCCCTGCAGCCAGCCTCTGCAGCGGAAGGCCGCCTCTCCTCTTTCACTGGAGCAGGGGCCAGGCTGCCCTGGGAGCGCTGCCCCCCGCAGATAGACCCGCCTGGGCGCCGTCTCGACAGCAGCCAAGGCCCTGCAGGTGGCGGGGAGGACGGAACGTGGCCGAGGGGAGCTGCAGGGGTCTCGGAGGGCGGCCACCTCTCTCTCCTTAGCTGGGCACAGCCTGGGTGCTGCCCGCCCTGCCCCCGGGGCAGCTTCAGCTGGAGATCAAGTGAGGAAAAGTCTCTGAGGTTTCTCTGGATGTTGACGCATAAGTGACAAGAGTCTTGACGGGTTGTACACAGGGTGTGTCAGGTCTGGGTTCCTGCAGGACGCTGGGAGACAGGAAAGCCACGAGTGCCACTGAAGTCGGAAGGGAAAACCTCAGTCAGTTCAGACCTCGGGAGTCTGAGCCAGGGCTACTGCCTCCGCGCCCGAGCATCGAGCTGTTAATGACACCACACAGTAACGTTACTGTCTACAGAATCCAGCCCCATGCCATCCAGAGCACCGTGACGCCTTAGTGGCACAGACGGTTTACTGCTCGAGCACCGTGACACCGCGCACAGCCTTACTAGAGGGCCGGGCGTGCTGTACACACACACGGGCGGCGTCATCGCACCGCGCCAGTGGAGTGCACTGTGCGTTACCGTGCTACCACGTAGCGTGTATAACCAATCAGTTCAGTTCAGTCGCTCAGTCGTGTCCACCTCTTTGTGACCCCATGGATTGCATCATGCCAGGCTTCCCTGTCCATCACCAACTCAGGGGCTTCCTTGATAGCTCAGTTGGTAAAGAATCGGCCGGGTAAAGGAGACCCTGGTTCAATTCCTGGGTTGGGAAGATCCCCTGGAGAAGGGAAAGACTACCCACTCCAGTATTCTGGCCGAGAGAATTCCATGGCCTCCTATATATTACTAATAATACAATAATAACATAAAAATACTGTCATATAGGGGGCCACGGTCAAAGGTAATAATTAGCACTGCATATACAAACAGCAATGGCACCCCACTCCAGTACTCTTAGCCTGGAAAATCCCATGGGCGGAGGAGCCTGGTGGGCTGCAGTCCATGGGGTCACTAAGAGTCAGACATGACTGAATGACTTCCCTCCTTTTACTTTTCACTTTCATGCATTGGAGAAGGACATGGCAACCCACTCCAGTGTTCTTGCCTGGAGAATCCCAGGGACGGGGGAGCCTGGTGGGCTGCCATCTATGGGGTCGCACAGAGTCGGACATGACTGAAGCGACTTAGCAGTAGCAGCATACAAACAGCCAAAGAGTGTTAGAGGAGATACTTATCTTAAATGAACTACATCATAACAACCAAACATTTTTAGTATTTTCCTGGATTTTTATAAGCACCTAAAACCACTGCCCTATAAACGTTTTCAATGATATACGAAGTTGCACTGTTTTTAATACATTGTCGTTCCCTCCTTGGGCTTCCCTGGTGGTAGAGAATTCACCTGCAATGCAGATGTGGGTTCGATCCCTGGGTCAGGAAGATCCCCTGGAGAAGGAAATGGCAACTCACTGCAGTATTCTTGCCTGGAGAATTCCATGGACAGAGGAGCCTGGTGGGCTATAGTGCACGGGATCACAAAGGGTCGGACACGGCTGAGCAACTGAACAACAGTTCCTCCCTTCTTGAAAAATAAATTAGTGAGAACATAGTTTTATCCAAAACAAGTTTTTTTTGTATCTAGTATGGGTTTTTCTAAAATACTTTTCTTGCATGTGAATGTATAATTTTAAAGATTGATTTCTACATTACTGAATTTAGGTAAATTCAACTTTTTTATGGTTTCTTTATGATCAATGTGAAGTGAAAATTGAGCTCCTGCGGCTCTGTCTACAACAGCACTTGGACACGCAGACGAGCGGCTGAAGTAACCCCCCCAGAGCACGCGACGGGCTCTGTGGATGCACGTTCAACTGATTTCCTACTTGCTTTCACCTTTTTGCAGGTTGCGCCATTTGAAGGTAAAGTCTAGTCTTCTCTGAGGGGCACTCAGATCTCCTCAAGAGTGTGGGGGAGGGTCAGTCTAAACCTTCTGTCCCTTCTGTTTCAGCCATGACTAAGACAGAAAAGTCTGCAGTGAGCAGCTAACTGGTGAGGCCAAACCCTTCCTCCCCACCTCCTGTGGCAGTGAGGACTTCGAGAGTTCAGTGATTAGAACACACGATTCTCTGTATCCACCTCAACATAACAGAGAAAATACCACTTCTGGTAGCTCCCTATGCCAAATGAGTAAGCCAGAAGATGGCGTTGAAGGTTTGCAATCACATTTTAAAACAAGGCCGATGTGGTTTTCAGTGTCTGAAAGTGCATGAGGGGAACGGTGAGACAACCGAGTCCTGGCAGAGGACACGTGTGCGAAGCGCAGAAAGCTCTAGCTGGCCGTGTTTGTTCTGAGCAATCTCCCTTCTGTTGCTGGTGAGCACGCTGGGGAAAGCAATCCACTGGTTAAAGCGCGAGGCAGCGGGGAGGCAGCCACGTCCACTTTGTTGGCTGAGGTATCCAAGTGCTGAGCTCAGTTCCTGACAGGTAGAGGGGCCCCAAAAATATCTGTTGAATGAATGAATCCATGAAAGAAGAAAGGAAGGAAAACCGCCGTGACCAAAATTTTCTTTGAAAAATACCCTGTTGTTTACTACATAGACTCTGATAGTGGAAAACTTACTTGAGTGAATAAAAACATAGCATCCTGTTAATTTCTGAGAAAGTCGTTAGTTTGAGGAAAAGCTTACCCACTCTGTACCTCATGGCTGTTTTGCTCTAGGCTGAGCTTGGTTGTTTCTTTGGATGGGAGACAGTGGCCTGATATTTAAAAGAAAAACTGAGAAATAAGTGAAATCAAAAGCTTTTCAAAAGTTGCGAGTTGACCTAGGGTGGTGGTGGTCTAAAATCATATAGAAACCAGTGATCTGACGGTTTACCTGAAATTGGTAACTACACAAACATGCTGAAGCATTCAAGATGCTGTGGGGGGTGGGGGGGGAGGTGGTTAGATCTTGGAATATTAAGTAAAATCCCTCTGTTTAAATATTGTTCTTATTCTGGCCATTTAAACTCCCACTTGTAAATTGTTTCTCCCACGTTGAGGTTAAAACTATGCCACTGAGAGGTGGACCAGGACACTTCTTCCAGTTCTTTCCTGCTGCCACAACTAAACCTCTGGGGTGCTTGTCTCAGTTACTGAAGTCCTCCAGTTGAGCCGACCAGCAGGATGCGAGCATTTCAAGCGCAGACAGCGTGTGAGCGCAGTTTATAGCTCAAGGTATCTGGGCCATTTCCTTTTTTCTTTTCAATGAGTGTGATGTTCTCTAAACACGGCGGAGGGGCGGGGCTCTCGGTGACAGCCAAGGGTGCCCCCCACCCACCCACGGTCGGTCGACACGGACAGTCCTCTGTCTTTGGTTACGAGCTCTGCAAGCCCAGTCCCCTTCGCACCAGATTCCCGCTCCTGCACGCCCCCACTTCCCGCCCTGACAGCGCCGCCGTAGCTGAGCTGCTGCTCAGCGGTCCCGGCGCGGAGGTGAGGTCCCCTCGCGCCTTGCCCTCGGCAGGAAACCGCCCGAGTGAGGTTCCCCTGGCCCGTGCGCCCGACTAGAGGTGCGTCCCCAGCGCCGCCCGGCCCCGCGCCCCTGGCTCTCCGTCCGCAGCCCACTACCCCATCCCGCGCACCCGGCTCCCTGCCCAGAGCCCCCAGACCAGCCCCGCGCACCCAGCTGGGAGCCGGCGCTCCGCCAGCCCGGGTTCGGACCCGGCCCCGCGCCCCCCGCTCTGCGTCCGCAGCCCCTAGCCCAGCTCCGGCCCCGCGCCCCCGGCTCTCTGTCCGCAGACCCCGCCGCACCCCGCGCGCCCGGCGCTCTGCCCGGAACCCCCACACCAGCCCCGCGCGCCCAGCTCTGCGCCCGCAGCCCCCACCCCGCCAGGAGGCGCCCCGGTTGGCCCCGCCCCGCGTAGGCCCCGCCCCAAGCGCGGCTTTTAAGCTTTATAAAGTTCCTCTTTCCTACCTCGGAGGCTTAGTTTCACTGCTTGGACTTGGGACTCACCGCTGCCCTCAGCTCGAGTCAGGGCGAGGTAAGACTTGGGTCGGGAAGGACCAGGGCTGCGAGCCGGGGAACGCAGGAACCCGGCGCGAGGCCAGCCGTGCGGGGTCCACCTCGGGGCAGCGCAGGGCACCCCAGCGTCGGCGCCAGGAGAGAGCACGCCCCTCGAGGGAGCCCCGACGCCCACCCCATCTGCTCTTGGCCGGCGAGTCCCGCGGCCCCAGCGTCCGTGGGTCGGCCGAGCCCGGGCTCCGGGAGGCCACGCGTGGGACCGGGTGTGATAACGAGGTCGCCGGGCCATCAGCGGCCGAGGGGGTCGTCGAAGGGACCCACACCGGGCGGCAGGCTTAACCGCGGGGGACGGACCCTTCTTCCTCCCTAGGCTGTTTCTGTTGCTCCTCGCTCTTGGGCTCAAACTCACCTCGGCCCCGAGCTCGTGGCTTCCCGACCGGTGGTGGAAGAGGAGGCGCTCCAATTCAGGCCACTAGGGGCCCCGCGCTCCGCGACCCCCGCCTTCCCGGCACCTTCCCGCCCCCGCTCCGCCCGCGGGCCTCCCTGCCCGGCTGATGCTCGGCGCGGGGATCCCCCACGACTAGGCTGCGCTCGCCGCCTGAGGCCAGGTCCCTCTGTCGCATGTGGCTCCCGGGCCACCTGGTCGTTGCTACCTGCCTGGGGCTCCGAGGCATTCTTGGGGCAAAGAGTGCGCGGGTTTCAGAGACAGCCGCGAGGGAGCTGCCGCCGCCCTGCACCTGGAAAGCCAGGCCACAGGGGAGCCCGCGTGCGGAACACGCGGGGCCACCCGGGAGTGGGGGCTCGGGAGAGGGCGCGGGCGAAAACTGACCGTGGCAGGGGAAATGGACTGTCCACGGCTTGGGCCTGGGCAGGGGAGCGGGAGTACGAGTGAGCAAACGGAGGGCCACGCGTGGTGGTGGCTGGATTTCGGGGGTGCGCGAAGATCAGAGCCCTGAGTCTGGGCAGCGCGCGGGCCGCGGGGGAAAACGCGAGTGGAGCGTCCAGAAGGTGAGGTCGCGGACGGGCTCCGGGTGGCGGCAGGACGGCGCGCCAAGGGCATGCACGAGCCGAGGCGGCTGAGAAGGGCCTTCTCTCGGGTCTTCGGCGTCACAGACTCAGCGGCGCGCGCCTCGCCGCCTCCGAGACTCTGCGGCCTCGTGGTCATTGCCGGAGGGCCCCCTCCTCTCCCCGCAGCGCAGAGCGAGTGCCGGAGCGGAGCCTGGGTTGCGAAGGGACAGCGTCGGCGCGCGGGGCATGAACCTGGAGGGCGGCAGCCGAGGCGGCGAGTTCGGCATGAGCTCCGTGAGCTGCGGCAACGGGAAGCTCCGCCAGTGGCTCATCGACCAGATCGACAGCGGCAAGTACCCGGGGCTGGTGTGGGAGAACGAGGAGAAGAGCATCTTCCGCATCCCCTGGAAGCACGCGGGCAAGCAGGACTACAACCGCGAGGAGGACGCCGCGCTCTTCAAGGTGCCCGGGGCGGGGCTGGGAGGGGCCAGGGCCGGCGCGCCGCCCGACCCGGGCTCCGGGGGCCGGTCCGCGCCGCGCGCGCCGGGCCTCGTGCGGGAGCGCGGGTGTCCCGCGGCTCCTCTGGTAACTTCGCAGAGGGCGGACCCGGTGCCACGCCTGAGCGCGTGGGGCGCACGGTCCCCCGGAGTCAGATGCCCGTCCGCGCTCCCGCCGGGTAGAGGGGTGGGCCAAGGCTGCGCCTCTCTTTCCCTGGGGCCCTCTTTCTGGAACTTTGGGTACCTCCTCGCCTCCGCGGATCGACTGTGTCTCTTCCTTGCTCGCGGGCAGGCGTGTGCGCTGCGCCCCTCTCCACGTTGTCCCGCCCTCACGCCCCCTCTCTGGCCAGCGCTCTCCTTCAGGCTCTCTCTAGTCCTTCGGCCGCGTCTCTCCCACTGCCTCGGTCTCTGTGTGACTCCCTCTTCCCGAGTCTCTCCCTGGGAAGTTTTCTCCGTCTCTCTCCCTTCCTCTTTCTCCTCTCTCCCCCTCTCAGGGTCTCCTTTGGGCCTCTCTCTGGGGGTTTCTCTTTGCCCTGCGTGTGTGTCCCTGTCCTGACCGTTTTCCCCTTGGGCAGTTTACCCAGCGGCCAGTGCTTTAAGGCCCAGCCCCACCACCTGTGGGCAGAGCGTGGAAGGGGACTTCCTCAGGGAACTTGCCCGAAGAGTAAGGCTTGCCTCAGGCTCCCTGACGTCCAGAGGTGCCCTGTGGTGGTCCCTCAGCCCACAGCTCTGTCCTTGCTTCCAGCCTAACTGCTTCAGTGGGTGGGTGGGCCTTTGTGGGGTCCTCAATCTTACCTGTCTTTCATAAACACATTCTGTGTGTGTCTCTATCCCACATTCCTGTGGATCTGAAACCCCTGCCGCCATTCTTTCCTTTAGAAATACAATTTCCAGATTCTTTTTTGAAAGACCTGCATTTTAACTTTTCCCCGCTTCTTTCCCACCAGGCTTGGGCACTGTTTAAAGGGAAGTTTCGAGAAGGCATCGACAAGCCAGACCCTCCCACCTGGAAGACACGCCTGCGCTGTGCTCTGAACAAGAGCAACGACTTCGAGGAGCTGGTGGACCGGAGCCAGCTGGACATCTCGGACCCCTACAAAGTGTACCGGATCGTCCCCGAGGGAGCCAAGAAAGGTGGGCTTCCGGGGCTGGGGCCGCCTGCACTTGCGCCTCCCTACGGTTCCCGTCAGAGTCCCGTTTTCCGTTTGCCGCTTTTGTAGCCTCCCATTCAAGCCTGGCAGGCGGTTTTCCCAGCTTCTCTGGGTCACAAGTTGAAGTTCCCGTGGTGTCAGTGCAGGATAATTTCTCAGGCTCCTGGTCTCCTGCTGTGCATGTGCATATGTGTGTGTTTTCTAGTTTGTTCTCCCAAGATATGGACCAGATTTCCAAGCCAAAAATGGAAAAGCTGTTTGAAGCTTTACTTATTCATCTGTCTCTCTTGATTAGCCATTTTGAGGAAGGGAAGGTTCATGATCTACACATCGTTACCATTTGTAGTAAGAAAAGTGTCAACATTTAGACTTTGCCATGGTCAACTGGGCTGCTTGTTAAAACTAAGGTTCCCACTTTCCAAGATTCTGACCCAGAGCAGGGCCCAGTTTAACAAACCACAGGTGATCTCACTAGATGGACATCTGCTGGGGGAGCTCATGCCACGAGGGCTTCTCTACTTGTGCTCGCTTTGTGGCACCTTGTAGGAACTAGTTTAATGGCCCAGACAAACAATTGCCCAAGGGAATTGCAGAAAAATGCCTTATTTGTCAACACTGTGCTATGCATTCTAGGAATTAGACTCGCAGGTATTTTTCTAAGATTTGGCATTTCATCCTGTCAGTTCCCTTTTCACACTGTGCATTTCCCTTTTCCCCAAACCCTCAGGAGCAAAGCAGCTGACCCTGGAGGACCCGCAGATGCCCATGAGCCACCCGTACAGCATGCCGACTCCTTACCCCTCACTGCCTGCTCAGGTATGGGAGGGGCAGGGCTTCGAGCAGGGGAGACTAGGCCTGGGAGAGGCACTTGGGCCAGATCCTACGTGGTGGGAGAGACCTGCGAACAGAAGCAAGCAGAACTCCGCTTTTGCTGTTTGTCAAACTGCCAAGCCACATCCCAGGTCACTGGATGAATGTTTCAGTCGCTACCTGGTGCTGCTGGCTTGAGGAGAGGGAGATGAGGGCGGGTGTATCTGCTTGCTGGTTAGATTTCCCCGCTGACTCTGAAATCTTCTGGGAAACAGACCTTTTGTGGAAGCCAAAGATTTTGGAAGCAGGGCTTTATCATGTGAAACCACAGGGCAGCTGACCCTGTCGGACTTTTCCGATGTGAATTCCAGCTCTGTTTTATTCACTTTGCTGGAAGGGAGGCAGAACCCCCAGCAGGGCTCTTGGTTTAGCCATATGATGAAGCGTCACATAAAACCTCACATAAAGCGTCGCTTTACAGCACTGTCTTGTTTGTGCTTTCGATTCTTCGTGGCGAGTTTCCACCACAGCTTTTCTGATAATAAGAGGATTTGGCTGCCCGCCACACAGTCGGTCCCCGAGGAGTCTGGGGGGCTCCCCCAGGCTGACCCCAAGCTGGCCGCTCTCCACCCCAGCCCCACTCTGATTCCTCCAGCAGGTTCACAACTACATGATCCCGCCCCACGACCGGGGCTGGAGGGAGTTCGTCCCAGACCAGCCGCACGCAGAGATCCCGTATCAGTGTCCTGTGACCTTCGGACCCCGCGGCCACCACTGGCAAGGCCCAGCCTGTGAAAATGGTAAGGGCAGGGCCTGTGGCCAGAGGGCCTGGCCCCTCCTGGCCTGACCTCAGGGCAGTCCCGTGGCTCTCTCCCTGCTCAGAGCTGCCGGGGAGGGCCCTGCATGCGGTAAAGGAGGGCACGTGTCCCAGAGGACTCTGGGTCCACGGTGCCCAGCCCACCGTGTGCCTGGACAGACTCGGGGCTGCGTCATGGAACCAGGGGTCACGCAGGCCCCAGGAAGCTGCCCTGCTTTTCACAGAATGTAAGCAGTGTGCCCACAGCTGCCCAGTGAGACTGAGGGCTGGGGACCACTTCCAGGTCCCCTGACCCCAGAGCCCAGCCACACAGGACAGGGAACATCAGAATTCAGACTGGCCGACTTTATGTTTAGTAAGCTAACATGTTTCTCCCTCCTTGAATAATCTTAAATTTTATTTTTAATCTTGGGCAAGAAGTAGTTGATTTTGTTAGTGTTCCCAGAGAAGGCTGGACCATCCTTTAATCCTGACTGTCTCTGTCTACACATCTGTAAAGCTGGCATCCCACAGCTGTGGCCCAGCCCCCCTGCACCCACCTCAGCCCGCAGGGACCCAGAGGATTTCTCTTAAGCAGCGGTGTGTCCAGGCAGTCGTTCCTGGGATTAGAGGTGATAGTAAGAAAGGGACATGTAAATCCTGTGAAGGAAACACAGAAGGTCTCCGCAGAAGAGGGCCTGGTAGGTGCTGCTCTTGGACTGGACGCTGTGGTCCTTGGAGGCCTTCCCCCACCCTCAGAACGAGGCCCGTCTCAGAAGCACTAGTTTGCTAAGTGCAGAGAAAATTCCACACAGTGTGTCCAGGGCATCAGAGCAGAAGCTGTCAGGACCTGCGAGTTAGTTGTTTACATAGAAATCTAAGGCCCGTCAACACCTGGATCTTTTGAATGTTCTAGTAGTATCGGCCCCTTTTTCCAGTCATGTCCAGCTCACTCTTGGCTTATGGAATTGAAGAAGTAGCCTATGATTTAAGATTGGTTTTGAGTGACATATTTTTTTTTTAATCACAAAATTTGGTTTTATTAGCTTTTTAAAAGTGATTTGAAGTAAAAGTTGGTTTTCCATATTGTGGTGGGAGAGTCAGCTGATGCTGGACAGGTTTATGCAGTTCAGACCTGGGTCTGGTGCATCAGCTCCGCTGAACTGGTGACCCTGGTGCAGAGGGTAGGCTGGTGGACAGATCTTGACACATAAGTGACATTACGTGATGCACCAGCCTACTGAGGTTCTGGCACACACTCTCTGTTAACCTCTCATGCAATACAGCTGCTCTGCCGGCTGGAGACATGGTTCCCTTTCCTCCTGAACCCAGGAGCAGCAACTAATGAACCAGGCCTAGCAACGTGTAGGGTTTTGGAGGTTGGAACTCATGTAGAGACCTGGGCTCAGCTCTGCGGTGAGCTCGCTGTGCGCATGGGGTGAATCGCACAGCCTCTGGACTCAGTCACCCTGCCCATTAGCTGTGCAGGGACAGGGCACAGCCTTCTAGCCATGAGACGAATGACACCTGGGGGTTGAGCCTGGCATGCACGGTGAACGCTGCACTGTGGCCTGGAAAGTGACCAGGACAGTAGGTCTCAAACATTCTCAGCAGACACACACACACACAGGTGACTCTGAGGCGCTGGAGGGCTTAATGACAAAAAAGCAGGGAAGGAAGGAAGGGAGAGAGGGAGGAAGAAGATTGCAGAGGCAACGCCAAGGTTCCTTCCAGCTATGAAAAGGCTCCGTCCTTCTTCAGCCTTGGTTTTTCAGTAGGACCTCAGCCTCCTTGCCTCTCGGGAGGGGGTGTGTGTGGGTGGGCAGTGTCGCGCTAGAGGGCCCAGGCCCTTCCCTCCCAGCCTGGTGCACCCCCGGGGCTGATGGGCCACCCTCAGGCAGAAGCAACTTCCCTCTGTGTCCGAGGGACTCTGTTAGACGGCATCTGATTTTTATTTGCAAATGCAGGTTGCCAGGTCACAGGAACCTTTTATGCTTGTGCCCCGCCTGAGTCCCAGGCCCCCGGGATCCCCATAGAGCCAAGCATAAGGTCTGCCGAAGCCTTGGCCCTCTCAGGTGAGTGGGGCCCCCTGGAGGCGGCGTCTGCGAGGGTCCTCTCACTTTGGGTGGATTTGAGGGGTCCGTGAGCGCAGCTGGGGTCTGGCGTGGGTAGAAGAGTTAGCATCTGGGGCCAGCTTCCCGGGCTGGCCCACTTCTCCAGGTGGGTCTGAGCCGTGTCAGCTCTCTAGGAATGTGCAGTTGCCCCAGTTCCATTTGCCAAGGGCCCCCCACCCTTCAGCAGCTTCTCACACCACACAGCAGGGGCTGCTCATCGTCCTTGCAGGCTTGGCTGCAGACAGGTGGCCCGTGGCTTCCCGGGACGCAGCTCTGGGCTCTTTCTCCCCGTCACGTACAGTGCCTTCGCAACCAGCATCTTGCTCCTCCTCTGAGTGTGGTGTGTCTCACAAACAAATCCAGATCAGATCTGGTCTTTAGAGTTTCATCTCTAAAAGAGGCCTGGATCTCAGCCATCTCACCTGTTTTATGGAAAACACCTTGCGCTGTACTAAGCAGGTGTGATAAATGTATATTTATCTTTTAGATAATGTTTTGATTATTTTAAAATGAGACTTGCATATGTTAAAAATGAATAGCTTATGCTTTGGAATTCTCACCCTGCTCCCCGCCCTTTTTGAAAATCAGCGACAGGAAACATAAGCTGGATTCTCCAGCTTTCAAGAGAGCACAGCTGGGGCCCTCCCTTGCTCCCGGGAGAGCTGGGCTGGCCGATGGGCTCTTTCTGGTTCTGAGGTTCTGAGGAAGGCTTGCTGCCTTTCTCAGATGCTCCTGGATGGTGGAGGGAGCAGAGGTGTCTGAGCAGAAAGGCCTGTGTTGTTTTTAGAAACTTTCAAACCCTTTCCTTAAGCACCTAAGACTTGAGTGTGTGCCTAGAAAGTAGGAAATAAACAGCTATTTATATCCCTGTGACCTCGTGATTTCGGATGACGTTCAACGAAATGAAACCCTGGGTAGCCAACACCCACTCCTCGGGGTTCACAGCGGCAGGAGTGGCAGAGGCGGCTGGAGGCAGTAATGTGGATTGTCTGAGTCTCAGAACTTACCCTTGAGGAATGAGAGGCTTTCGTGGGTTTCTTTGGGTGCGCTCAGTACAGATTACCATCCTAGCCGTTTATCCAAGGTCGGCCACCCACTCAGGCTTGAGCCCCACGCAGTTGCCCCTCGTACTTCAGGTCCCGGGCCCTCGGCAAACCAGGTTGGTCCTTTCAGCCCATTGGTCAGATTTTAGAGAGGACTCTAAAATCAGCAAAATTTCAGAAATGAGCTCATATTGTTTAGTTTTGGAGAAAGCGCGACTCTAGAGCCATCCTCAGACTCAAACACAAAGCAAGGTGTGTCTCAGCTGCCTTTACGCTTGGGCTGTTTCCTCCACGAGGTAATTTTATAATACGAGTAGAACATGCACAGTGGGAAAATAAGGTAAAAATCAGCAAAGCAAAAATGTGAAATAAAAACAGTCCCGCCACTCAGAGCTCACCAGTCATCAAGGCTTGTCCATCCCCAAACTTCAGTGTGTTTCTATGTGTGTGATTTTCTTTTCCTAAATGACATCATACTGATGTTTTTAGTGTAGTTTTGGATGTGTGGACATATTTGCCTTTTTTCTGAAAGACCATTGTACTTTTTTGCTAATAAGAATTATTTAAAGTAGGGTTTACTTCTTCCAAAGTCAAAACTGACGGCCAGGCTTAAAACGAGCTTCTGTTTGGTGGCCTGTGACGTGGTGCATTAGACACCCATGCTGTCATCGCCACTACTGAGCTCTCCCCCGGATTCTGTGTCCCGTACATTTGGAAAAATGCTGGGTTAGGGAGCGTCACAGACTGACGCAGAAGTCCTCCACCATCGGGCGGGCTCAGGCTCAGAGAGGGTCATAGGCCTTGCAGTGTCTCCCCCCAGGCTCCTTGGTACAGGCGTCCCACCAAGGATGCTCTTTTCGGGCAGTCGCCTGGCCCCCTGCTGAGTACCAGCCCCGGGCTCCTGGCACGGAGCCCACACTGACCGCCAGCGCTGTGCTTGCAGACTGCCGGCTCCACATCTGCCTCTACTACCGGGAAGTCCTGGTCAAGGAGCTGACCACGTCCAGCCCGGAGGGCTGCCGGATCTCCCACGGCCACACCTACGACGCCAGCAGCCTGGACCAGGTCCTGTTTCCCTACCCCGAGGACAACAGCCAGAGGAAGAACATCGAGAAGCTGCTGAGCCACCTGGAGAGGGGCGTGGTCCTCTGGATGGCCCCCGATGGGCTTTATGCCAAGAGACTGTGCCAGAGCAGAATCTACTGGGATGGGCCCCTGGCGCTGTGCAGCGACCGGCCCAACAAGCTGGAGAGAGACCAGACCTGCAAGCTGTTTGACACGCAGCAGTTCCTGTCAGGTGAGGTGGAGAGGCTTGGCCGGAATGGGGTGCCTGTGCGAGCTGGGCCTGGGAGTGTGGAGCTGCTGATGGTTGGTGTGCCCCCGCGAGGGTCATGGCAGCAGGTCGCTCAGCAGGGCTTCCTTCTCTGCGGCCCTGCACCCACCAGGCCCGACCCCGGAGTAGGTCTCCTGTTGGTTCACCTGTCACCCCATCTGCGGGGGCCTGGGAAGAGCGGGAGGTTGTCCCGGGGCTGTGGTTCAGGCTGAGGTCTTAAAATTTTAGGATGTACCTACTCCTCACTGGCCAATAAGGCTCCTGTTTTACTGGCACCAGTGGTCTCAGCAAGCATATGCGCTGGTGTTTCAGCTTTTACGGTTCCTAGAAAAGTTTGAGGGTAGAGACGCGGTGCCAGCACCCACGGCTGTGAGCTGTGCCGCCCTGAGCAGATGTCTCCCAGCAGGTGGGCCCCGCCGAGTGTGCTGAACTGATTTTGCAGAGGGGAAATTATGAGTTGTTTCTAGATTTCAAATCACATTTTCCAGAGTCACCAAGTTTTGTTTTCCTAGTATTGATTTCGTGGCAGCTAAGTCGGGTCTGGGCTTTTGTGAGTCCTGGGCCACCTTGTGGGGGAGTCCGTCCTGTGCCCGTTCGGCTGTCCCCATCATCAGGCCTCTTCTGGGCAGAGAGCTGGTTCTCCCTCATCATTAGCTCTTTTTGTATAAGCGCCTCCTTCAGAAACAGCCTGTGTCTGGGCTTTCCTGGGCCTCCCCTTCCCCAAAGCTGCTTCTTGATTCAGCTCACCTGGAGCACAGCCCCTGCAGTCTGCCAGCAGAGACCATGCTCAGCTCCAGGGTCCATGGCTCACATTTGCTGAAGCTGCTCTAGATTCTCTTTCGTTGCCCAAGCAAACATGTCCCTGGTGACTCACCCTCCCCCAGAGGCAAACCCGGAGGAGGAGGGAGAGCTAGCCTCTGGTCCCTGGCAGCAACCCCCAGGCCTCGCAACACATGGGGCTGTCCACCCTGGGCCCAGCGTGTGGAGCGCCTGCCGCGGGGCTCGAGGAGGAGCCGGGAGTCTGAGGTCCGTGGCCAAGTCTGAAAGAGCCTGGCTCTGGGTCTCTTCGAGGTAACAGGTCTTGGATTCAGAAGGTTCACTGTGGGTGGGAGGGGCTTCATCCTGAGAAGGGGTCCTCGCTTCTTGGGGTGTCTCTGGCCCTGCAGCTGTAGGAAGGGAGCTCTGTTGGACATGGCTGTCAGCCTCTGGGACTGTGGGCCCCATCATGTGGGGCTGTGTGCTTCTTCATGGGGGGCTATACGCCCCCTCATGAGGGGCTGTGTGTCCTTCATGTCCTCATGTGGGGCTGTGCGTCCCTCATGTTGTCTCCAACCAGGAGCTGCTTCGGTTTTGCTCTTTCCCTGGGACCCAGGGCTGTGCTCTGTGCTGGTGCCACCTCTGTCTGAAGTGTTTTCTGAGGTTCGAGGAGGAAACTGTGAACTAAAAGCTGCAGCTGTGCAGACAGGCCCCTCCAGTCAGGGATTCCCGCGAACCTTCTCGAGCCGCCAGGCCTCTCAGCCAACTGTTTCAGAGAACTGAGCCAACGCAGAGGCGTGGGTGTCACCCCCGCCCCCTCGCAGTGTGGAAGCCTGGCACATGTTCTGCTGAAGTCAGTTAGGTTTGATTTGAATTCTGGAAGAAAAAAAAAGCAGGAAGTCAATGGTCCAGTGAGTTAGCTAGAAACTTCTTCGGTTGAAGAGAACAGTGGAAATCTTTGATATCTACCCATTCAGGATCTGCAACCTCCTGGGGACAGCCCCGCAGCCCGCGCGCACATCTGATAAGGCCGCTGCGGCTGTGCACACGCGGCCGCGCCCATGTGAGCCTCTCCTCTGCGGACTGACATGTGCTCTGGGGGCGGGGCCAGGGTGCTGGTGAACGTGGGCCGGTGTGGGCTGGGGCCAGGGCTGGGGCCTCATCCCACCCTCCCTTCTGAGGGAAGCAGCTCAGAGTCACTGGGTCTCCAAGATAACGTCCTGCACTCTGCGGTGTCGGAGGTCGTGGGCAACACAGACCGTGGCTTGGAGGTTCTGGGTCAAATCAGAAACTTCTGATTTTTTGGAAAAAGCAGATTCTCCTCTGTGTAAACGATTCTTTTGGCTCAACATAGCTCCATTTCCTTTTCGGCCTCCCCTACTCCTTTCTAAGACCTTTGCCTCCTTGTGGGTCCAAAGCTGCAAAACGAGCACCCCTCTTCGGGTGCAGCCCCCTAGAGGTGAAGGCGATGCCCCGGGGGAGACCCGTGGGAACACTCATGTGCACCCCCGCCTCTGGTCCCGCCCTCACTGCTCTCTGGCCTCCACATCGGCGTGGGCTCCCATCCCCGCCCCGCGTCCAGCGTGCGGGTCTCTGAACTGCTTCCGTTGGTCTGCAGAGCTGCAGGCGTTCGCGCACCACGGCCGGCCACTGCCAAGGTTCCAGGTGACTCTGTGCTTCGGGGAGGAGTTCCCAGACCCTCAGAGGCAGCGCAAGCTCATCACTGCCCACGTGAGTGTCTGGTTACCTTGGGGTGAATCAGGGCAGGGCCCCACTTAGAGGAGTTCAGACGGGGAAATGGGTGCTCTGGGCCCTGGGTGGGTCGGGAGGGAGGGTGTCTGGTGAGCAGGGCCTCCCCGCCCTGGACACCTGCCCACCACCTGGGGTGACCTCTGGCCTGCCCTGTACCCGTCCCATCTGTTTTGTTTTCCAAGGAAATAGTCATATTCCCATTTCATAGGGATTTAAAAGGATGGGGCTAAAAGTTGCCCTTTAAAATTCTTGACATTTAATGTTACTTTAAAAATGCCTTCTAGCTGATCTTCCCTTAAGGGGAAGCTTTCCCCCTGACTTGAATATTGTGTAAGCCCCCTCCAAAAGGCCCCCATCCTCTTTTATTTCTGGTTATTAGAATTTATTTAATTGTCGGGAGCTGAGGGCTGTGTGTGTTTGGTGGAGCAGAATCTCTTACGGCCTTTGGGCAGCTCAGGCCAGGTCACGCTTTCCAGCAGAGTCTAGCATGGGCTCACCTGCACCGAGTAAACACCTTTCACAGAAAAGGAAAGGAGGAAGGTTTAGAGAAATAACATGTAGCATTAATTTGCCACAGAAAGCAGAGTTTTGAATACTTGGGATTTTCAAATTTGAAATTGAAGCATCTGTGTGGCTGTGACCTGTGAAAGCTATTAACAGGCCCAGGTGACAAATAGCAGCAGGGAAAGTCACACCAAACAATAATAGAATTCAGGTCACATCTTTTAAGAAAGATTTTAATTAAAATTAAAAAAAACTTTTAATTCTATTTTAGAGTATAGCCAACTAACAATGTTGGGATAGGCTCAGGCGGCCAGCAAAGGGGCTTGGCCAGACGCATACGTGTATCCACACAGCCCCTGCTTCTTGGTTATAAAATCAAAAAACAGCTGACCACCCAACAGAAATATAGTCCCCATAGATCTTTAGAGTTTTCTCGTGAATTCTTTCACTGGCCAACAGTTACTGATATAATAACGGCTTCTTGTTAACAACTGTCCAAGGACTGGATGACCTCGGCGCAGGCACACAACACCTCGGAAGATGGTGGTGAGCCCTGCGTCCGAGTCTCGGGGCTGGCACGCGCTGGCCCGGGTCGGCCGGCACCCCGGGTGCACCCAGGAGTCTTGCTCCTCTTATCACGGGTTGGGTTTGCCTCAGTGGCTTCCGATGAGTTATGCGTAAGCCACTATACGTGGGCTCGCACACCTGCCGGGACGAATGTGCTCCATTTCTTACTGTGATTCAGAAGAAGCTGAGCACTGAATACTTTTTGGTGCATGTGCTCCACCCTCGTACTGAGACTAGAGGCATCTGGAGTCAGTTAACTTCTCTTTTTCCACCATCCCTGTTAAACGGCAGATATGGAAAAGTAAGTCCATTGGTCTAACTTACCGGATTACCTTAAACTTTAATGAGACTCAGGTTTGATCCCTGGGTCAGGGAGATCCGCTGGAGGAGGGCTTGGCAACCCACTCTGGTGTTCTTGCCTGGAGAACCCCATGGACAGAGGAGCCTGGCTAGCTACAGAACATAGGGTTGCAAAGAGTTGGACGCAACGGCTGTGACTGAGCACGCACGCACCGTGAATCTACCCTTGATTTGGTCATTTTACCAATGTGCTTCATTTAGTTCTAGTTTAGTGTAAATTTCAAGCGGCAGTTGGTTTACAAGCAGCGTTATTACCTTTCCATCCAACTGAAGCGTAGAATTCAGTAGATCCTGTTTGTAGGTCGGCGTGTCCTCCAGAAGGCTCCTCATGTGACACGTCTTCACGGTCGCAGCACCTGACTGTACGTGCGACCGTGTCCTTAGATGTGGAGGGTTATTGCCAGATGGCCATGATGTCTTGTTCAATCTTCACTGCAGGTTGAGCCTCTGCTGGCCAGACAGCTGTATTATTTTGCTCAGCAAAACAGCGGACACTTCCTCAGGGGCTATGACCTGCCCGAGCACGTCGGCGGCCCGGAGGACTTCCACAGGCCCCCCCGCCACTCCTCCATCCAGGAATGAGAGCCCCGGGGCCAGAGACGGCGCACGCGTGAATACGCGCGAGGAGAGCGGCTGGCTGGGCCTCTGCTCTTTCTCTGTGAAATGCAGGAACGGGGACTTCCTCCTGAGGAGAACATTGGTAGAAAATCAACCTGACACATGAGCTTTTTTCAGAAGAAAGAATGCTTTTCAGGGTCTTCTGTGGACCCTGATGACAATGTGAAAACTCATCATCACGTGGTTTACATTTACTGACTTGCTGTCTCCAGTCTGATGTGAACTCTTTCTTTCATGAAGACCGAGAAACCTGTGCTTCATCGCTGACCACTAGGATGGCACGGAGGTGCCCAAGTGCCAGTCTGTTTCTCAGGGAAGTAGAATCTACGTGTGAGGCCGTCCCGCCCAGAGGAGGAGTGCACCGGCCACTGTGGCTGACGCGCCTCGGGACGCTGACGGCAGGACAGACTTGGCTCTGGGGGTCCCCACCTCGGTGGCCCACGGCCTCCTGTCTGCAGTCCCGGCACCCCCAGGCCCAGAACACAGCTGGTGTGACCCTGTGGTGTTTCTCAAGCCAAAAGCATTAGGGCCACCCTGAGCACCGTGTTTTGTCACTTCGTACTGACTGGTTAAGATATTTTTTGTTTGTCTTTTTATTTCTAATGCTATAGAAATTATTGCTATAGCAAAAAGAGAAAGATTGACAGATCAACAACCAAGATGTGTTTCTGCAGCCTATGAGCATTCCCCTCTTGTCCTGTTTGTTAGGAGACCGGCTACCGTGGCAACACTACGAGGAGGAGCCCTCGCCTGTCCTGGGGGAGGCCCCGCGCGAGGGCAGGATGGGGCTCTGCAGATTGAGCAACTGCAGGCCCAGGGAGCTGTTTTTGCTTATTTTGTATATTATACGCTTCCTCATGCCAGTGACAGTTTGACAGGGCCTTAAAATTATTGGGCTTTTTCCAAACACAGCTTTTTATAGAATTACTAAGATATCTACTTGCTTAAGTGAACCTGACCACTTATTTGTTGTTCCTTTTGGAAAAGTACAGATATTCTGGACCATGGTGTAGCAGCTTATTTTTGTCCTGCTAGGAAGTAAATGGAGAAGGCAATGGCACCCCACTCCAGTACTTTTGCCTAGAAAATCCCATGGAGGGAGGAGCCTGGTGGGCTGCAGTCCATGGGGTCGCTCGAGTCGGGCACGACTGAGCGACCTCACTTTCACTTTTCACTTTCATGCATTGGAGAAGGAAATGGCAACCCACTCCAGTGTTCTTGCCTGGAGAATCCCAGGGATGGGAAGCCTGGTGGGCTGCCGTCTATGGGGTCGCACAGAGTCGGACACGACTGAAGCGATGCAGCAGCAGCAGGAAGTCATTGCCATGACTTCTAGGCTCGGTGTTCGAACCGACATTCTCTTATCCTAGTCTGTGTCTTTAAGTCATTCAGCAAACTTGCATTAGACAGATTGTTGCTTTTATCCAGCTTAGTAAGCAGTGAGGCCTGGAAATGTCATTTCTTCTTCTTCCTTTTTTTTTTTTTTTTTTTGGCAGGTGTTTTTAGGGATAAAATAATACATATTAACTATGGAAATGTTAGACAGTATAAAAAGGCAAAACCCAAAGCGAATCTTCCTTTTTTTCCAATCCAAATTCTCCTCCTTAGAGGTACCCACAAGAAGAATTTGATTCTTGCAACAGATTTTACTTTTCTACAGAAACACACAAACTTAAAAAATCTCAGGGGTCCTTCGTGCCCCTACACGTGCAGATTCATCTGCTCCTGGGGCACTTCTGCCAAGCCCGCCTTGAGGCCCTCAGCGCAGTTTAAGCAGTTCATTAGCCACGCGGAGTGAACCCCTTCCGACAGTAGATTGCACTCCGTGGGCTACAGTGACTTATGCATCTTATAGATGTGAGCATCTGGGGTACATTACCCCCAGGGGGCAGGAGACCGCGGGCCCACTGCATGGCTCTGCGCGTGGCCGGCACCCCGCCCTCTGAGCAGAAGTGCCGCTCCCTCGTCTCCTTTTCCAACATGAAGCTGCTCTGACTCGAGCTCCATGTCTGGCAGATGCTGTTGGCTGGGGCCACAGCCTGTCCACATTCATAGCACATGTGCGTGGTGGCTTTCTGTGGTCTGGGGGACCCACAGGGTGGGGCAGCAGATGAACCATGAAGCAGTCTGGGTGAGGGATTCCGATGTGGGCTCAGCAGTTCAGTCTAGTCTGTTGTTAGTGGAGGATGCTGTCAAGTTTAGGCCCTTGTTATTTGGAAGAGTTTTAGGTCTGCGGGGAAGGTCTCGGGGGCACCCCTGGCTTGTTTCTTGTTCCTGAGGTTTGGGCACACCACGGGCAGAGACCAGCGTCTTTGGAGCACCACGGAGAGTTCCTTCACACCACGGCTTCGGAAGCTCCTCAGTCACCATGTGGACATCCAGCCAGGTGGTTTGTTTTGCAATGGAGAAACTGTTCCACGTGGCCCAACAAGCCCACGACCGTGGGGACCACCTGAGTCCAGCTGTGCCCAGCGTGAGCAGAGAGGCATCTATGGGTTCAGCTGTGAACAAGGCTCTCTTCCCAGGCCCCTGCGAGCAAGCACGGGTGCAGGTCTGACATGGGCTGTGTCCTCAGGCTGGTGACCGAGCTGCATCCCCAGGGAAGGCTGCACCAGTGACGGTCTCTTATTTCTGTGAATCATTTTATTCACGAAAATCCAGACAACAGCATAAGCCCTTTCATTCTCCTGCGGTCACATCACCCCCCTTTCTCCACAGGCGAATCTCCTCTGAAGGGCTGAGATTCCACAAGCTCAGCGTCTTTGTTACCCGTCTCCCTAGAAGCTGGAGCTCACTGGTGTAGCTCCCATGGTCTGTCCTGCCACGTGCATCAGCTTGCAACTCGCCTTTCGGGCCCCAACTCGGACCTGGACACGTGTCAGTGTGTGGGGGGTGGTCTCGTCTAGCCCTGTTTCCCGATGGGGAAGACTGTGAGGGCCGATTCCCGGTTTCTCTTTTCACGGCTTTTAAGAAGGCAAGTGTGTGGAGCACAGCTGAAGTACAGGAGAGACAGGCCAGCCTCCTCCAGGGCAGACTCACCGTTGGCCTCTTGGGGAGGGGGCTTTATGGGTGCAGAGGGTCTCCCACAGCCCAGCCTCCCTCCCGGGACTGCTCCGGGCTGAACAGTCCTTGGACAGTCGTACATAATCTTGTCATGAATTTTGCTGTAAATTGCTTTTCAAAGCAGATTTATATTTGTGATATTTTAGAATCTTAATAAAGATTTTTTAAAAAGCAGTCTTTTATGGGCTGTGTGTGTTATTAAACCCTCATCTTGATAGCTTTTTAAATACTTCCTCCTTCTGTTGCATTTGGCAGCCTGTTTCCTTCCTGGTTGCTGTGAGCCTCCCAAAAATCAGATCTCACATGTTCAGCTTGTTTAAAAAAAAAAACACACACCCTGCCGCGCGTCCCAGTGTCGAGCAGCGCCCCGCCTCGCTCCCTACCACCGTGAGGGTCTCAGAGCTGAGGGCCCGTGTCGCGCTCCCTTCTGCTCCGTCGCTGTTGCTGACGGGAAGGGGGTGTAAGTTCACCAGCATCCAGACCGTGGACAGTGACAAGCGTGCGCGGGGGGCACAGGTGAGACAGAACCCACCCCAGGGCCTGCGCCCCTCCCCCAGGTCTTCAGCCCCCGGCTCCTGCCCCCGCCTGTGCTGTTAAAACCCTTGCAGCTGGAGACTGTGTGATGCTCTCAGAAGCCTACGTGTCCTTCGCATGTAGGAATCCTAGAATGCTAGATCTGAATAATTTCAGATTTGCTAAGTGGTAACCAAATCAAAATAATGGGGAAATAAACTATTACACGGCTCTGGGGGCTCTGTCTGCTCAGAAAGTGTGGGTGGACTTAGTCTCACAGCAAGTTTTATTCAAACAACCTGTCTGCGCGTTACATCTGAAAGAAGCTTTCAAGGGATTCTGTGCCCTTGAGCTTGTCTCAGGTGATTCTCCGCATCTGTCAGGTACCACAGGGGTAAGCCTTTCTCCACCCACAGGGCAGGTCTGGCTGTCCGGGTTCAGTCTCCTCGACAAGCATTTCCTTTTACATGAAGCATGCCTCTGCTGGGAGAATCATCATCTTCCATGTCATCTCTCTGCAAAGAAGCTCCAGGGGTCGAGTGAGGTCATCTTTTTCCAGGAGATGCTGTCCGGGCAACCGGGTCAGTGTTTTCTGAATTAGTTATGAGTCCTGGGCTGTTCCGGGCACCTGGTGAGCCAGGAACCCTTCGGTGCCCCCGTCTGCCAGGGGACAGCGTGTGGCCCACAGCTGTCTGGGCAGACTTTCTGGAGGGTGGGGACCCTGGCGCTGTCAGCTGGCGTCTGGTCCAAAATATTATAAAGTCCATTTTATCCCAGTCCTTGAGCTAATGGTCAGAAGTTTGGAATCTGTGGACATCTTATGATCTTTGAAAGCTGTTGCTTCACTCCTTTAGAAATTACCGTTCTCCTTCCCACCTACCACCACCTGCCCCTTCCTTCCCATCAGGTGGGCATGACGGTGGCTTCGCAGAGAATCGTCCCAGCAGATAAGGGGTCTTTGCCTCCTCTAGTCTCTCCTCCGGGTCAGGATCCCACAGCGGCCTGGTGCCTCCTCTCCCGGAAAGCCTCTCCTAGCCGCCTGGCTGCCGCCCCCCCCACCCAGGGCCCAGCTCCGACCATGGCCCTTCTGGAGGCGTTTCTTGCCCCACTGTGTACACCCCCCACACCCTGCCTGGCTCACTCCCAGGCAGAAAGACATGACTGGTCCTTGGTGGGAAAAGGGAGGGCTCAAGGAGGCTGGGAGTTTAAGAAAGATCAACCACTCCTTCAGCCCTCTGACGCTCACCCGGGCCAGAGAAAGATGCTCAGAGCCGAGGAAAGGGGCCACGTGAGAAGGTACGCGTGTCCAGGCATCAGCTTCTCCTGGGTGAAGGCCAGCTGTGCTCCTGGAAAGAGGCACCGCGGAGTAAACCTGAGAAGAGCATGCTGGAGGAGCAGTCCATGCTCCACGCTGGGCTGGGCTGAGCCGCGGGTGTTGGGGGTGTCTGAGTGGAGGCCACACTGAGGGCCAACACCAAATTTAGTGCCAGCTCGAGTGAAGGGGTGCGATCCGAAGGGAACAGAGGTCGAGCTCCCTTGGTGGAGTAAGAGTTAAAATGAAAATGGCACTGCTAAATGAAACACGACGTCTTTCTTAAAAACATCAGCCACGGCTTAGATTTGCACCTGCTGTGTGCGGCGCAACCCTGGTCATGCTGCATTCTGTGCGGTAGTCTCTGTTTATTAATTTTCTTTCATAAAATAAAGTCCTTGAAGACAGGTGCTGGGCCTCGCGTCCTGGTGCGTGCGGGGCCTGCCCTCGAGACTCAGAAGGCAGTGTCGGGCGCGTGGGTTATGCACAGGCCACTGCAGCATGCGTGGTGGAGAAATGCTCGTCAGGGTTGCATGGTGGCCCGTCTCCCAGGGCACAGAGCGCGAGCACGGGGCCCTTCTGGTGGGAAGCAGGGGCCTGTGCGCTCAGCCCTGTCCTGCTGGCCCGCCCCACCTTGGGCCTTTGTCTTTCTGCTGTTTCCCCTGGGACACTCTCCTCTCAAAATTATCTCTTCACCAGGGAAGCTCTATACTGTGCTGAGCTCCACTCTGGCCCCTCTGTGTCTGAGGTGAGCCCTCTCTGCATGACCCCACCCTCCCTGGGGACCTCCCCCTCCCCCATCACCCCCACCCTCCCTGGGGACCTCCCCCTCCCCCATCACCCCCACCCTCCCTGGGGACCTCCCCCTCCCCCATCACCCCCACCCTCCCTGGGGACCTCCCCCTCCCCCATCACCCCCACCCTCCCTGGGGACCTCCCCCTCCCCCATCACCCCCACCCTCCCTGGGGACCTCCCCCTCCCCCATCACCCCCACCCTCCCTGGGGACCTCCCCCTCCCCCATCCTCTTTGCTCCTGCGGGTTCACCCTGCCTTTGGTTCTACTATTTACCTCATGTGAATGGTAAAAGGGAAGGTTGCTTGAAAACAGGAAGGAAAAGAACATTGATGTAGATTTTTAATTGCGGTACAGCACAGAAGTAAAATGTATGATTTTTAAGTGCTCAGCTCAGTGGCACCAAGTCGTCACCTAACGCTGTGCAGACATCACCACCGTCGTCCCCGAGCTCTTCATCTCTCAGACTGAAATGGTCCCAAGAATACTCACTCACCTACCCCTCCCTCGGGCACTGGAAACCACCATCCACTTTCAGTCTATGAATCAGAGGCTTCTAGGGACCTCATGTAAGTCAAATTATTCAGGACTTGTCCTTTGTGACTGGTTGACTTCATGAACATAATGTCGTCAAGGTCCAATCGTGTTGTGGCCTGTGTCGGGACTTCCTTTTTAAGGCTGTGTGATGTTCCTTTGGAGGAAGGACCACATGCTCACCCATCATCCTTGCACAGATGGGCATTTGGGTTGCCTTCACCTTTGGGCTGCAGTGAATAATGCTGCTGTCAATATGGGAATACAATACCTGTTTGAGAGCCTTCTTCTAAATCTCTGGGGCATATGCGGAATTATCAGGCCATCTGGTAATTCACTTTTAACTTTCGAGGGCCCTCCACATCGCTTTCCACAGAGCTGCATGGGCTCACACGCCCACCACCCGTGCACAGGTGCTCCAGTTTCTCCACGCCCTCGCCAACGCTGGTTGGAACATTAAAACAAAATGCTATTCACTATGAAGCACTTCCTGAAGACCCACTGTGTTCCCGGCCTCTGCCTCATCCAGGGATGGTAGAGCAGGGCGTGGGCAGGCTCTCCCTGGCTGGTGGCAGGATGGTCTTCAATAAAGGAGGTGAAGAAACTGAGGCTCAGGAACCCTAAAGTTACTGTTGGGTTGGCCAAAAAGTTCCCTGGGGTCTATGACAAATATCCTTATTCAATTCACTATTATCATTTAAAATGTGACTTTTTAAAATACATGTTAAAGTACTTAAAAAAAAACCCTTTAGGTTGACTCACTTTTCTAGTTTAAATGTCTGCTTTAGCGTCACTGTAAGCCACGGCAATTTTTAAACACAAAGTGGGTGTGATTGTTTCATTCCCATTTCCCAGCGTCCACTGAAGCAACAAGGACTGTAGAGACACCCTCCCCTGAAGCATCTGAAACGTGCCTCCAGGGAAGACACCAGCCTTCTGGTCTTCAGCTTCCCAGGAACACGGTGTGGTCTTTGTGTCAGTGTTTGTCAAATCAATGGATTATTTAACCAGTTAAATTAAGTAAATAAGTTAATTAAAAAGAATTAATTTCTTAATTGACTACTGACTTCATGGGAAATATCAATATGTTCCATCTCTAACCCAGTGCCTTTCATTGGCAATGACATCTCCTATTAGTGAAAATGCTATAATACATCTCAGGTTCTTTTTCTGAAAAAGCTTCAAGGGTTCAGTTTGTAGAAATGGGTCAAGGCAGCTCCTAACGCACCCTGCGCCCACGGGCGGCTCCGGGCCCCGGAGGGTCCCCAGCGCTCAGGTGGGACAGGCCTGGAGGCTGGGGCCTCCCTGACTCTTGCCTCCCGCCTGCCTGTGTCCTGGGGGTTCTCCACGAGGCTCCTCTCTGTAGACGGGGACTTGCCAGCGACTTCTCCCTGCCAGAGGACCAAGAAGGGCATCCACAGGGCTCCCAGGCCCAGCAGCCCCGGCTCATTTTGGGACCCTGGTCTCCCTGGGACCCTGCTGCCTGGGCCCTAGCTGCCTGGGACCCCGCTGTGAGGGCTGCTTTCCCCTTGGGAAACAAGCTGCAGCAGCAAAGTCGAGGTCCACGGACACTCAGGCCCTGGTCACCTTGTGCGGCGCTACACTTTGGGGAAAACAGCTCAGGTGTAGATGAAAGTGTCTTTTCTCCTTCTGAAGCAGGTGTTGGGGTGTGGGCAAAGGGCCTGACGCAGGCCCTTCTCGTCACCCCTCCTCCTCCCTGTCTGTGACCGCGGCGGCCCTCGGGGCTCCGCACTCCTTCCAGCTGGACCCAGGACTCCAATACCCTGGGGAACAAAGATTCTGCCAAGGGCGCTTCCCCACTTGAGAGTCTAGGATGGGTCAGGGGAGGGCAGGGTTCTGCACCCTTCCACTAACACCGATGTCTTCTTGGGAAAGGGCCCTCAGGAGCCCCCCTGGAAAGGCAGCAAGACATCCAACCATTTCACACGGCCGTTTAGAGACTAACAAGACCTGTGGGGCAGACAACGCAGTGGGTGCAGGGTGGGCCCCATGCGCCCCGGTCCAGGCGCCTGCGGCCGCGGCGCACCGGGGAGGGGGTGGGCGGGGGCAACAAACGCGGTCTCCCAGGGCGGCGAGGCCAGTGCGTCTTTGAGGGACCCCCGGCGTCTTCCCCTGGCCGGGCGTCGGAGGGCACTGGACCTGCGGCAGCCCTTCTCCCGGACCCCGCTCCCAGACCCCACCCCCGGACCTCCACCCCCGGACCCCCGGGCGCCCCCAGCCCCGCCGCCGAGCAAGAAGCGCCCGCCTGTTCCTGGAAACCCAGCAAAAGCCCCCGCAGCCGATGAATAACTGCTCCGCGCTTAGAAAGCACCGCCAGGCAGCAGGCAAACCTCAGGAGGGGAAACACAGAACTTCTTCCTCTGACACCCGGGCCAGGGGCCCCGCCCCCACCCCCACCCCGCCCCCACACCCCACCCCACCCCACCGCCACCCCATCCCCCTACCCCCCACCCCCATCCCCCTGATCCCCAGCCCCCCAGCCCCCTGAACCCCACCCTTGTGGCTCTAGGTCCCTGGGGGCCATGAGAGGGAAGAGCTGTGGCCTCCATCTGAGGGTTCCGCACCCCCTCCCCCTGGGGGTCTCTCCGGGTGTCCACCTTCCCCTTCCCCTGGGATCAGGGACCCAGGCTTTAGGCCACCAGGCCTCCCGGGGCTGGGGCTGCAGCTCCCACCCTCCTGCTGAAGGGTGGGGGGCCTGTGGGGCTGTTAGGCCCATGGGGAGGGCCCGAGGGACCGGGGTGCTGGCCAGAGAGGGGGCTTTGAGGCAGGAAAGAAGGGCAGCTGGACAGGCCCCCAGGGCACCGCTGGGCCAGTGGCTGGGCAGCACTGGACACAGGGAGCCAGGCCCAGGGAGGCGCCCGTTGAACGGGAACTGGACTCCAGGCTGCTCTCCCGGGTGTGTCTCCTCGCGTCTCCCAGGGTCCGCTGCCTCCTTGCGAGATTTCCTGTGAGTCAGAAGCCGGCGTGCCCTCTGCCCAGACAGCCCAGCTCTGCTGGCGCTGCTGTGAGGGCCCAGGAGGAGGGCGGGCAGTGGACACGTGTGGCTGAGCGTGAGCTGGCATCACTGGTCCAGCCTCCACCTCCTCCCATCCTGAGGCCGGGGCTCGGTCTGCTGGCTCCAGGGTCATTAAACAGAGCCATTATTGAAAATTAAATATCATAAATTATAATAAGAGAAAAATAGCAAATTCTCATTATTTTCAAATTACCTGGCCACAGTTTACTGCCATTTCTGCTCTGGAGTTTACAGGTAGCGTGTCTGTGCTGTGGAACACAGCCCCGAGGGGGCACCCCTTCAAGCCCGGCTCAGAGAGAGGAAGGTGGAAGACAGGAACAGCCGTGGTGTCCCCTGGGGGCCCGGGGAGGGGGCCGGGTCGAGCGGGGGTGCTCCAGGCCACAGACTGGCCTCGGCACGCCCGACAGTGGCTGCCCAGCCCTGGGCATCGCCAGCCTCTCTCCGGGGCCTTCTGGCCACCACGAGTCTCTCCCAGGGCAGGCTCTCCAGCCCCCCAAGTGTTTCCTGGAGCCCCTCCCCAGACACAGAAGACACATCCTGCAGCCTGTCCCCCCAAGTCTAGGAAGCAGGAGAGGGTGTGCCCCGGGCAGGGTGACTGCAGGGCCAACGGGGGGCTCTGCCCAGAGTGCGTGCCACCTTCTCTCCTTGACGGCGTCTGCTTGGCCCTGTCCCCAGGCCGCCTCACCACCTGGCACCCACAGAGAGGGGGCGAGCTCCGGAGAGAAGGGGGGCGGGTGTGGGTGGACACTGAGCCTCAGCCTCCATCAGGGGCGCGGCACTCCGGGGGGCTCCCCTGGCGGCTGGGTGGAAGGCTCACCCGGAGGGCGTGTGTGGACCAGGGCACCGGCCGCCTGGGCTCTGCCCTCGTGGGGTGGACCGCGCCTGGGTGACCTGTCTGGTCTCCCCCCACTTTCTGCTCCTGAGACGCCGACGGTCAAGGCCAGTTCTCCAGGTGCAGACTGAGCCCCTCGGAACAAGGAGGGACTACCGCAGTCCTGTTTCTAGAGGCCACGGTCTTACCAAGTGTCTGAACTGATGTGCAGAGCCCTGTGTAGAGAGGGGCCGGTTCAGAGGCCGTGCGTCTGGGGTCACAGGGGTGTAATCTGTTTCCTGCATCTTTATTCCAGTCATCCTATTCTAATGTGGACACCTTGAGTTCAGCTGCCCACCCACACCACCGGTATGTCATTATTAGTAATCCCAATTTCTTGCTTAATTTCCATGCGAGATAGGGCTTGCCTGTAAAATGCATTGACAGAGGCATCTTCTATATTTAGTGAAAGAGATGTTATCTCCAGATTACAGGGAAATGATTACATCAAGGTCCTCTGTTGATGAAATAAATAAACCACAAGAAAGAAATAAACTGTATGAGTCGCTGAGAACCAAAGTGAGTTGGCTTTCTTGCATCTACAGGTCCCTTTGCCCACAAGTGTCGTCCAAGTAAACGGGCCACGTGCCCTTCGTGGCTCAGGGAACAGCGGCTGGCAATCCTCTAGGTCCTGGGGAAGCCTCACCCATGGCCGCTGGGGCTGCAGGCCGCGTTTAGG
The DNA here is from genome assembly GCF_019923935.1 of Bubalus bubalis. NCBI lineage: Eukaryota > Metazoa > Chordata > Mammalia > Artiodactyla > Bovidae > Bubalus > Bubalus bubalis. Next base: position 240,249 of record NC_059158.1, read on the forward strand.
GGTGAAGAGAAGCAAGCGTCCTTTGCCTTTAACACCGTAAGACCCGAGGTGGACATCCTTCCGCTTTTCTGGACGTGGAGATGGCGGTGCAGGGCGGGGAGGCCGTGGAGACTCGCGAGCTTGGGTTCCATTTCCAAGGGGTCACCTAGACAGCCTCGTGACCTCCTCAGGCTCAATGCTCCCTGGGTGCAGAGCGAGGCGTAGGGGCCCTTAGGGGGTGACCTCCCCAGGGTTCTGAGAAGGGTGCCACTTCCTCAGACGATCAGTCACTTCAAGTTGTTAAAAACACGTTATCAGAAACCTCCCATATGCCTTTTCTCTGATAATTAGTGATGCCGGGCATCTTTGTATGTGGCTTTGGCCACCTGTATGTCTTCTTGGGAGAAATGTCTATTTAGATCTGTTCATTTTTTGATTGGGCTGTTTGCGTTTTTGACACAGAACCGTGTGAGCTGTTTGCATATTTTGGAGATGAATCCATTGTCCTCTTTGTTTGCAGATACTTTCCCCCTTTCTGAGGGTTGTCTTTGCCTTCTGTTTGCTTTGGCACATCCAGACGAGCTTTGATGCGACAGAGGACAAGGAGACGACACACCTGGGAGGACGAGCAGACGTCAGAGGCAGGAAGTGGGAGCAGGTGGATGGAGTGACCCGCCCACGGTCTGTGGCCGCTGTTCAGGCGAGCTGAGGCTCAGCTGACGGGCTCTGGCCTGCGTCCAGGGTGGAGGCCCAACCCACAGGGGCATGTGAGCACGAGACCTCACGCCGCCCCGGGCGACTCTAGGAGCCGCCTCCTCTCCATGCTGAGCGACGCCCCTGCCCTCAAGCAGCCTTGAACCATGCTCTGCCCTCGGGGCTTTCGTGCAGCTGCCTCCTGGCGGCTGGGCGTCCTCCCGCCCGCCCTCTGCTCAGATGCGCGTGGACACATACTGGGCCCCAGAGAGCTGATGGGCGGCGGGAGCTGAGGACAGAGAGGAGGGGGTGCGGCAGGGCCGGGGCTTGCTGGTCACCAAGCTCTCACGGCCCTTTCCCGGCCCTTGGCGTTTCTCTCTGGCTGTACCAAGTGCAGAAGGCCAGAACCCAGGAAATAAGCAGCAGCTCCAGTCAGGGTCTGTGGTCCCTCCTCTCCTGGCCAGCACACTGCACGCTCCCTGAGCCCCTGGCGGGCCGTGCTGTGCGGATGCGGGTCCCTGGGCGCAGGCATCCTCTGTCCACTGCATCCTGGGGCTGCTCGCGCTGCTGGCTGCATCTGACTGGACCCACGTCCTCAGGGACTGACGCCTGGTTCCACGCAACGGCCTGGCCTCCTGTCCCGGCTCTGCCTCTCCCAGGAAGGGGGAAACAGAGGGGAAAGGTGAGCAACCTCAAATGAGTTCTTTGCACAGCACCTCTGACCACACACACTCAGAATGGATATTTCATAACTGACATGAGAATTACCTTAATCACGGAATCGGCCAAGTGACACTAAAGGGGTTGTGTTCCGTCCCCCCTGGGCCCAGCAGGAGCGCCCAGGGACCCTCTGTGTGCTGGGTGTCTGTTCTCTATGCCAGGGCGGGGGCTTGCCTGCGAGACCCCTGGCCTGCAGGGCAGCGAGGACGCAGCTCGGAGGAGCCACAGCCAGAACGAGTGGTCAGAGCAGTGACTCATCTCGCTCTGCAGCAGCAATCAACGTTCGCTTTCAGGGGAAAACGCCCAGGTCAAACGCAGTTCTTCAGTTATTGGAAACGCTGTGTGGTTCCCCGTCCTTGGCCTGAGTCACTGGCACGAGCCAAGTGTGCGAAGAGAGCCGCCCGCTCAGTGGCCTCACTTGTTTTTGATTAAGATGAACTTTGTGTTAGAGACGGGACATAGCAGCTCTTTCTGAAGTTCGAGGGCCGCATCTGGCTCAGGACCTGCAGAGCCAGGAGTTCTGACCCAGAGGCTCCTGCGCGGAGGTCTGCCGGCCGCAGAGGAGCGGCCGCGATCGGAGGGACAGACACCGACCTGCCCTGCCTCCCGGCCTTGGGGCCTGCGGGCTGGCCTGCGCGCCCAGGCTCGAGACGCTCAGATGGTCCCACGTGTGAGCCCTGGAGCCAAACGCTGCGCCGCCTGGACCCTGAGTAACACTTGGCTGCCTCCCCAGATCAATCTCACTGACGACTGTTGTGAATTCTCTGAAGAACCTGCAACACTGTGCCCTGGAAAGACTTGCAGAGGGGAGACGCCGGCTCTGACTCCAGCTGTATGCACAGGGCGTCACACCGAGTGTCCCGACTGCTCTGACGTGACGCCCAGCGACCGAACGCACAGCCACCCTGCAGCGTGGCCATCAGCCCACGGCGCTGTCCTCCGAAACTCAGAGCGACCGCCCGCCCGCCTGCAGCCCCGGGCCCCAGCCCCGCCCTCCGTCTGCCTGGGCCTGACTCCTCCAGGGGCCTCCTGTGAGCAGAGCCACACGGCATTTGTCTCACCGCGACTGGGTCGCTTCACTGGGCGTCACGTTCTCAGAGTCCGTCCACGGTGTAGCCTGGGTCCGGATTTCCCTCCTTTTGAAGGCTGATAGAGCACTGTGCGGATGGACCACGTTGTCTGTCCTTCTGCGGACGGACACAGGGCTTGCTCCCACCTCCTAGCTGCTGGGAACATGCGAGTGTGAATAGCTCCTGAGGCCCCGCTCTCCTGTCCTGCGGTGCACGCCCGGCGTGGAACCACTGCACCACGTGGTCCTCCCTTGTTCGGGGCCGTGAGGAGCCATCGTGCTGCTGCCGGTGGCGGCTGCGCCGTGTCGGCCCCGCTCCTCCTGGTCCCGGGGCTGCTGCAGTGCTGCCGTCTATTTGGAAACAAGGCACGTCTGCTCCGCATGGTTCGGGGGCTGAAGGCCAGGACAGTGGTGTGGGCAGGCGCGGTGTCTGGGAGGACCTTTCCAGCACACAGGTCTCTGCTCGTGTCCTCACGTGGTGGATGCTGGGGGCGTGGGAGCTTTCAGGGTCCCTCTGACTGGGCCACCAGCCCCGAGCAATGAGCCTTGAGACCCAGCCCTCTCCCAGAGGCCCCTCATGCTGAGACCATTCCCTTCAGTCAGTTCAGTCACTCAGTCGTGTCTGACTCTCTGCGACCCCACGGACTGCAGCACGCCAGGCCTCCCTGTCCATCACCGACCCCCAGAGTCCACCCAAACCCATGTCCATTGAGTCAGGTGATGCCATCCAACCATCTCATCCTCTGTCGTCCCCTTCTCCTCCCGCCCTCAATCTTCCCAGCATCAGGGTCTTTATTGGAAAACACCCTGAGGGGTAGGATTTCAGCAGATGAACTCAGGGACACAGGCATCCAGACCACAGCTCCCTGGGCCCGAATCTTCTCTAAATTAGAGACAGGCAGGTGCAGTGGAGCTGCAAATGGAGCTGGAAGGTAACTGTGTGGGAGCAGGAGCCCCAGGAGAGCCCACCACGTGGCCAGTGTTTCTGGGGCCTCTTCAGGGGATATGTCCTTGTGAAGGAGTGCACTCTGGCAGGAGGCAGGGAGGGTCACCCGCGTGCTGGGTGGCGTCCTCGATGGGGATGGGGGGAAGCCGGGAGGTGAAGTGCAGCCGCTTGAACCTGGCGAGACTGGGCAGGGGGACCACGTGCCTGGGGAACACATGGGGGTTTCAGATTTTGGGGGCCTCTTTGGCCCGGAGGTAGATCTAGGGGAGTCAACTCAAGGGACCTGCTGATACGAGTTCAGACACTTCAAGGGTAATAATCACAGTAAACATGCAAAGAGCTGTGATTTACAGGTGACAGCGCACTGAGTCCCTTCACAGCTCCACGAGGGAAGAACTACAAGCCCCCACTTCACACAAGTGAAGAGCCACCCGAGGTCCCGCCGTGGACGGGGAGGGGCCTGGCTCAGGCTAGGTCGTATGGCTCTGCACTGGGCTCTGTCTTCTCTGCTCGACACCCAGGCGCCCGCTCCCAAGGGAAGCAGACACACAGCCAAGGGCGGGGCGGGAGGGACAGCCTGGAATGTTCTGTCCATCTCTGCAGCCGCTCCTCGAGGGCCCGCTGTGGGGGGACCTCGTCAGACAACACTTCCGGGTCCCTGTGACCGCGGCTCCAGTCGGGCTCCGTTTGTGGAAACTGACATTTCAAGTCTGACGAGCTGGGCCCCCGGGATGGGCTGGGGGTCTTGTGCCTTTGTCTTAGATGTGTCTCTACCAGATACTGTAGCAGGGTCTGCACAGCACGGTCCACGGGGCCAAGCCATTTGACTGAGTTTGAAGTTTTCACCAGCCTTTAAAAAAAATGTGAAACACTTCTCAGACATCACTGAATGGTATTTGACCTCATCGAACAATTCCCATTATCGACAGCAGCACCAGGAATTGCTCTGATGCCTTAAATGACCTTGTTTGCCCAAAGTGTAAATTTTGGCCATTCCCAGCCCAGGGCCCCGTGCCCAAAGCTTCTCCAATGGTTCCCTGTGTTTGGGTTTGTGGGGGCGGGGGTCTTGCTCCATCTATGACCCCAACACTACTCTCACTCCCAGGATTAGTGTGAAACGAGTCCCAGGCATCACACCAAGAAATAAATGAGTTTTAAAAGCACATATGCCTTAGAAAACTTTTTATTTAACATATCAAGCAAATCAATTAAGGATTATATTAAAGGTCCACGATTTTGTATTGTTCAGATTCATCTGGGTTTACCTCAACATTTCCTGACATAAATGTGCCAAAGACCTATCTCTGATCTAGTTGACCTGAAATCAGATTCCAGTGCACATTCATTCGCCAAAAAAAGAATGGTCAAAGAGAACATCACGCAATATTAGAAACACACGAAAGTTTAATTTCCCTGGAGAGCCCTACGGACGAACGGCCGGAGGAAGCCCCAGCACGGACGGCTCACAGGCGACGCAGCTCAGACCAGAGTCGTCCCTGATCATCAGCGCTTTGTGCCCGGAGCCCAGGGCGTAAGGCCCGTGTGATACCCAGAACAGGCTGGCAGGCGCCCCCTGGCCCTGGGAGTCCGCCGCCACCCGCCGGGTTTCTGGGAGACTGGAAGATGGCACCTACATCATGTGACCAGAGAGCCTGGTGCATCAGCCCTGTTTGGGGGCTTCCTTGTGGGTGAAGGAAGGTCGCTCAGCCCTGCTTTGAGGAGGGAACATTTCAAAGCCCCCAGTTCCACCCTCATGCCGGCTGGGGTCTCCCACCCTGCATCTGCGCTGTGTCCACACCAGACACAGCACAGATATGGAGGGTGGCCAGCCCCCCTCCACCCCCTGAGGGTCCCGGGATGCAAGCTGGCCCCCACATCCAGGCTCAGGGACAGCAGCCTCCTCACTGCTAGCATGCTGTCTCCAAAGCAGGACCAGGCCACCTGTCAATCCCGTCTGGATGTTTGGGGCTCAGGTGAGTTCAGAGCACCCAGAGGAGCGAGGGGTGGGGGAGCTCCCTTGCTGCCTCACTGGGGGCAGTGCCAGCCTCAAAGGGGCAAGAGGGGGCGTCAAGCCTGGGGGGCCTGGGGGGCACGGAGCAGGTACGAGGGGAGTCCATGTGACAATGTGGTGCTGAGTGTTGAATGAACTTGAAATCAAAGACAAAACCACAGCCCATGAGAGGAAGCGGAGAGGCTGTAGAGAGTGAGGCTGCAGGGATGGAAAAGCGGCCGTGAGGGCGGGGCCGCAGACACCCAGAGACACGGGGCTCTGCTTTTTCCTTCCCTGATGACAGCGGTGATTGTTTTGTTGTTTTTCTGGTTTTTCAGACTTTGAAGTGATCCGTTAGGGGATTCATAAGAATCAGGGTAAACAAGCAGCCCAGCACATCTTCACGACATGCCACTGGCCTCTGTGGTTTCAGAGCGGGCGTTACGACAGAGTCTGGAATAAACACGAGTGAGGCGTGGAGCTTCGCCCGGAGCCCAGGTCTGGCCTTTCCGGAAGCTGTCGTGGGAACCGATCAAAGAAACTGCAGGAAAACGGCAGCAAGTGGATCAGCCACGATGACCACACCAGCCCTTGACAGAGCACAGCCGGAACGAGCAACAATCAGGCGGGTGAGGGGCACGGCGGGCCCCTTGGAGACCCTGGGGTGGAGACCCCCGAGTCTGCAAGTGCACAGCCCTCGTGGGCCCCGGAATCAGGAGGCCCGGGCGCTGGACTCCAGCAGGTCCAGCCCTCGAGGAGGCGATGGCAGGAGTCGCGATCACAGCACGCAGGGGCATCGGACCTCTGCAGGCTCAGCGCCAAGTCCCGGTTTTAAGGGACGTATTTGCGGCCTGTCCCTGAACACCTGCCCAGTTCCGATCCTGTGTCCCCTTCAGGCTGGGGCTCCCCATCCCTCCCCGGCTGATTCCCAGGATGTGGAGCCCGCCAGTCCCCTCCCCCGGCCTGCCGGGAGGATGCAGGGCGGGACACCGCCCGTTGGGCAGGGGGCAGGTGGGGGAGGGAAAGTTCTAGAGCAGCGTGACCAGAGGGCTGCAGACTGACTGACAGGAGGGGCCCTGCTGTCGTGCGGGACGCAGCCGCCTGCCGGGGGTCCTGGGCATCCCAGGCTCCTGCTGCCGCTGAGCAGGCATCACCCCCGGCCTGTCCGGAGCCGGGGTTGGGGGGCGTCTACTGTGTTGGGAAGGTGGACGGTGGGTGAAGAGGGGCGCTTACCCCTCAGAACCCACCGGGTGACTTTAACACAAGACAAATACAAACAAGCCCCCGCTCCTGAAGGTCCCGGGAGAGCGGGTGCCTCGGTGGAAACAGTGATGGAGCCGCGAGGGGCCTGGGCAGCGGAGCCGCGGCCCCGGCCTGACTCAGGGAGGAAGTCGTGTTTCCACTCAGCTCAAAACAAGTGGTTTCAGGACGGCGCGTGTGTCACCGGCATTTCCCTGTTGTGTTTATGAGACGAGGTGGGAATAGGCCCCGTGGTTACTCTAATCTTGCCTTTTACAAGAAACAAGAAGCCCCCAGTGGAACACTGGGAGGGGGCTGAGAGGCAGGAGGCGCCGGGGAAACCCGAGGACGCCCGCGGGGAGGGGGCCCGCTCCAGGCTGGGCCCCGGGCCGAGCCCCCTGTCCAGCGGCGCCATCTCAAGATGGGCCGTGCCAACAGCCGACATCCGGGGGGCGGGAGACACAGGTCCACCCCAGGGTCAGGCTGGGCCGGGAGCCCTGGAGGATGGTCAGCATGCAGCAGCTGTGTGGGGTGCCAGGCCCCTTGAAAGGCTGGGGCCCAGGTGTCCTAGGGACCCTGAGGTCAGCAGTTTCCCCAGAAACCAGTTCAGAGGTCACAGCTCCTACCCTGTGGGGACAGGGCTGCACTGTTAAGGGCTGAAGCGAGAAAGTGGCTGTTCTGGTGACATGTGAATGGTGTCCGCCACCCCGGGGAGGCGGCCAGACTCCTAGAACACAGCGTCTGTGGAGGCCCAGCCCCAGGCCCCAGCTGTGGAATGTGAGCCAGGGGCCGGGGGCCGGGGTCCAGGGACCAGGGGGCCTGGGGCCATGGGCCAGGGGTCGGGGCCCGGGGACCAGGGGGCCGGGGGCCATGGGCCGGGGGTCAGGGTCCGGGGACCAGGGGGCCGGGGGCCTGGGGCCAGGGGCCATGGGCCGGGGGTCGGGGCCCGGGGACCAGGGGGCCGGGGGCCATGGGCCGGGGGTCAGGGGCCAGGGACCAGGGGGCCGGGGGCCATGGGCCGGGGGTCAGGGTCTGGGGACCAGGGGGCCGGGGGCCATGGGCCGGGGGTCAGGGTCCGGGGACCAGGGGGCTGGGGGCCTGGGGCCGGGGCCCTGGCCTCCTGCCCTCGGAAGTAAGGTTCACAGGAGGCTCCAGGATGAGCAGCCCGGGTGAGCTGCCTTTGAAGTGCCACGCCGGGTTTGTGTCTATATTTAAACCAGAGTGAAAGACAATAAACCAGATGAAAGAGTTCGCTGAAAACAGCCTCCTCGGCAGTGGTGACGCCGGGCAGCCGGCCGTCTGGGCGAAGCGTGTTCCACTCACCTGTTTGGGTGGTGATCAGGCAGCAAAACAACGGGAGAAAAAAATCCCCACTTTTTCACAAGGAGGCTTTACTGGAAAATCTTCTAATAAACAGAGTCGGAAGCACAGCAATCTCGAAACCGCCTTCTCTTCACTCAGTGTTGTTTTCACGATCGGCTCTCTCCGTGGCCAGCGCCCTGAGGCCTGGGCACCAGGTCCCCTCTGGTGGCCGGTGGTCACACGCTGCACCCCAGGCTGCACCCCTGTCATCCGTCAGGGACTGAACTGGTCCCCTCAAGATTCATGAGCTGCAGCCCAAGCCCGTACCTCGGGTCTGGAGACGGGCCTGTAAAGAGGTGAGGTGGGGTCCCTCGGGTGGGTCCTGACCCCACAGGACTGGTGTCTCAGGTCAAGAGGAGGTGAGGACACAGGCAACACGGCACGCACAGGGCAACGACCGCCTGGGGGCAGGGGCGCGGGTGGCACACGCAGGCCCGGGGCAGCGGCCTCGGGAGGACACCCTGGGCCCGGCCGGCCAGCCTCCAGGGCTGAGTGTGGACAGCCTTCCTGGCCCGGCCGGCCAGCCTCCAGGGCTGAGTGTGGACAGCCTTCCTGGCCCGGCCGGCCAGCCTCCAGGGCTGAGTGTGGACAGCCTTCCTGGCCCGGCCGGCCAGCCTCCAGGCTGAGTGTGGACAGCCTTCCTGGCCCGGCCGGCCAGCCTCCAGGGCTGAGTGTGGACAGCCTTCCTGGCCCGGCCGGCCAGCCTCCAGGGCTGAGTGTGGACAGCCTTCCTGGCCCGGCCGGCCAGCCTCCAGGGCTGAGTGTGGACAGCCTTCCTGGCCCGGCCGGCCAGCCTCCAGGGCTGAGTGTGGACAGCCTTCCTGGCCCGGCCGCCCTGTCTGTGGTGCTGCTGTCTGTGGCGGCCTGGGCAGACCCACACCATCTTTCTAGACACTTCTTTTTTTAAGAAAAAGGAAGCTTGGAAATCAGCGAGTCCCCCTCACTTTACAGACAAGAAAAATGAGCCCCCAAATCTGTGATGCATCTGAGCTCAACCCACAACCACTGAGCAAGTTGATGGGCTCCCCCTACCAGGAGGCTGGCCAGGGCAGCGTGAGAACTGAGGCTGCTGGGGGCAAGTTCCGGACATACTTTAAAGGCAGACAACAGGATCTGCCAATCAATCCAATGTGGGCCAAGTCCCGAGACCTGGCTGCAGAGACCCAAGGTCCTGAGCTCAGACAAGGTACCCAAGGTCTCGGCGGGGCCCGGGGGTCCAGGCAAAGCCAAGAGGGCGCGTGGGGCTGGTGAGAGGGTCATGGTTGGCGCGAGGATGCTGGGAGGGGCGGGGACTCGCGCTCGCACACGCAGACAGCGCGCCCAGCCCTCAGTGCGGAAGAGCTACAGGCCACTCCTCCGCCCCTGGGCTCCGTCATGAATCCTACGTCGGCAGGTTACAGACCCCATGACACGTTTTCCTACTTTTGGTTTAGACAGGCTTTTAAAGCAATTAAGAAAAAGTGTCATTGATGTATATTCTTTCTCATTTTTAAAACATTCAGTGTTCTTCAGTGTGTGTGTAGGTAATAATTTCCACCTAGCATCTTCCCCTTTGATTGAAAATCTTCCTTGAACATTTCTTATAAAATAGGTCTTTGTTTGCTGGAAATGAATTGCCTCAGCTTTACTTTGTCTGAAAACACCTATACTCTACCCCCTCATTTTGGAGAGCTATGCTGACTTGGTAAAGAATTTCAGATGTGCAATTTGTTTCAGTACTAAAGATGTTTATCCACTGTCTTTGGCAAGGTTAGTCCTCCTATAATTTCCACTCATTAAATCCACCTGTTTAGGCTACAAATACGTTCAATACATCTTCTATGAGACAGCCATTCAAATACTTGAAGACAGGTATTATTGAGCAGTATATTAATTTAAAGACTCAGTGCCAAGGTGCCAGGTACTGTCACAGAAATCGGCATAATTGTAGCTTTCCAAGACGGTGTGGCAGGTGAACCTCCAGGGAGCCAGTGAGGCCTGGCTGGTGAGGCTGAGTCAGGGGCTGCGGCCACCCTATCCGTGGGGAACCACCACCCCAGCCTCACTCGGCATCGTGTGTCCTGCTGAGAAGCGGCCTCAGTGGCCGGCCAGGCCTTGCCCAACTGGCTTGAGGCTGGAGAGGCTTACAATTTATACTGGAAGCCTGAAAGTGAAAGTGAAGTTGCTCAGTCTTGTCCGACTCTTTGTGACCTTATATGGACTGTAGCCTACTGCGGGCAGGAATCCCTCAGAAGAAATGGAGTGGCCATCATGGTCAACAAGAGAGTCTGAAATGCAGTACTTGGATGCAATCTCAAAAACAACAGAATGATCTCTGTTCATTTCCAAGGCAAACCATTCAATATCACAGTAACCCAAGTCTATGCCCCAACCAGTAACACTGAAGAAGCTGAAGTTGAACGGTTCTATGAAGACCTACAAGACCTTTCAGAACTAACACCCAAAAAAGATGTCCTTTTCATTATAGGGGACTGGAATGCAAAAGTAGGAAGTCAAGAAACACCTGGGGTAACAGGCAAATTTGGCCTTGGAATACGAAATGAAGCAGGGCAAAGACTAATAGAGTTTTGCCAAGAAAATGCACTGGTCATAACAAACACCCTCTTCCAACAACACAAGAGAAGACTCTATACATGGACATCACCAGATGGTCAACACCGAAATCAGATTGATTATATATTTTGCAGCCAAAGATGGAGAAGCTGTATACAGTCAGCAAAAACAAGACCAGGAGCTGACTGTGGCTCAGACCATGAACTCCTTATTGCTAAATTCAGACTGAAATTGAAGAAAGTAGGGAAAACCACTAGACCATTCAGGTATGACCTAAATCAAATCCTTATGATTATACAGTAGAAGTGAAAACAGATTTAAGGGCCTAGATCTGATAGATAGAGTGCCTGATGAACTATGGAATGAGGTTCGTGACATTGTATAGGAGACAGGGATCAAGACCATTCCCATAGAAAAGAAAGGCAAAAAAGCAAAATGGCTGTCTGAGGAGGCCTTACAAATAGCTGTGAAAAGAAGAGAAGTGAAAAGCAAAGGAGAAAAGGAAAGATATAAGCATCTGAATGCAGAGTTCCAAAGAATAGCAAGGAGAGATAAGAAAGCCTTCCTCAGTGATCCATACAAAGAAATAAAGGAAAACAACAGAATGAGAAAGACTAGAGATCTCTTCAAGAAAATCAGAGATACCAAGGGAACATTTCATGCCAAGATGGGCTCGATCAAGGACAGAAATGGTATGGACCTAACAGAAGCAGAAGATATTAAGAAGAGGTGGCAAGAATACACAGAAGAACTGTACAAAAAAGATCTTCATGACCCAGACAATCACGATGGTGTGATCACTTACCTAGAGCCAGACACCCTAGAACGTGAAGTCAAGTGGCCCTTAGAAAGCATCACTACAAACAAAGCTAGTGGAGGTGATGGAATTCCAGTTGAGCTATTTCAAATCCTGAAAGATGATGCTGTGAAAGTGCTGCACTCAATATGCCAGCAAATTTGGAAAACTCAGCCGTGGCCACAGGACTGGAAAAGGTCAGTTTTCATTCCAATCCCAAAGAAAGGCAATGCCAAAGAATGCTCAAACTACCGCACAATTGCACTCATCTTACACGCTAGCAAAGTAATGCTCAAAATTCTCCAAGCCAGGCTTCAGCAATACTTGAACTGTGAACTTCCAGATGTTCAAGCTGGTTTTAGAAAAGGCAGAGGAACCAGAGATCAAATTGCCAACATCTACTGGATCATCAAAAAAGCAAGAGAGTTCCAGAAAAACATCTATTTCTGCTTTATTGACTATGCCAAAGCCTTTGACTGTGTGGATCACAATAAACTGTGGAAAATTCTTCAAGAGATGGGAATAACAGACCACCTGACCTGCCTCTTGAGAAACCTGTATGCAGGTCAGGAAGCAACAGTTAGAACTGAACACGGAACAACAGACTGGTTCCAAATAGGGAAAGGAGTAAGTCATTTTGTACATTTGTCACCCTGCTTATTTAACTTATATGCAGAGTACATCATGAGAAACGCTGGGCTGGAAGAAGCACAAGCTGGAATCAAGATTGCCAGGAGAAATATCAATCACCTCAGATATGCAGATGACACCACCCTTATGGCAGAAAGTGAAGAGGAACTCAAGAACCTCTTGATGAACGTGAAAGAGGAGAGTGAAAAAGTTGGCTTAAAGCTCAACATCCAGAAAACGAAGATCATGGCATCCGGTCCCATCACTTCATGGGAAATAGATGGGGAAACAGTGTCAGACTTTATTTTTCTGGGCTCCAAAATCACTGCAGATGGTGACTGCAGCCATGAAATTAAAAGACGCTTACTTCTTGGAAGGAAAGTTATGACCAACCTAGATAGCATATTCAAAAGCAGAGACATTACTTTACCAACAAAGGTTCATCTCGTCAAGGCTATGGTTTTTCCAGTGGTCATGTACGGATATGAGAGTTGGACTGTGAAGAAAGCTGAGTGCCGAAGAATTGATGCTTTTGAACTGTGGTGTTGGAGAAGACTCTTGAGCGTCCCTTGGACTGCAAGGAGATCCAACCAGTCCATCCTAAAGGAGATCAGCCCTGGGATTTCTTTGGAAGGAAAGATGCTGAAGCTGAAACTCCAGTACTTTGGCCACCTCATGGGAAGAGCTGACTCATTGGAAAAGACTCTGACGCTGGGAGGGATTGGGGGCAGGAGGAGAAGGGGACGACAGAGGATGAGATGGCTGGATGGCATCACCGACACGATGGACGTGAGTTTGAGTGAACTCTGGGAGTTGGTGATGGAAAGGGAGGCCTGGCATGCTGCGATTCATGGGGTCACAAAGAGTCAGACACGACTGAGAGACTGAATTGGACTGAACTGGAACTGGACTGTAGCCTACCAGGCTCCTCTGTCCATGGAATTTTCCAGGTAAGAGTACTGGCGGGTTGCCATTTCCTTTTCCAGGGGAACTTCCCAACCCAGGGATTGAACCCAGGTCTCCCGTATTGCAGGCAGACCCTTTACCATCTGAGCCACCTTGGAAGACCCACCTTGGAAGAGCCACCGGAAGCCCGGCTAGAGCCTTTTGGGTTCACAGCCCTGGATTTAATGGAGCAAGATCCGGCAGGGAGAGGCGCGAGGTAGGGGGAGGACTGGGCACCGGTGTTTGTAAACGGCACAAGTGGTCAGAGCAGGGACCCCCGACTTTCCTGGACGTGGGTCAGCTAAGGCACCAGGTCTGAACACTTCTTCTAAAAAGCGGACTTCAGTGTGACCTCTTCCAGAGCCTCTGTGTCCGCTGGGACCCCTGGTGCCGCCTGCACGTGTCCTGACCCCTGACCCAGGAGTTCTGCCCTGGACCCGCCCGTCTTCCTGGCCAGTGGGATCCGTCCCTCCGTGCCTTCTCATTCTCACAGCCCTGGGGGTCCTGAGTAGGTACATCCAGCTTCTTCAAACCCAAACAGAAACGTTGGGCTGCTGGGCGCGATGAGGATGAAAGCTGGTAAGTCAGACGGGCCTGACGGGGGAAAGGCCCCCTGATCACGGGGCCTGGCCGGGGTGCAGGGTCTGGGGGGCGGCGCGCAGGCCTTGCGGCCTGGGGTTTCCGCGCCTGGGCCCCGTCCGTGCCTCCGTGCCGGTGTCAGGAGCTGGGCGAGCAGCTGGGCCCCGGTGGGGCTGGAGAAGGGGCCGGTGCGGGACGCACACCTCTCTCTCGTCACCAGCAGGCGAAGACGGCTCCGTCCTTCGACTCAAGGCAGTTTTCCCAGGCTCCGAGAGGAGCCCGCAGGCCGGTCTTGCGGGTGGCACCTCGGGCCCCGGCTCCTGCGAGGGCTCCGCGCTCTGAGCTGAGCAGCCCGGGGCCCGCCCCGGGGCCGCCCCCGCCGTCGCCCCACCGCCCTCTCCTCTGACGGCGGAGAGTCCGTGCGGGCCTGCGCTCCCCGCTGACCGTCGGCTCTGGGGCCAGGGGTCCTGTTTGGGCACAGAGCCACCTTGTTTTTGAGAAGCAGCTTGCGTTTCCCATTTCGCCTCCATCTGGCTCCATCTCCACCGCTCCTCACGCGGCCCACCTTCGGGCCGGCCTCTGTCCAGCCTTTGCAGCCGACCGCCCCTGTCGAACCCGTTTCTTTTGGGATCGCTTTTCCTTCTTACCTTTGAGTTCGACGCTTAGCTCATTTTCAACATCTCTTCCTCTTGGAGTTTTTCTTTAGCTGCATCTCACATTTTGGTGTGAAATTATTATTATTCAGCTATTTTTTCTAATTTTTGCGATGGTTTCTTCTTTGACCAATGTGTTCTTCAGAAATCGGGTCTAAAATTCACACATGTACTTTTTTTTTTAAAGTTCCCTTCTCATCATTAATTTCTAATAGTTTTCTTGTGGTTAGGGAACGTGATGCTGATTGTTATTTCTTGACACTTGCTTTATGGCTGCTATATGGTTAATTGATAATGATAGTAGGCTTCTATAAACTTCTGCCAGATTGCTTTCTAATTGTGCTTTTCAAGTTTTCTTTAAATTTTATAATTATTTTGCCTTCTTAATCCATGAATACTAAGAAGAATGTGTTTAAAAAAAAAAACCTACCAATCTGACTGTGGATTTCAGCAGTTTTTAAATTATATTTCTTGAGATCATATCATTAAGTGTACCCTAAGTTTAGAACTATTTTATCTTCCTGGAGAATTATTACTTTTACCATTACATAGTAACAATTTTTATTCCTGAGCACATTTTGCTTTAAAGTCTCCTCTATTTGATATCAAATTAGCACTACCGCCTTCATCAATATTTTCCTGGCATACTGTTTTATTTTTTCCCTGGCCTGGCATTCTTTTGCTTTCACTCTTTATGAATCTTTATCTTTTAGGACCTGTGTGTGTCTAGGCATTCAGTCATATCTGACTCTTTGCGACCCTGTGGACTGTAGCCCGCCAGGCTCCTCTGGGATTCTCCAGGCAAGAATACTGGAGTGGGCTGCCATGCCCTCCTCCAGGGGATCTTCCTGACCCTGGAATTGAACCTGCATTTCCTGTCTCCTGCACTGCAGGCAGATTCTTTACCTGGTGGGCTGTCAGGGAAGCCTGCTTAGGATCCAGAAATAACATATTTAAAAATACCATGTACACGGAATTTGTTATTGTTCTGAGGTTCTAGTTTATCTGAAAACATTGTGATATTGTTTTAATTAAAAATATTTTTACTTTCGTGTTCACATTTTCTATTTACTTTTTTATACTTCAGTTTCCCTCAAATTAATTCCACTGTTTAATTCCTCACCAACATAGATTTGAAAGTTTTCTATATTTTTCTTTTAAAAGAGGGCCATTTTTCATTTTAAAATTTAAGACATAAAAAGTTTCAAAAAATAGTATGAAGGATTCACATATTCCTTCTCTTCACCCAACTTCTCCATATATTAGTCACTGAACAATGACCCAAACCAGGAAATCCACATTGGAAAGATTTATTATTAATGCATCTGCCGATCTTGTTCCAGCATCACCAAGTGTCCGTGGAGGTCCTTTTCCCGTCTCAGGGGACTGCCGTGCCTCCAGCCTGGGACAGCGCCTGGTCGTGTTCCGTGGCTCTGCGTCCCGAGGCGGTTAGTGTGGCACTTTGTGGACTGTCCCTTAGACGTGCTTGTTTCGTGCTTCTTTTTGATTAAATTTATGAGTGTTGCTTCTCTGACATTTTTGCCAAAAAGTATGTTAATGCTGCCAGTTGGCAAACTGGAGGGGTTTCGTTCCAAATACTGTGCTTATCAGATACCGTTCTGGCCGTACCTCCCAATTCAGTGGGACGAGGTCAGCCCCAGGGAGCCCGCTGCCTCCCACAGCCCAGAGAAGCTGCTGGGGCAGCTGTTGGAGCGGCCTCTTGGGAGCTGGTCTGGTACTACTCAGAAGGGCGGTTTATTCAACTGTAAGATCCAGTGAGGTGTGCTTCCTTCTGAACATTAAACCATATTCTAAACTGCTATTGCAGGAATCCAGTAACTCTGAGAAAGAACCTCCTTTAATGAGAGCTGGGGGAAAATCAGAGATGCTCCTTGTACCTGTCTTACCAGAATTTATTTTGAGGCAGAAAATTTTGACTTTGCTCAGTATCTGATTAAATCTTAAAAATCATGCAGGCAACTTATAAGGGGAAATAGACCCAAAGAACAAAGACAGTGATTTTCCAAGGGCCTCAGGAGCAAGTCAAATAGAAATCTGCTTGGACCTCCTGCCTCTGGTTTGCACTGACTGTGAGAACAAGGTCACTGGCAGGGAAGTCAACCGTCTGGTGCTTGAGGCAGAACTATTTGTGCCACGTCTGTGCCCCTGAGAAACATGTGAGTACTGGGAGAACATGCCAGCCGATCCTGTAGCCTGGAGACGCAGGTGTATTTTGAGGCTTCGTGTATTTGGCATCTTTACTGAGCAACTACCAGCACTTGCCTACGGTTACAATCCCACTTCTGTTGCTTTTCTGCCTCGGAAGTACCTAGCAACCTAGAGCACTGTGTGTGTCGTGTGAGCCCGACCCCTTGCTACAGATGAGTCAAAAGATGCATCGAGAGTTGAAGCGCATCCCGGCTGCTGCAGAGCTGAAGCGGAGGCTGGACAGAGGGGCCGCCCAGAGCCTCCCGTGCCGTCCTTCGCCCACTCATGTGGGCTTCCTCTGCTCTTCCCAACCATGGGCATGGAGAGCGTCTATCCACCACCACCTCCCACCTAAAACGAGCCTTTAAAGCCCGCAACCCTCCTCTAAGCACTCCCTTAGCTGCATCCCCCCAATTTTCTGTTTTCATTCAGTTCTTTTCCATTTCAAAGTATTTTCTAAATTCTCTGGTGATTTCCTCCTTGGGTTAGGTTCCAAATATTTGGAAGTGTGTTAACTTTGGAATATTTAGCTTTATTTTATTGACTTCTAATAAAAGTTAACACAGTTTATTGACTTGAATTCTCCATACGATGCACATATGTCATGTGTTAGATCTGTCTGCAGCCCCGTGTAAGCTCAGTCTGTCCTGGTGAATGTTCTATGGACCTTAACAGCGTGTATCCTACAGGTGCTGAATGTAGAGTTTCATGAATGCACTCAGATTAAGATAGGTGGTGGTATTACTCAGAACCTACATCTTTCCTTTTTTTTTTGGTCCAGTTGTATCAATTGCTAAGGAGTTTAAAACTCCAAATATGGTAATATCAGAATTGCCCATTCCTCCCTTTCTCATTTTTTCTTCATGTATTTCAATGCTCTATTTGTTCTGTTATTAGGTCAGACACATGCAGAATCATCTTTTTGAATTATAATT
This sequence comes from Bubalus bubalis, assembly GCF_019923935.1. Taxonomy (NCBI): domain Eukaryota; kingdom Metazoa; phylum Chordata; class Mammalia; order Artiodactyla; family Bovidae; genus Bubalus; species Bubalus bubalis. Next base: position 257,546 of record NC_059158.1, read on the forward strand.
ATGAAAAGTCCTTCTTTGTCGCTTGTGACATTTTCGTCTTGAAATCCACTTTATCTCGTATTAGTAGAGCCACTTCAGCCTTCTTTATGCTTAACTGTTTGCATGGTGTACTTTTTCCATCCAGTTACTTTCAATCTAGGCTTCCCTGGTGCCTCAGCTGGTAAAGAATCCACCTACAATGCAGGAGACCTGGGTTTGATCCCTGGGTTGGGAAGATCCCCTGGAGAAGGGAAAGGCTATCCACTTCAGTATTCTGGCCTAGAGAATTCCATGGGGCCATGGGATCGCAAAGAGTCGGACACGACTGAGCAACTTTCACTTCACTTTCAACCTATCTGTGGTTTTAATTATAAAGTACGTCTTTTTTCTGTGTCTTTAAATATAAAGTGAATCTTCTGTATTTAGCGTAATTTGGGTTTATGTTGCTTAATATCCATTTGACATCCTTTTTGCGCTTTTAATTGACATGTTTAGCCTTTTAACGTTTAATGAAACCACTGCTGTGGTTTTGTTTGGGTAAACCACTCTATTGTTTGCTTTCTATTCTTTCAGACATTTTAAATACTAGAGTACAACGTATTATTTCAACTGTAACTGAGTTTCTCCATTTTGTACTGCTCTTCCGCTGTACTCCCCTGTATACCTGCTGTACTGCTGGCTGTGGGACTGCAGGGCACCCCCTTCGCATCCATCTGCAGCCAATATATCCTTCACCAACTCCTGGAGAAATCGCTAATAATCTGATCAGCAACCAACTGCAGCTGGTTGGTTAGACTTACATGCAAAGAGTCTGTGCGAGTTTCTTGCCTGTAGCTTTAATCTCAGGCTACATCTTGGTCTTTAGCTCAACTGCTCTACTTCTCAGGTGTTCAGGGGTGTTGGCCAGAAAGTTAGGCAGAATTTGGGGGTCTTGTCTCTGGCGCCTTCTTTCCTAAAATCCATCCTCTCGCTCCAGTAGGGGTGCTTTTCCGGACACAATCTTCTAAAAGCAGAAACACATCAGTTCCCCCCTGGAGCCCCTTGCCACCCTCCTCACTGTGCCAACTGCATCTGGTTCCTAGCCACAGGCCACAGAAGCAGGAACCGCTCCAGGCACTGTGATCGTTGAGTGGACGCCGCCTGCTCCGTCCACTCTTCAGGGCCTTCAGGTGGTTGCCTTATGGACGATGGCCAGAGTTCTTGGTTGTCAACCCCAAGAGTTATCCGAGAGGATTTTACCCAGCAAGGAGAATTAGAACCCTACCTTTTGAAAGATGAAGCTTTACTCTGACGGTAATAGCGTCTGTCTACAATGTGAGAGACCTGGGTTCAATCCCTGGGTTGGGAAGATTCCCTGGAGAAGGAAATGGCAACCCACTCCAGTACTCTTGCCTTGAAAATCCCATGGATGGAGGAGCTTGGTGCAGGCTACTATCCATGGGGTTGCAAACAGTCGGGCACGACTGAGCGACTTCAAAACACTAATACTCCTAGGATGCATAAGGGAAATACCTGTATTTTTCTATGTAAACTTGTCTCCTTTCACAGAGGCCGTCTTTTTCTGAGAGTTACTTTCAGAACGCACCCACAGCGCTTTGGCGCGAGGGGCTGCTCCACCTGCTGGAGTCTGCGGCTGGCGCCACGGCAGCAGCCGTCAGCGCCCTCCTTAGCTGAGGCGAGGCCGCAGCTCCGGCCCCTCAGGACGTGACCCGGGACAACGCGCCCTAACCAAGAGCCTCAGCCACACCTTGTTTGGCCGTGCGTGCAGGCACTTGTGGGGCTCAGTGCCTCTCGGCCCCTCGCTGGGCCTGACGCCGCCTCACCCTCCAGACATCTCTTTTCAATCACAAAAGGGTTCCCGGCAGTCACTTCTACTAGCTCTACTGATTGTTGCTGTTCAGTCGCTCAGTCGTGTCCTACTCTTTGCAACTCCATGGACCGCAGCACACCAGGCCTCCCTGTCCATCACCAACTCCCGGAGTTTGCTCAAACTCATGTCCATCGAGTCGGTGATGCCATCCAACCATCTCATCCTCTGTCACCCTCTTCTCTTCCTGCCCCCAATGTTTCTCAGCATCAGGGTCTTTCCCAACGGATTACACTTTACTATAACTGAGCTGGGCTACTCAGTGGCTATTTTTGCATGTCTTTCCTGTTTAAAATTTTACTATGGAAAATTTCAACTGTATCAAAAGTGAAGAGGATGATATATGTATGTCTCTCACTTTAAGCTCAGTGAGGAAGGCACGCTGAAAGGCGAGATGGGCCCCTTGTGCCAGCTAGCCAAGCTGTGATGGCGAATGAAAAGTTCTTAAAGGAAATGAAGAGTGCTGCTCTCCTGAACACACAGGTGATAAGAAAGTGAAACAGCCTCACTGCTGATAAGGAGAAAGTGGAGAGAAGAACGACCAGCTGCGTCATCCCCTTCAGCTGACATGTAATCCAGAGCAAGGCCCAGCTCCCTTCACTGTGAGGCCAAGGCGGGTGAGGAGGCTGCCGGAGAGCAGCGTGAGACCAGAGGCTGGCTTGCAGGGCCGCTGGGAAGCCGCCGCCTCTGGGACAGGAGTGCTCCGTGAGGCGCTGGTGCCAAAGCGCAGGCAGGTGCCGAGAGGACGGAGTCACGGCAGCCACGGGGTGCCACCAGCCACCGTCCAGCGGAAGGAGTGCTTATCCAGGACTCTGGTGCTCGGAGAGGCCCATGCCGGCGTCCAAGCTTCCAAGGGAGACTGACGCTGTTGGTAGCAGCTCTGGCAGCTGGTGACCAAGTGAGGCCAGTGCTCATCTACCATCTGAAAATCCTGGGGCCCTTAAGAATCATGTTAAATCTACTTTGCCTGTGCTCTGTAAATGAACAACAAAGTTGGGATGACAGCAATTTACTGCATCATTTACTATTTTAAAAAATTTCCTGGTGACTCAGATGGTAGAGAATCTTGCAGGAGACCCAGGTTTGATCCTTGGGTCATGAAGATCTTTTGGAGAAGGAAATAGCAACCCACTCCAGTAATCTTGCCTAGAGAATTCCATGGACAGAGGAGCCTGGTGGGCTACAGTCCATGGGGTCACAAAGAGTCAGACATGACTGAGCAACTAACTCTTTTTTTTTTTTTTTTTTTTTACTATTTTAAGCTCACTGTTGAGACCTACTGCTCAGAAAACAAGATTCTTTCCCAATTACTGCTCGCTGACAGGCACCTGCTCACCCAAGAGCTCTGACGGATGATGAGGCTCGCACTGTTTCACACCTGCTAACACAGCCAACTTGCAGCCCACGGAGCCCTGACTTTCAAGTCTTGCCATTTAAGAAACCCATCTCACAAGGCTATAGCTGCCATAGACCAGCAGTTCTTCGATGGATCTGGGCAACCTCCTGGAGAAGAGTCGGCATTCCAGATGCTGCCAAGGACGTTTGTGATCTGTGCAAAGAGGTCAGAATGTCCACAGTAACAGGAGCTGCAGGAAGTGGATCCCAGCCCTCAGGGATGGCTTCTCAGGGCTCAAGATTCTTGTTCATGTATGACAAAAACCCACAAAATTCTGTAAAGAAATACTCGTCAATTTAAAAAAAAAAATAAGGAAAAAAAAAAGGAATAAGAGACTTCAGTGGAGGAAGCAGCAGCGAGTGTGGTGGAACAGCAGGAGGACTGCAGTCACGCACGGAGCCTGAAGACGGGACTGAAGCGCATGGACCTCAGGATGAAGTCTGAACAGAGGAGGAGCTGCTTCCCATGGATAAGCAAAGGAAGCGGTTGCTTGAGACAGAATTTACTCCTGGTGAAGATGCTGTGAAGACTGTGGAAATTATAACAAAGGTTTAGGATATTCTACAAAGCTTAAAAGCTAAAACAGTGGCAGAGTTTGAAAGGCTGGACTCCAATTTTCAAAGAAGTTCTACTACGGGTAAAATTCCACCAAACAGCACTGCTACTGCAGAGAAGCCACTGGTGAAAGGCAGTCAATCCATGAGGCAAAGTTCACTGACTCATCTTAAGGAACGGCCACAGCCACTACGACTTTCGGCGACCACCACGCTGAGAACCGGCAGCCGTCAACACAGAGACGAGACCCTCCACCAGCAGAAAGACTGTGAGTCACTGAGGCTTAGATGGTGTTCGGTCGGCACTGTTTAGCAATAAAGCATGTTTTAACGGAAGTATGTACACTTTTTAGGTATGCTATTGCAACTTAGCGCGCACTGCAAACGCACCCTGAGAATCCACCAATCTTCATGCTCGCCCCTTCTACTGCGGGGGCCTGGGCTGAGCCCACGGTCGAGGCCGACCGCAGCAATTCTGCTCATCGTCCACGGCATGCTCTTCACTCCCCTGTATTTCCTGTAGATTATGAGGCAGACAGACCCAGACTTCAAGTCTCACTTTTTAGCAAGAATTCGTCGTTGTATTGTGAGACGTATTTCTGATTATCGGATAAAAGGTATGCTCTGCACACTCAGTCTGACTTGGTACCATCAGCTCCTGGCATGCGGAGTGGGGTCGTCAAAACAGGAGGTTCATGGCTCCTTTCTCAATTTTTAAAAGTTGCCATAAATACTCACGTCTGTGAGTGACAAATACGAAGCACGCACATGTAAGCAGTTTGGTGTTATGATCAAACAAAACAAAAAAACAAAAAGTCAACCTGAACTTTCAGTTACAGACGGCAGATTGAAACCACACATTAACCTTACCTCTAACCAAACCCTACGAAAATGACAGAGCAGTGTGTGCACACACCATTCACGCCCAGTGCACGCACAGTCCACCTTCTGCACACAACACAGATGTAATTACATAGACAGAGTTAAAACCACAGTTAAATAAACACACAGGAGTTTAAAAGCTGCCAAGAGTATGGGTGAGTGGAAACTGATGGGTCAAACTTCGATCCTTAGTTGGTGGCATGAGAACAAAGATGCAGCCTAGTTCACTGCAGAACTGAGCCCGCGAGTCAAGAGCTTGTGCTACGGGAACTCCCCAGATGGGGATAAAGCCCAGCGGTCCACAAAGGCTGTTAAGAAAGAGGCAGCTTCCCCCCACCACCAACCCACCACAGTGGAGCCGGGGCTTCCTTCTCCTCAACAGTGAACGCAGGAGCCTGTGTGGGACCAGGGCCACAGCGGCGGGGACACTTGCATGAAAAGCTCTGCCCCAGCCCTGCCAGAGGACTGACTAGGGGCAGCTACTTCACACGAGTATTAATACATGAGAGACACTCAACTCTATGTATTTTAGGAAACTTGTCTTCATTAAAAGCTAGCGGAGACACGTTTTGACCTTCATACAACCACCGGCCGAGCCCGTAAGCACCTGAGCAAGACAGAGGCAGCACTCTCTGAAACCACGTCAGAGTAAAAGGCAATCTCTTCAGTTCACCTTCAAGAAAACCGGCTGCAGGACGGGGCGGGACTGACTCGGGTACCACCCCCACGGCAGTGAAGCTTGTCTTCGACGACGGGGGTCGTTTCTGGAATGCACTTTCACGGACGCCACCGTTTTGCAAACCCAGACTGTTTCTGGGACTCTCCTAGCGCAGAAGGCCAGGCCGACGTGCAGCTGTGGCCATGCCAAACGCAAGGGCCTCTGCGCACCTCACTGCTCAGCACCTTCTTCCCTCTTTGTAAGGTTGCTCCACGTCCTGCTCTACTTCTTGGCTTCCTCCCAACACCGCTGCATCCAGCGATCTCCTCAACTACTAAATTCTCTTCCACAGCCCAAGCAGGTCTTCTCCAGGAGCTGCCTCCTCCGTGAGCCCAGCTTTGAGTCTGGAGTTCGTGTGTGCCCACGCTCCACTGAGAGCTGGAGATGCTGAGTCTCTGCATCACCGCCACTGTCCTTGGCTGCTGTGCGGCTCCGAGCCCGACACTCTTCGTCTGGCTCCCAGGGGCCTGGCAGGGGGGAGCCGCCGACAAGAGGACAGTTAGCAGGACGCCTAGTAATGGTATCCAACAACGATCAGAAGACACAGGTAAACCGGGATTTAAGTGTTTACTCTGGGTGTTAAAATTAGACATACAAAAAAATTACATAGCAAATGAAAGTGTTGAAATAAAAAAAATACCAATTATGTCTTGTATTAAAGACACATTCTTTATTGACTCAAGAAGGGTCTTCATCATACACTTAAAATAAGGCAAATGCTCAGGACTGTGGCTCTGTACTCTGAGTTACAGCCACAGTGGGTACAGGGGTGAACATGCCTAGGAGAGCTCCACCTTCAGTGTATTTCTTCATAAGTTTTGTTCAAGACAAAACCTTCCTTGACCCCAAACGAACAAACACAAGACTGACTGACTTCAAGTGATGGACACAGCACATGGCCACGGAGGACCTCAGAGCTCCCTGTACAGATACACGAACGCCAGCGTCAGAAACGGGCCTGTGGCCTTGGGGAACAAGCCAAAACCTGACTCAGTTTTCTGAAGCAAATGGTGTGACGAAGGCAGGTCAGGGAAGCCGAGTCTGCGGGAGGACACGGCGGCCTGACCTGTTCTGGTGACAGTGTCACTGGTGGCTCCCGTGCCTGGTGCCACAGACACCACCAGAGCAGAGACCCCGAGCCCCCAGGCAGGACACTGGAGAGGCCAGAGAAGTGGTGCGGGTGGGCAGCAGGGCGCCCGGTTCTGGAGGAGACGCCGACTGCAGCCCCTCACGTGTGCAGGGGTCGAGGGGGCAGGAGACCCACGTGGGGTTCAGGGTGAGTCACACAGAAAAGGCCTGACGACGTGAGCACTGTGAACACAGAAGCCAGGCGGCAGAGTTAACTCTGGAACTGAGGCCCACAGGTGACCTCCCCAGCATAACACCTTGGTAGGCAGACCGCACGCTTTTCTGAAAGTCCACTTGGGTTAGGAGTGCTAGAGCCATCGGCGTGAAATGAAGGCTTTCACACGGCTGCAGAGTTTAGGGCAGCTCCAGGTGTTCATGTGTGACTTTCTGCTAACCCACGCATCCCCTCCCAAGGTGCCTGGGAAGCTGCAGGAAACCCAGGAAGATTCTCTGGGTCTGAGCCGTCCTGCTTTCTGTAGCCTTCACCACGCAGCATGTAGCTTTGACATGCTCCCTAATTTTTAGAAAGGTATTTTAAAGTCACACTGTGAAAGTCGCTCAGTCATGTCCGACTCTTTGCTACCCCACGCACTGTCCAGTCCATGGAATTCTCCAGGCCAGAATAGGAGTGGGTAGCCTTTCCTTTCTCCAGGGGATCTTCCCAACCCAGGGATCAAACCCAGGTCTCCTGCATTGCAGGTGGCATACAGGGCCTAGGGTAGTAAGAATGGCAAAGCAAATACTTTCTGGGCATTTTAAATCAGGTCAGTTTGGTTGAAATAAAACATACACCAACATCTTTCTAAGCTCCCCAATCAGGGGAAAAAGAGAGAGGGGCAGCCTAAGCTTCCATGCAGATACCTGTGGGCACTCAGCGAGCATCGCCTGGAGGCTCTACGTCTTCACGGCGGGTGGGGGGGCAGCCTGGAAGCAGGCCAGCTGCAGGTGCATGCCACTCTTGACCCGGCTCAGCAGCTCCTCCAGCAGCCTGTGGGAGAGACACAGACAGCCACATGGCTCCTGCCCCGTGGTGCTTCTCCAGCCAGAAAAGTCACTTTTCTATGCGCTCTGAATTCCATGACAAAAGAAAGTCAACTAAAGAAGGTCCTCTAAGGGAACATCTATCTGTAGACATACTTACATTTATACACAAAACCGTCCTTCTGCCCCTTCCCCTGGATTAACTGGACCCCTCCCTAAACAGACTGATGTTTGGGGTCTGGGCACTCCAGAGCTCTGACAGGCACTCTCTCTGACTCTGATAACACAGCGCAGTATCTCATGACCCCCACCTCAGGACAAGCCCTCTCGTGCTGCCCATCTGCAGTCACCTTTGCCCTCACCCCACTCCTTGGCAATGACTGGTCTATTTTCCATTCTTCTTATTTTGCATTTCTGCCTTTAACAAGTATTGGAGAGGTGAACTGAAGGGGTGAAGCAGGCACCCACAGAGTCAGGGTAGTCCAAGCTGCAGCAGTAACTCCATCTGGCTCCTGTGCTGGCCAGATACAACTGGATAATTTCACGGCCATGAGGGGTCTGACAGCTCAATGGGCTCAGATGAAGCAACCAAGAAACAAGCTTGCTGGTGCTTGGGTCAAGGGATCACTTCCTGGTTTAACGATGCTCCCAGCAGACCCCGTCTGGCCTTCCTCAGGGTGTCTGCTTCTCTCAACCGCCGCAAACCACTAGTCTTCTGAGCAGACGAGTGAGCCCCACTTGCACGGGCTGACAGCTAAGTGAGGCTTTAAATCTTTCACTTTTAAAGGACTGCACAGGCTTTGAACATGTGGTCAGTGAGGAGGTGGGACGGGAAGGCAGGGCTGCCCAGCTCCTCTCAGACAGACCAGGTCACCCTGCCCTCCCAGCCCTGTCCACGCCTCCAGGGCCCCCCTGCCCGCGTGGGTCCACCACGCTCCCCCGCGCCGTCACAGCTGACCCCGAGGGCTGCACACGTCGGGGCTCCATGCCCATGACCCGTCCAGCAGCTGCAGGGTGGGGGACCTTGGCTGGGCTGGGGAAGAGCCCAGGCACGCTGACATCTGCCTGGCCTAGATTGTGTCTCAGGTCAGAATTTCCTGTTACATGAGTAGCAAAGTTGAAGGTCAGGCCGAGACTGTTAATACAGTACTAGTGGAACATGTGTAACTTCGTCACGTGTGCACATTTACTTTCAATGCTTCATGTCACACGGAGCACGAATGCACACTGCGGACCTACTTGAAAGACAATGTCTCTGAGTCCTGCCTTTACCATGCTGTCTTCTCTTTCACATTTCTCTAAATACTATCTTCTTATAAATTTCAGAGTCAAAATAAACTTTCTTATAAAAGTTTAAGTGACTGTTATAGTTACTTAAAACAAGGAAAGAACTAATTTCTGAAACGTCATAAACCAGGTTCCACCTCCTCCTGCCATGTGGGAGACGGGCTAACACAAGGCGCGTCCGAGGGCCACTGAGTCCCACCTCCCTCCGGGCTCCGCCTGAAGAGGAGGTGTCCAGGTGACAACACGCCACCCGAGAGCAGCTCAAGACTTACTTTCTGTCTGCTCCGCTCGAGAGCTGAGGCAGGGCTTCCAGGGCCTGCTTGAAACTGGATCTGTAAGAGACAGCATCCCAGGCGGGGACCCGCCGGCCCCACCGGGAACAGGGACGTTGGAGAAAAGCATGCCTTATGTTCAGAGGAACTCACAGGCCGGTGAGGCAAGCAGAGCAGGGGGGAAAGTGAAAATGAAAGCGAGGGTTTGCAGAAGCAGGGCCAGAAGAACCAGACCAGGAGATAAAACATGACTTTAAATGCAAAGGAGAAACTGAATTTTACACAAGGTGCTTCTAATAGTAGATGAGAGCTTGGTGTGTTGTTGTTAAATTTAAAAAGGTCTTTACTTTCAAAACAAAACTGAACTATACAAATAAAGCAGCTGCTAAGAAAGGAAGGGAGCTAGGTAGGAACAGGGGTGATCTTGTGCAAAATGATACAAAGGGGGCACTTCTGGAATTGACACGTGCCGGGCCTGATGTACAGCCAACTTCTTACAATAACTGAACATGTCTTAAGAGCACTTAGCTATTGTATCTAAAATTTGTACAATAACGGAGAGGTATGTGTATATATATGCATAACTCGACATCATTTCATTTCGTGAAATATGGAAAAGGGAGAGAATTTTAAAAATGATTTGGTATGTCTAAGTTTCTAAAGTAGAAAGTACCAGCAGAGTAACTAAATCAAGTAGTAACGCAGAGCAGACGGCAGCGGGAGCCATCAGACAGGCTCCTGGTGAACAACCTCTCGTGTCAGGAAGAAAAGGAGAAGTCTTCCCGACTGCATGGTGACAGTCAGGATGAAGGCCTGAGCACGCCATCCAAAGCTGGAAACAATGGCAAGTGCATCATGGGACACGTTTAAACAGCTTCCCTGTGGACCCGGCACTTCCCAGGCAGCACTGCCAATGGGGTAAACAGTCTTGTGTAGGCAGAGCTGTTTCAGTTCGCCTAATGATGTCTCAATGATAGGAAATCCTGACTTTCATTCAAAACAGCTAAAAATTATCATCAAATTTCCACTACAAAATTTTGCAGAGAAACCACAAGGCTTCCTCTTATGCTGATATTCACTAAGAGTCTGTGATGAGTAAACTGACTCAATTCTTATTTTCTTCTTTTCAAAAGAAGTACATGATGCTCTGTGGTAACACTTACAAGCCCAAGGCTCATCCCCACCTTGAGGAAGAGCCTATGTGTCCTTGGCTCAGTGTCGCTTCGTGCGTTTAACAAGACAACCAGTCAGATAAAAACACGAGATCGCTGAGTCACGAGTGCGCGTGCGGGACCACCACCCGAACCAAGAGCCTCGTGGGGGCTCCCGGGGCGCGCAGGACGCAGCACGGAGCACCTCACCTGCTTTCCAGTGTCAGGTGGGCCGCCACAGTGTCCCGCAGGGTGCAGATTTCAAGCCTGGCCTGGGGTGAGAAACGGACAGGTGACCACAGGGAACCATGTCAACTGTCCAGCAGAGAGAAGCGAGGGTGAGCCCTAGCCTACTCCCTGCAGAGCAGACCGCCACGGCCACAGCAGCAGCTGCTTACAGCAGACCTTCTAAATCAGCCCCAAGAGACTGGCTGTGACAACATTCTCTGTTACTGAACAAGGGCACGAGCTGTCAAGTCTGACTCCATGAAGGCAGGGGTCTTGCTCTGAAAGGTACAGACTGTGCCAGGGCTGTCCAGCCACTGGGCCTCACCACTCAACAGCACCTCCCCTGGTCTCCTCGGGGTGGAAGTGAGGTCTCACTGCTGAGGCTGATGGGGATGCAAGGACACAGGCTGCCTCACTGCCCCCATGCTGCCTTCCAGCACCGTGAGTCCCCTTGGCGCTAAGTGCTGCAGACTCAGTGCAGTGCTGTTAAAGCTACAGCTGACTTTTCTCTTTTGTTTTTTCTTCTCTTTTTAAAAACAAAACATGACAAGTTGATCCCAGACAAACAACATGGAAAAGGAATAGCACAGTTAGAGAAACTCAGACCTCCAGACTTCAAAATGTACTGCAAAGCTACAATAATTCAAACAGTGTGGCCCTGGCACATGGCCTGACATGTAGATCAACAGGACAGGACTGAGTCCCAGAAACAAACCTTTACATTTACAATCAAATGACTTTCCACAAGGTGCCAGGGCCACTCGGCGGGGGAGGTGGTCTCTCTAATGCATGGTGCCGGAACAGCAGGACACGGAGGTCACACTCCCAGGGCTGAAGCTGAGTCACTGCCTTAAAACAGACACCAGCTCAAAGCAGAGCACAGACCATGCACACGATGAAACTACAGAACACCTGGAAGGAAGCCAGAGTGGATCTTTGTGATGTTAGGCTAGGCCTGCCTTCTTAGGAATGACAACAAGTACAAGTGACAAAAGAAAAAAGAGAAAACTTGGAATTTCTCAGGATTAAAACATCCTCTGCTACAAAGGACATCGTCACAGGCATGATGATCACACAGAAGGAGACACCCTTGGCAGACACGGGAGGGCCACGACTAGCCAGTCACACACTGCCGATGCGGATGTGGGGAATCTGGGATCTTCACACACCGCTGGTAGGAAAGCAGCTACGGCTACTCTGAAAGCAGCCAAATAACCCAGCGATTCCAGTCCCTGGTATATGCCCAAGAGAAATGAGAACATGTGGCCACAGAGAATCTGCACACAAGTGTTCACAGAACCATTTTTCCTATCAGCCAAAAAGTGCAAACCCTAATGTCCATCAAATGATGAGCAGACAGACACGGGACGGCATACCTACACAATGGAGCGTCAGCCACAAAAAGGCACGGCGCAGGCTACCACACGGATGGACCTGGAGCCGCCCACCACACGCAGGCTACCACACGGATGGACCTGGAGCCGCCCACCACACGCAGGCTACCACACGGATGGACCTGGAGCCGCCCACCACACGCAGGCTACCACACGGATGGACCTGGAGCCGCCCAGGAGGCTGTTTAAGATGCATGGCCCCCAGCAGCATGGGCGCACACACACAAACAAGGACGAATGCCAGGGCTGGGCTTAAATCCACCAACAGAGAGGAAGGCTGACTTACATAAGGTAAATGTGCAGTCTAGAAAGCAGATATTTGGTCCCATTTCTCAGTGGGTTAGAAGCCTGAAACAGCTCATAATGAGAAAGTGTTCATGGGACTATCTGTCTTTACTGTTTATGTTCTAGTATATATAAAAACGGACCTACACGGAGAATATCAAAGAGAAAAAATAAGATAGAACTTTCAGCTCAGTATTTTAGGAGATGGATTAAATCACTATAAAACTAATCTTTGCTAGAAACTTTATTCAGACAAAGTGATAAGATGCTTTAATTAACCTATAAATTATACCTATTGTAAGAGCTGTGATGATTCACACAAAACACGCGGCTGCTGGCCAGCAAACACTCCCCCTGGCTGGCTCTCGGGAAGGTCTGAGACTGGTGGCCGCTCAGCCCTTCATGTCAGGCCCTCTCGGTCACCTGTTGAGGAGAAGGTCACACACAGGCGGCCCCAAGGGCAGTGGGCAGAGGTTTTCAGAACAGAACTGACAGTGTCTCTATGGGGCACAGGGCATGGGAGGCCAGGCGGGCATGGAGGCTAGGCCTCCAGCTGATTCTGACGTCTCTTTCGGCTCCTTCCTGTCAGCGGTGAGAGAAACTCGGCCATCAGCTAGATGGGCTGCAGAGAAGGTGTGGGGAGCGGGGATTTCTGTTGTAATTCCAAGACCCCTTGGGCTTCCCTGGTGGCTCAGCTGCTAAAGAATCCGCCTGCAAGGTGGGAGACCTGTGTTCGATCCCTGGGTTGGGAAGATCCCCTGGAGAAGGGAAAGGCTACCCACTCCAGTATTCTGGCCTGGAGAATCCCACGGACTGTACAGTCCATGGGGTCACAAAGAGTCAGAGACAACGGAGCGATTTTCACTTTCACTTTCAAGACCCTTAGGCCCTAAGCAGATACTGCAACTTCCCTTTAATTCATCTTCACACACACAAGGTTCCTGTTATGAGTCTTCAGGTTTTTCTTTTTACTGATACATTTCCTTATTTTTACTATTACTCAGGTTTAAGTTGTTACCTGAAGGGGGTGGCCTGAGAGGAGGGCCTCAGCCAGTACTAGACGCAACACTTCAGGGACTTTTTAGAAACCCTCACAAGGCCCATGAGGCCCATGGGTGGGCTCAGGCCCCCCCAAGTCTGCAGGCCTGGCTGCTACAATCTGGCCACATGCAAACCCAGACCCATTTGTTACATTTGTTACTGTGATTATGTGATTCCATGAAATGCAACATACACCAGTGGAGTATGAGCAGAAAGAAACAGTTGTCATTTCTACGCACACTGCACTGATGGCTCCGCAGAGACTGTTTCCAGGTCGGTTGCTAAACATTTCCTGTTAAAGTAAATGTAGTGAAGACATGTGTAAAACAAACAAAAATATCACCACGCTGCAGAAGGGCTCTGCATGCATGCAGGCACACAAGCGCTGTCACACTCTGAAGGGAGAGCAGTTCTGGGACCACTGACGTCCCGGATGTGGTCCCAGGGGATGATGCACCCCGCAGCTGGCAGAGCCACCGAGAAAATAACACAAAGCCTGTGCGGACCTCTTGGGACTACAGCTGACACACATCTCCATGGTTCAAACAACGGAGTCCACGTGCACGGCAGCGGCACAGTACCTGCAAAGCCCCGTTTCTGCTGAAGGATGAGACACACTGCATGAGCCGGCTCAGCTCCTCAGAGACCGCCTCCACCACCCTGGACAGCACCCGGGGCACCAGGTCCTTGGAGACAGTGAACACCTGACAGAAGGTCGAAAACACAAAGAAAGGGTGTGTTATGGGGGCTTCCTCGACCCGAATGTGTTGGAAACAAAGGGATGCACACAGGAAAACCACCCCCAGGTCTCCTCAGCCACAAACAGAATGGAGACACGGCTGACACTCAAGCTGTATTCACCATGCTCGATAAAAGGTAACCTCCGAAAATAGATCGGCAGACAGAATTCTGAAAGGTGCTGTTGATGGTGACAAGGTCAAACAGTTTTAAGGATTTTTTCCTCCTCTTACCCTTTTCACAAGAAGAAACGTGATTTCTAAACAGGAAATTGTAGAAATAAAAACATACTGGGTCAGGCTCTCCTTGGATCAAAACAACGGCTACTTCATACTGGGAACATAACTCTGTATTGCACAAGAGTTCCCAATTTTACTATCTGCTGAATTAAAAATATGTTTCCTTTCATTTGACAAAACCACCATTTTCAAGTTTTGAATTTGATAGTTTCAAACTAAGAATTACTATATTTGGTGAAACATTACTATCCTGACTTCTATGTTAAACTAAATCATATTGTTTTTTTAGCTTTTCCATTTTTCAGATTCAATCACTAGTATTAAACCTTCGGGTCAATCCAAACATAACCTGAGCACTGAAGAAAATTCTGGGCAAGGTAAGATTGTTTGGGAACAGTAAACAGTAAATGTTATGTACAGAATTCTACTTTCAGCCACTGGGATGTGTGGAAAAGGGACCGGAAAAGCCTTTTTTTGGTTTGTTTGTAAACGGTGACAGTGGGCGCCTCAGCAGGAGTCACCATCATCAGCAAAGGCCCAGGCACCACCTGTGATGGGCCGGCTCCACCGCCTGAGGATCTAACGCCGCACCGACTTTCCCAGAAGCTAACCTAACAGAAGAGTGTTTTTATAAAGGTCTCTGATGTATAAAAAGTATCAAAGTTGAAAGTAAGTCACTCATCATAAAAAGGTGTACGTGTTAAATTCCCACCTGAGCTAAACCATGTAAAACTTTATTTCACGGAGAACGAGTGTACTGTGCCTCACGAGGACCTGCGAGGGATGGACGCAGCGGCCCGCTCTCTGAGGAGGCTGCTGGGTTTCGCTGCCTCGGCAAGCAGGCAGCACTGTGTCCTTCACTCACACTCAGGTTCAGCCTCCATGACCACGTATCTCCAGGTCACCGAGGTGACCCAGACAGCACGTGTGGGTACAGAGGGTGATGCAGACCTCACCCGCTGACGCAGCTGCACAGAGGCAGACGCTCGGAAGGAGGTTTTCTGCCGGTGGTCACCGCAACAGCAGTCTTCTACCGAGAACCCCTCTGCTGGACGACGGCCCACGGGCTGCAGCCGAGCCTGAACGATGGTGGATGGGACACTAGCGGAAAGCTCCCCGGGAGCGGGCCAGGCGTGACTGGCAACACCAGCGTCCGGGAACCGTCAGCCACGTAAGGGAGGCCACCGCCTGTGCCCTGCCGCAGGCCAAGCCTGTCCTCCAGCATGCACCACGGCTGCCAGAATAAGACGCCAATGCTCACTGGTACACTGGTGAAGACCAGGGCAGTGAATGCCCAAGGTGGAGAAAACACCCTTTCACTCTCTTATCGCTTTACCTGCCAAATATCCATTAGTCTTAATTATGAGGAAAAAACATACCACATTTCGAAAAAAGACTCTCACAGTTAAAACATGCACGTATGTGTGTTGAAACCAGATACTGTGTTTTACTCAGTAACTCAGTGAAACACTCAAATCTGTGTTTTACTCAGACTAAAAATACATTCTGAAGGGAGAAGACCCCCGTAAGAACCATTGAATTTACCCCTGCTCCCTTGCCCAGTTACCCACACCCCTTAGGGATAGCTAGTGACAGCTTACCTCTGCGTGCACGGCGATTATATTCACCAATGCTTCTTTCAAGTAGTTTCTGACACCTGCAATCAGACGGGGGAGGGAAAGGCATTCAGTGGAGACGCGAGTGCCTCGCACCTTCCAGGAGGCAGAGGGACAGCACAGGCCCAGGGCTCCCGAGGGCAAATGGCCAGAGGGCTATGCTCATACAAGTTTTTAAAAGGTGGAATTAACTGTGAGTTTTCTTTCATAGTTTTTCCATTTCTGTCATTGCTCTGTCCTCTGTAATCAGTCTGCTTCAAAGGTGAAATTTAAAACTGCCCGTCAATGTCTTCATACATATGCGCGCACGCACACACACACACACACACACCGAAGACCAGAGGAGGACATTCCCCAGTCTATGAAACGCCCGCTGCACATCTACTGCAGCATCTGCTTCCAAATTTAACGTCAAATTATGCAGAATAACTGTTTTGATCTTAAAAATATAAACTCTGGGAGAAACTTCTGAAAAAGACACTTTCCACGTAATTCTGTAAGCAAGTCAGAGACCAGACAAATCCTTGGCCCGAGGATGGCAGGGCTGCCCTCCAGCGCGGGCACACGCTAGGGAGGGGCAGTCAGCAGGCGAGAGTGTGGGTCCAGCCCCATCTCCTCCTCACGAGCCAGGACCTGCGGCAGGAGGACTGGGAGGGCACCCCATCTCCCATCCACAAGCGCGAGGTTCGCACCCTTGTGGGGTTGCCGTGAGGAGGCCCTGGTGCTCACAGGGTTCCTAAGAGCCCCAGTGCTATTTTGCAAGAAAAAGTATAAAAACAAAATACTGCTCTAGCAACTCTAAAACAATTACTTTCACTTGGAGGAGAATAGTATTTCAGGATGCCTTCGAGAGTTAACAGCACAAACTGAGAATTTCTTCTGAAACAGAAAATCCTACTGTGTTGCGAAGTTGCGTTCCCCGCAATCCGCCCAAGCTGCTGATTAGTTGGAGGGCTGGACCACCCCCTGTGAGGACCCAGCACACGCGGGTTCTGAACACACAGCGGTGTCAGTCTGTTGTGTTCTGGGCCATGTACGGATGCTCACAATTTTTGAGGAGCCAATCTCATAAATATTTCTTTGGTTCTATTTTGCTGATGGAATAACTGAGAAAACAGATTGAAACATAATTAAATACAATCCAGAAATAAGCTGATTCTTCCTGAGAACAAGGACAGCTGCAGGGTAGTGAGTCCTCTCTGGGAGGAAACAGCCATCCTCGTGAAGGTGAAAGGTGAAACATGTGACTAGTGCGATGACCAGCAAAGCTGTCTCCCCGAGAGGAGCCCCCCCAGGCCAGGCAGGGGCTTGTGGGGCTCAGCGCTGCGCTCTGGTCAACGCGACCACTTGGCTCAAGACTTGAGTCTTTAAACTGAACTGTGTGGAGGGCCGGCTTCTGCACATCCAGAGATAGACGCAATTCCTGGGCCCACCACAGTGAACACACACACACACACACGTGCAAACACACACGGAGTCCTCGGGAGGCTGTGAGCCCACTGGAACTCTCTGGTCACTCTTTGCATGGGTTTGGGAAGGATGGTGCATGTCGCTCGCCCCAGGGAAGGGGCACCTGGCTCCCAGGTGACATCAGGACACTGGGCTGAGTGAACGAGAACCAGAAGTCCAACCCGCGGGCCGCAGCCAGCCCTGACCTCAGGCCTCCCTGGTGGCCATGCTCAGCCTCCCTGGAGCTCCTGGACGGCCCTGACTGGTGGGCTGCCTGGGGCTGCAGCAGAGATGCTGCCCGCTCCACACAGGGGCATCTCTCAGAGGACAGCAGGGTGGGGAGCCCTCCCCAGTGCGGCCGTGCCAGCATGCAGGACCCCCAGGCTCCCCCCCCCCGGCCAAGGCCTGGCTAATGCTGTCTCCCTGCAAGACTGTCAGCTCCGTGGGCATGGGGCTTGTCCCCTTCACCGCACCTCTGGAACCACACAGCATAAGAAACAAAAAGGGCAAAGGCAGCATGTGCTTACTCACAACGACGCTCCTAGGACTGAGCCCTCTTAAGCTGAAAAGTGAACGCGTGAGTGAACAAACAGGTGAGAGAAAAAGTACAGGCAGGATTCTGTAGTGTCCACAAAGAGGGTCAACACGGGGGGTCTGCTAAGCCAAGTCTCTCCCCTTTCAAGGGATTTAAGAAAACAAAGACAGCCTTCTGAAATAAGTTTTCAGGATCCATTTGAAAAATACAACTTGAATAAAGAAAGTATAGCAGAATACAATACTGCTGAGGCTAAATACATCTGTTTTCAGTCTGATTTTTCCAGCTGTATCCCTGAGCAAACGGCCTGCTCCAAAGAACAGAATATCAACATGGCCTCAACGCTCACTATGCCAAGGTACTTAGAAGACGCCCGCTTCCTACAACCGTGAACACTTGGGACGGGTGCTGGCTCTCGGGTCGGCCCAGCAGCAGCGGGTCACGAACGCCAGCCTCACGGGCCTCGAGCCGGTGGGCACACACAGGAAGGGCAGAGCAAGCACCGCTGCTGTGATGCGGCGGTCGGTGTTGTTTGTAAGAAGGTTCCTCTTAGATGAACGCCCACAAGTTTCCATGTTCTTCAGACACAGAATGACAACAGCTTCTAAGTATTTACAATCTTGCCTCTTCAACTCTGAATGTGGAATCAGAGTGTGTCACGGTATTTGACGAGAGAAGTGTCCCCACCCACACAGCACCAGCCCAGACTGTCACCGAGCAGCACGCCCAGCGGCCCAGCGGGAATTCCCCACCGGGAAGGCAGAGCCCAGCTCTTCTGGGCAAGAGTCCCTGGGGCCCCGGCAGGGTGGGCTTCTCATACAGGGGCCTGTATCTCAGGACATGTTTGCCAAAAACGAAGGTCTTGTTTTTCATACATCAAAGTGGAAAAGAAGTCTCTCTTCTAGCTGTATTTATTGGTTTCCTGTTTTAATCAAATAGGGAGGATACCATTTTGGAATAACTACCAGAATTTTTAGTGAATGCCTATTACTATTACCTGCCAAACTCTGTTCCATGTGCTGGGGACACAGGAGCGGCCTCAAGAACAAACTCACAAAAAACAAAGCCCCCTCATGCCCCTGGGGACACGGCCACTGTGCACAGGAGAGTGCCTTAGTGGTCTCGGAAGCAGCCCTCAGGAAAGCAGGCACCAGGAACAGGACCGCTTGCATCAGTAAAACAGAGCGCCTCTGCTTGACAAGACCCCTCAGCACTGTCTGTGGAGAGACGGGCCCTGCCAGGCGGAGAGGAAGCAGAGCCCCTCTGCACCTCCCTTAGGAACAACACTCAGCGATAGCCTGAAACGCGGGTGCACAGGGGCACGCAGTGACTGAAGCTTCAGGTTTTCCTTGAAATACGGGGGACTGTTTTTTTTCCATTAAAAAGTGTTATACAGGCAGACTTGAATCTTCCTATAATTTGGACAAATGGCTAGGCAGACCTCTCTAGAGAATATCCACATTAAAGACCAGAATAGTGAAAACTTCGGACTGATCAAGCCTATATTCTTGTTTTGAAAATATTAGATAAATGCACACTGAAAAGAAGACACAGAATTGCAAGTTTTCCTAATAACAAATAAAAGTCCAGTCAGCTTCCCCTTTATCTTTCTCCCTAGCATGGTGCACCTTCTAGATCTTTTCCTATGAATGTGATTTTTTTTCCCTAAAAAGCGAGTCCTGCATGCTTCTTCCCCTGATGTCCACGCACTCTTCCGTGCTGGTGTGCACACACTGACCACACCTTCACTGGCTGCTGAGGGCTCTTTAGCCTGGATGTGCCGTAACTTACTTATCCTATTTATTCTAAGTTGTTACATTATTTCTACTTACTCATAACTACTCGGCAGTCACGCTACCTTTCAGTATGCACCACCATAAACACCACCACGAGGCTACCGGTCCTTACATTCTCATAGAATAATTTACTCAGATACCTTCCAGAAGTGAAATTGCTGAGTCAAAGGTTTTGATCCATTCTGCCAACTTGAAATTGAAAAGGCTACTCAAAATTAAACCCCCACTTCCTCATGCTCTTTTACTTTCTAAACTTGGATTCTCTACTTACTATAATTGATAAAAACCATAATATGTGCTTCTCAACTATGATGATGACAAAACTTTCCATCAAAACTGTAAGAAAAATTCAAGCACAATGCGAAGGTCAAAGGAAATTTACTTTGTTGTATACAAGACTCAGACCGACAGAACGGAGTGTCTGAGAAAGAGGTGGACAGAGAGACACTGCATGCACTGAACGGGTGCCCCCTGCGCACACATACCCAGCTCTCCTCCAGGCATTTCCTGGTAAACACACAGACTGGTCTCAGGCACCCTGCCTCTTGTTGTTCTGAAACACTGCACTCAGTAATAAAAGTCTGACTCTGGAAACTCTGGAGAGGTTGCCTACTTTATAAACCACATTTCCTGTTTTCAGCCCTTGTGCCCTAAATCAGTTACCAGTCCTAGTCTACAGATAAAAATAGATTGAAAAATACTATAAATATCCCACAATGTACTTTTTTTTTTGGTCAAACTGAAACATTACATGAAAGAACTCTGGGGTATTTCTTTTCAAGTAAACCATCTATTCAATTACAGTGTGAAGACACATTATTGAAATTACTGCCTATTAAAAGCAACTGGAAACGGCATCAACACTGCCAGCAGGAAAGGCTCGGACTCCTGCAGCGAAACCGCTGTGCTGGAGCAGAGGGCGGCTTCAGGTCCAGGTCTCTATGTTTAACTCACTCTTTCTTGACATATCCGGGATTTCTAAATAAAGGCTTGGGGGTCAAAAGAATACATTACGAATGTAGTATATGAATGCATAAATAGGTCTCTACAATTTTCTATTTTCTTTCTCAGAATACTTTTTTTGGGGGGGGTCTTTAATTAATATATCTCAGATCATGAACTCCTTATTGCCAAATTCAGACTTCAGTTGAAGAAAGTAGGGAAAACCACTAGACCATTCAGGTATGACCTAAATCAAATCCTTATGATTATACAGTAGAAGTGAGAAACAGATTTAAGGGCCTAGATCTGATAGATAGAGTGCCTGATGAACTATGGAATGAGGTTCGTGACATTGTACAGGAGACAGGGATCAAGACCATTCCCATAGAAAAGAAAGGCAAAAAAGCAAAATGGCTGTCTGGGCAGGTCTTACAAATAGCTGTGAAAAGAAGAGAAAAGCAAAGGAGAAAAGGAAAGATATAAGCATCTGAATGCAGAGTTCCAAAGAATAGCAAGGAGAGATAAGAAAGCCTTCCTCAGTGATCCATGCAAAGAAATAAAGGAAAACAACAGAATGAGAAAGACTAGAGATCTCTTCAAGAAAATCAGAGATACCAAGGGAACATTTCATGCCAAGATGGGCTCGATAAAGGACAGAAATGGTATGGACCTAACAGAAGCAGAAGATATTAAGAAGAGGTGGCAAGAATACACAGAAGAACTGTACAAAAAAGATCTTCATGACCCAGACAATCACGATGGTGTGATCACTTACCTAGAGCCAGACACCCTAGAACGTGAAGTCAAGTGGCCCTTAGAAAGCATCACTACAAACAAAGCTAGTGGAGGTGATGGAATTCCAGTTGAGCTATTTCAAATCCTGAAAGATGATGCTGTGAAAGTGCTGCACTCAATATGCCAGCAAATTTGGAAAACTCAGCCGTGGCCACAGGACTGGAAAAGGTCAGTTTTCATTCCAATCCCAAAGAAAGGCAATGCCAAAGAATGCTCAAACTGCCGCACAACTGCACTCATCTCACACGCTAGCAAAGTAATGCTCAAAATTCTCCTAGCCAGGCTTCAACAATAAGTGAATTGTGAACTTCCAGATGTTCAAGCTGGTTTTAGAAAAGGCAGAGGAACCAGAGATCAAATTGCCAACATCTACTGGATCATCAAAAAAGCAAGAGAGTTCCAGAAAAACATCTATTTCTGATTCATCGACTATGCCAAAGCCTTTGACTGTGTGGATCACAATAAACCGTGGAAAATTCTTCAAGAGATGGGAATACCAGACCACGTGACCTGCCTCTTCAGAAATCTGTACGCAGGTCAGGAAGCAAAAGTTAGAACTGGTTCCAAACAGAAAATGGAGTATGTCAAGACTGTACACTGTCACCCTGTTTATTTAACTTATATGCAGAGTACATCATGAGAAACGTTGGGCTGGATGAAGCACAAGCCGGAATCAAGACTGCTGGGAGAAATATCAATAACCTCAGATATGCAGATGATACTACCCTTATGGCAGAAAGTGAAGAAGAACTAAAGAGCCTCTTGATGAACGTGAAAGAGGAGAGTGAAAAAGCTGGCTTAAAGCTCAACATTCAGAAAACAAAGATGATGGGATCCGGTCCCATCACTTCACGGCAAATAGATGGGGTAACAGTGGAAACAGTGGCAGACTTTATTTTTTTGGGCTCCAAAATCACTGCAGATGGTGATTGCAGCCATGAAATTAAAAGACGCTTGCTCCTTGGAAGCAAAGTTATGACCAACCTAGATAGCATATTAAAAACAGAGACATTACTTTGCCAGCAAAGGTCTGTCTAGTCAAGGCTATGGTTTTTCCAGTAGTCATGTGTGGATGTGAGAGTTGGACTATAAAGAAAGCTGAGCACTGAAGAACTGATGCCTTTGAATTGTGGTGTTGGAGAAGACTCTTGAGAGTTCCTTGGACAGCAAGGAGATCCAACCAGTCCATCCTAAAGGAAATCAGTCCTGAATGTTCATTGGAAGGACTGATGTTGAAGCTGAAACTCCAATACTTTGGCCACCTGATGCGAAGAGCTGACTCATTGGAAAAGACCCTGATGCTGGGAAAGATTGAAGGCAGGAGAAGAACAGGACGACAGAAGATGAGATGGTTGGATGGCATCACCGATTCAATGGACATCCGTTTGAGTAAACTCCGGGAGTTGGTGATGGACAGGGAGCAGGCCATGGGGTTGCAAAGAATTGGACACGACTGAGCAACTGGACTGAACATATCTCCTAGTTTTTAAATATGAATAGGAAAACTCTGTCCTATGAAAACAGAACATAAAATATCACCATCCATAAAAAAACAGTAAATTTATTTCATGGCTTATTTTTTCCATTTCTAAGAAGATTTATATTCACAAGAGTTTAGCTTTCATAAACTTCAGAGGCAAACTTTACCTCTGAAGATTCCAATACAGGCAAGGGAGTCACAATCTCTCCGATTTCAAAGTCAGAATCTGATGTGTAAAATAGTCTGTGAACTTATTCTAACCTAAAATAGTATAGAACACGATACATTTAGGATGAAATATCCGTTTCAACATTCAAAACTGGTACTGAATTTTAGACTTAAAGGTATAAAAATTTAATATAACATTAACATAAATCTATTTTATTTGTTTCAATTTCTTCTTTTGGAAGGAAAAAATGTTTCCATTAGAAGGCAACTTCAATTAGAAAAGTAAAAATGAATGAATCAGTTGAACTGAGGTGGACGAACCTAGAGCCTGTCATACAGAGTGAAGTAAAATAAAAACAGATATTGTATATTAACGCATAAATACGGAATCTAAAAAAATGGTACTGATGAGTCTGTTTGCAGGGTAGGAATAGAGACGCAGACATGGAGAACAGACTGTGGACACAGCGGGGGGAGGGCAGGGTGGGACGGATCGAGGGAATAGCGCTGACACACACGCAGCCACGCATGAAACAGCCAGTGGGGAGCTGCTGTCTCACCCACGGAGCTCAGCTCAGTGCTCCATGACAATCAAGGGGTCAAGTGGGATTGGGTGGGAGGGAGGCCAAGTGGGAAGGGACACATGTTTTATTTATGGCTGATTCACGTTGCTGCATGGCAGAAACCAACACAACATTATAAAGCAATTATCCTTTAATTAAAAATTAAAAATATAAAGGTGACAGGAAAATAGAACTCATTCGGTGTACACAAATGTGTTTTGTTTCACACTGTGAGGTGTTACAGTTATATATATACTTCATAAAAGTCTGTAGAATCTTCAGATTTCACAATCTCTAGGAGCCCCGCCCCAGCCCTCAACAAGAATGACCTCAGAGGAAATCAAACTAATAAATGCTTGTGAGGGAAGCCAGACTGCAGATGTGGCTCTGGAGCCTGACAGCCTGGTTCGGGACGGCAGCCCCACCGTCTAAGCCACCGCCGCGGCTGAGGACGCATGTGTGGCCACTGCAGGTGGCCTGGCCCTGAGCAGCTCTGCTTCCAATGCTGGAGCTGGCATGGTGAGCAGAGCACACAGTGCCCACTCTCAGGACCAGGTTCCACCCACAGTGTAAGAAGCAAGGTCCAACTAGGCTAAGTTTCTGCTATTAAACCAAAGAAAAGGCCTTGGAACCAAAGACAGAGGGGCTGTAATAAAATCAAAGGCAGAAAAAACATGAAAGCCAAGAATTGTCCTGGAGCTTCGTCTTCATTTATATCAGAAGGGATCTCTGGAGTCAGCATATGGAGAAGAGTAATTGTGAGGAAGGGCTGCAGGCCTGGCCGGTTGCAGTGGAGACCTTGACCTTGCGGCTATCAGAGCTGAGAGAATGCAAAGCACCACGGCAAGATGTGAGCTTGGAAACAGCGCCAATGGCCATTTGCTAATTGTGATGTTCTGCTGGCAAGGTTTCTAAGTCTGCAAGTAGGAGTTGTCCCCTTTTCCAATTAAGCAGAACTCGCACCTAGGAAAGCACGTAAATCCTGTTTCCCACACACACATGTACCAGCATCCTGATAGAGACACGGCAGCCTGCTCCCCGCAGACACTCCCGGACCTCGTCCCTGTGGGCCCAGGACTGGGAGGTGGCCCTGCTGCCCGCGCTCCCCATTAGGGGAGGGAACGCACAGCAGTGCGCCACCCTCCAGGCTCTCTTCAACGTCACGGCCTGGCCTCGGGTAGGACGGGTCTCCCTGCCTGGATGAGCACATCACGCTCATGTGCCCACTCCATGCTGTGGGCACTGACTGGTCTCCGGCTTCCAGCTCCTTCAGACAGAGCTGCAGTGGAGAGGCTGCCTGCTGGTGCAGAGACACTCCCCTCGGGGACGTCCTGGGAGGGAGTCAGCCTCTGCCAAGCACACCGCTGCCTCTGCTGGCTCTGCCAGCCTTCTCCCGGGGAGAGCAGAGAGACCCTGCATCCCAAACACGCACGTCAGCAGCAGTCTACATGCCATTTAGGTGGATATAGACCCATGAATGTGTCCAAAAGGAGCACTTGCTCTAGTTTAAAAAAAAAAAAAAAGGATTTCTGCACCTATTTTCCTTAGTATAAGATGAAAAAGCCACGGCACAAAGGAAAAAAGAGGAAAAAGTCTAAGAATATACACCAATTTTTCTTTTCACTAATACAACCCAACCGTGCAATATAAGAAGGCGTGTACCTTTCATTTCCATCACATCTGAAGTCTCTGAAAGTGTCTTTGTGGTTTCATAAAGCCTACCATCATCTCTCCTTCAATACACAAACCTGCTCAGAGTGACATGCACTCCACGTACATCTCAGGTCCTTATTACTGTGATCACAGGCTGTCACACCATTTGCAATCAGTAATGAAAGCAACTGCAAAGCTGAAAACTGCATTTTCAAATATATCATGCTTGTGAATATACTTTGGTTGTCACTCAAACACTTTTGATTATTAGGATGAGATATTAACAGAAAATTGAAGTAAAACGATCCAAAAGAAAACTCTTACTCAAGTACCTTCCTGCACAACATGAAGGTTTTATTCACAGTCTCTTCCACTGGCTCCTGTGGAGGACACCTGCCCTGCATTTGTGGTGCCCTGTCACCAACACCTGATCCCCAACTGACCGCGGGGCAAGCTGTCCCGCTGCCCCACGTGAGTGGTGGAGACGGGGGCTGCCGGAGCACTGGCTCACTGAGCTGAGACACAGAGCAGCCCTGCTCCTGTCAGCCATGCAGCCTCGGCTTCAGGGAGGGAGGCTGGCCTGGAAGTCTCCTTTCTATCGTGGGCTCCCAGGAAATTCTCAAGACGTTGCTTTAAAACACACACAAGTTTTCCACCAGAATGTGCAGAATAAAGTGCCATCAAAATGGCTAACTGTTAAGCTATACTCAAAACAGTCAGGGGTTGGCTTTCTTGGCTCATTATTAAGAGAAGACGGTCACGAAAGTTCACCTGGAGTTGGGAGAGACACAGAGAGCTGGCATTTCTGGTCCAGCTGTGACAGGTCAGAGGGGGTGAAACATCCAAAGACCGCCCCGTGGTTTGGTGTTCTCCTGGAACCAGTGAACTTGGCAGTTCCCGAGTGTGCAGTACACTCAGGTAACAACACTCCCCAGGCACGCAGGACTCTGGGCCAGGCTGCAAAGGCCAGTCTCGCGGAGGAGGAAGGGCTGGAAATGCCAAGCGAGGGTGAAGAGGCGTCCCTGAGCACGCCCTGCGAGAGACCTCAGCGTGGGAAGCCTTGAAGCCGAGCTAGCAGAGAATCGGGGCTATTCTCCCCCAGCCCGCAGTGGGGAAGGCTCATGGATGCACAACTTAAATGACACGACACACTTTGGGGTTCACAGCAAACCCTCCAGAAACAGTCATCGCTGTTCCTGCACAGAGGAGAGCAGCTCTGCCTAGAAGACAGCAACTGGGGGCCCTGACTGACCCACTCCACTCCAGAAACCAAAGGAAAATGCGAAGTTCAAAACAGAAACTTCAGGTAGGTAGGTGAGAGAACACAGGCAGTGGAAGTGAATACTGAAGTATGAAAAAAGTTCTGTCCTTAACGTCTTTCTACCCTTTCCACACTGAGTCTTCAGATCTGTCTACCCATGGCTGTTCTGTAATTTCTCTTGCTCCCTTTGAAACCAAAACGTCTGCACCGCACCACGGTTGGAGGTAAGGCTGTCTTGGGAGGTGGAAGTGGTGTGCTGACAAGGTTCACTAGTTCTGTGGGAGAGGTAACAACTACATCATGTCATCAACGATTGTCAGTAAAGAGAGGAGACCATGTACACGCACGCGCACGCACGCGCGCACGCGCACACACACCCACACACCCGTGCACCGGAAGCTTCCTGGGTTTCCTTTAGTCAGTCTGTCCTCAGTTTCACTACTGTGACTTCAGTCCTTCAGAGTCTGTTAACCACTAATCTATTAAAACACTTTTGATGGTGACCTAATTTGTTAGTCAAAATACAACAACTGAAATCATCTGAACCTTACCTTTCTATTGTGGGGCATGTTTTAAACAACTGGGAAAGTGAGCGTTTGCCCCCATTTTCAGGTTAAAGCAACAATTTAGAGTTGTCTTCTTACTATGCTACTCATACACCCTGGGCCCCCAAATACAGGGGCACTACAGCACTCCAAGGAAACCCACACCCGACGCCGAGTCGGAGACCAGCGCCGAGCAGCACTAGGAGGACAGGCACACGCCTTTGGCTCTGAGGAGGAATCTGAGTGGAGACAGCGTGGCTGCAACAGCCAGGCCAGGCTTGCTCAATGACGGGCCAGTGCTCCTGGGCCGGGCCGCGGTGTCCGCTCCATGGACGCGTGGGGGTGCCCGCCTGTTCGCGGGCTGGGTTTGTGGACAAACGGAGGGGCCAGTGCCGCTGTTGGCTCAGCACGCTGGGCCACGGCCTCTGCCAGCCTCCAGGTCGTGCGCTGAGCTGGAGGGCAGAGCCGGGGCAGACCCTTTGGTGCCCTTTCAAACTCCTCACCCAGAACCGTCTGCAGACAACACCTGTAAGTTCAGAGTATGCACCGAGCTCACAGCAGCCAAGGTCACAGGAGGTGACGAGCAGCTGGGAAGCCGCAAGGAGTGCCCAAAGGGCAGGATGTGCACGAGGGCCCCGCTATCGCCCACGGCGTACACACGCTTTAGAAAATGACTCTTGGTCATTAGACAATATCAGGTGAAGTGAGTGAAAAAACCTCCGACACTGTTCACAGGACCTAGAAACAGAAGTTCTGCAGGCTCACAATTATGAGATGTCCACGCCGTTTCCCGAACACCAGAGGGGACACAGCCTGGCAGGACCTGACAGGCAGGAACCTGTGGTCAAGGAACGGGCCGCTGATGTGACTGAACAGAAGCGATGGCACTGCGGGGACATAAGAAGCCAAAGGCAGCGCAGCGCTCGCGCACTCGCACAGGGCTTCCGGGTGCGGCTTAACGAGAGAGAAAGGGATTACAAGAGGCAAGGGGGGTTCTAGGCAGGACAGACACAAACGTAGAAAGAGTAAGACAAATTTGACAGAGGGAAGTTTTTCCCCATTTCCTATCATTTCATTCCCGACTGACGGCTGGCTGCACATCCGGGAAGAGAGGGCACTCAGTGGGTGTGGCCTGGACACAGAAAGCAGGCAGGGCCCGGAGCCCCTGTGCAAAGACTCCCAGCCAGAGAGGGGACAGTTTGATTACTAAAACAGCAGCACTATGATAATGAATTGAAACTCAATTAAATATGCTCAAGCTGAGTTAGAAAAATATGCTCAAGCCATGATAATTAGAAAACATCTTCATTACCTTTTTAAAAAAAATGGTGAGGGAACCAACTCATTCTGAAAAGGAATTAGAAAGTAAAATCAAGTTTTACCCTGCCTTTCCTGTATGAACTGGACTTCAGAGTAACCGAATCGTTGATGAAATTTTTTATTTTTTAATTTCATGCTCCAGCTACCAATCATTAGTTTGCAATCTCCAAGGAAATAAGGCCAATACTTTGGCTACCTGACGAGAAGAGATGACTCACTGGAAAAGACCTTGATGCTGGGAAAGACTGAAGGCAGGAGAAGGGGATGACAGAGGATGAGATGGTTGGATAGCATCACCGACTCAATGGACATGAGCTTGAGCAAACTCCAGGAGATGGTGAAGGACAGGGAGGCCTGGCGTGCCACAGTCCATGGGGTCGCAGAGAGTCGGACACAACTTAGCGACTGAACAACTAGGAAATAAAAGATCATGGCAACAATTACCAATGGTGCTAAAACTATTAGATGAAAAGTTTGACCGTTTTAAAGGGTAGAGCGAGCTGATAACATTTGAATGCAGTTTTTAACCCTAACATCACTAACAGGGAGACAATCAAACATTACGGACATCCTGGTGACAAAATCCAAATTAAAATCACGCCTGAAACTGATAAAACTTCATTAATCATAAGTTTGGAAACACAAGGAGCAGAGAAACATGCTGCTGACACAAGGAGGAAACCATATGGAAACTCCAGAAAATGAGAGCGTCCGCAGAACCATGATTTATTTAACAAAGAAGCTGATGAAAGGGCCGTCAGTCACTTCACTCACTCAGTCATGTCCGACTCTTCGCGACCCCACGAACTGCAGCACACCGGGCTTCCCTGTCCATCACTAACTCACGGAGCTTGCTCAAACTCACATCCATCAAGTTGGTGATGCCGTCCAACCATCTCAACCTCTGTCACCCCCTTTTCTTTCTGCCTTCAATCTTTCCCAGCATCAGGGTTTTCCAGTGGGTCAGTTCTTTGAATCAGGTGGCCAAAGTACTAAGAACTTCAGCTTCAGCATCAGTCCTTCCAATGAATATTCAGGACTGATTTCCTTTAGGATTGAAAAGGCCCTAGAGATGGGAAAAAATACTTCAGAGACATGCGAGTAAAAGCAACACACAGACCCTGACAGGAGCCCTGATCTGACTGAACTGTCTAAACAACTTTTATGAGAATGGACACTGACTGTGTTCCGGAGTCTAAGCTCAGACTGCTTGCTGCAAAACAGGCCAGTAATCAAGAGGTGAGCTGTCAGGACAAGGAACGTGGCTTTATTCAGAAAGCTGGCAAACTGAGAGGATGGTGGGCTCATGCCCCAAAGAACCTTCTTGCCTGACTCAGGCTCCTTCTACACTGAAAGGGGAGGGAGTAAAGCCAAACACGTCCCTGTTCCTGCCAGCCTCCAGAGGGCATGTGTGAGTTTTTCCCTCCCTGCAGCCATTCACAGGGGGTCTGGTCCAGAGGGTTCCTGTGAGCTAAACCAAAGCATTTTATTAGCCCGATGCTCATGACCTGGGAGGCAAAATTCCCAGAGATGAGCCATGTACAATCTAAGCTTACAGGCACCATCCCTTTAGTGATTAACCTGTAATAGAATACAAAAGGTTCTTTCCTATTGCAACTGGATATTTGATAAAATTAATGGATTGTTACATTTTTTTCCAGATCTGGTAATAGCATTGAGACTATATTTTCAAAGACATCATCCTTATCTGATCCATGTGTGGATGACATGACCCTTCATCCAGAGAGGGCGGGGGACTGGCTGTGAGCTCAGGGCTGCTGAAGCCGCCACGAAGTCAGCTCTGTGCTTCCCTGTTCTGCTGTGATCAACCTCTAGGAATGTCCAAAGTAAGTTCAAACAATGGCCTTTTGCACAACAGCACATTAATTTACCCTGGTGCCAAACCGCTATCAGTTTAAGACACAATAAAATAAATACTTCAGCAGATAATACATGCAATGACCAAAGTATGTAGGCCATAGGTCATCTCAAGGTTAATGCAATTCACATTGATACCATCAGAGCCAACATTCAGCTTTACTGAAAATGCTTGGCAGACGCTGCAACCAAATGTCCAAAGCACTGCACGGTTTTACAGCACTGACAGGGATGCGCTCAACGGCTTATAAAAAAGGAAAAGTGGTGGAAAAAGGAAAGGTAAATAATGAAAGTGCGATTTGAAAAAAGAGGACTGACTAGGGTCATCCTCCTTTGAAAAATATAGAACTGCTTTTCTCCTATAAATAGATGAAATACAAATTTATTAAAATCTTCCTGACAGTATTTTTAAATGGAATTAAGAAAAACAGCTCAAGGAATTGATAAAAGTACTCTGAGTTCAGCACCAGGAAAGACCAGAGTTGGATGTCTCTTCAAAGGTGGAATTCACTCGACTGGGCTCTCTTTCGGTTAAAAGCAGAATAGGGCGCGGGAAACCTGTGGAGGGCGGTCAAGAGCGTGGCAGGCCAGCGGGCACTGCCACTCGGGCTCCACGCTAGAGACGAGAGCAGACGTGCACAGGGTCTAACACACAGCGCCAGGAATGTGATGCTCACAAAGGCGCCCTCAGAATTCTGCAAGGCTCAGTCTTCAGAGTAAAGCTGGAAAGGTGAAATGACACTCAAGAGACCTTTGGGTTACACCTATTTTGTAATAATCTAATTACTTCTAAATGAATAGCTCCCATCGTGTTTTTGCTGTTTTCTTAATCAACCAAAATTCTCTTCTTCAACATTAAACTGAATTAAAAAATAATTCAATCTGATATTCTGTTGAAAATACCTATTAGGGTAAAAGCCAAACTGTAAACTAGTATTTTACTTGACGTGTGTTTTCCCTGTCACCTCTGGCTTGGGTAATTTATGCCAAGGTGTTTCTCACTAAGCAACCAACAGATGGAGGAAATGTACTAGGGAAGGTTTTCTCTACACTGGCACCTAGGAAGGCTACAGCACAGAGATGGGGATGGCGTGGAGGGAGGCCTGGAGACGGTGGGGAGGAGACAGAGGGAGGGAGAAGTTATGGGTATGCAGGGGAAGACACTGCTGAGTCCCTGTCTAGTTCTACACACGCTGTGAACTGACCCTTGAATGGCTGGCTGGGCTATTTTATTAGAAATAGGAACTAATATTTGGATGCTGAAATAACTCTTCTTTGTTTACTAATGGGACAAAACAAACTTTTTCTTTGCTGAACTCAGCTCTTATCTTTTGCCCACACGCCTGGAGCCAGCCCTGGCTGGACACTGGGTTTAAGGAGAACGGTGTCTCCTGGCACTGCTGGGTTCCGAGAGGGGCTTCCCTGCGGGAGGGAGGAGAGCCTTCGTCTACCTCTGGGGGGACGGCAGCGCACGGGCTCTGTCCCCTTCTTCTCCGCTCCCTGCCCTGCCTGTGGGAGGCGGCGAGAGGGCAGAGCAGGTACTTGCAGGAGGAGCTGGCGAGGGCTGGGCTCGCTCAGACCCCTCGGCCCCCGCATCCCCACCTGCTGGTGCCTCTGTCTTATCCTTTGATCAGTGTGAGGTCAGGAGAGACGACTGTCCTTCACTGGTTCTGGGGCCCAGAGATTCTAATGGTGTTTCCTGCCTTTCCTTCACGCAGGGTGAAGCAGCGATGGGTGCGAGTCCCTCCTCTCCGCCCCTCTGACGCAGGACACGACTACTCCTCTCTTAGGAGGATCCAAGGAGCTGTCCCAGCACTTAGTAAACCTCCCCACACACTCCAGGAAAAGATTCTCCCTAGGGGTGTGCACAGTTTAACAAGGAGTGAGATGGGTGTTTCCATGGAGGTGCTGATTTCATGAGACAAATGACAGGCAGCCTGCCCACCACCCCAGTGTTCTTCACTTGAGGTAAGTGCAATTAGCTCACTGGAATACAAGGATCTGGTTAAATCACAAAAGAGTATTAGAAGAAAAGTGTTGGGGAAAAAAGAGACATACAACAGGCAATCAAGATACTCTTCACACGGCAGTGGAAATGCATCTACAGGCAGGAAGAGGTTATCACCTAGGATGAAGAGTGCCGACTGCAGGCTGGTCTCTGCCTCCTGCCTCCGCACGCGGGATCCACGGTGAACGAGGGAAGCGCCCCGCGTCCCACACCAGCCGGCTGCCCTCCCCGCCCACCTGGCCCCCCACACTCACAGCATCCACCACACAGATGTCTTCCCTCCCCCGATACTTCCAATGACTACAGTTAACAGGAAAGCATTTTGAGGTAAAAATCGGCCAAGTACTTATTAAAAAATGGTTGATTTTAAATTAATCTATTACCTTTACGAATATATGTAAACATACATGTTCTAGATAGAAAACAAATATTTAAGTGAAAATTTAAAGAAAGATTACTTCTCTTATTTAATATGCTCTTAAGATTTGAACTTTCAAGTGTACTTGTAAATGAGATTATTTTTAACTGAGCTAAAACTTATCAAACGCAAATACTCAGAGCTCTTAACAACTGAGGATAACAGAAAAATGACAGTCAGTTAAGTGACTCAGAACTAACCAGAATGATCTTTCCTGATATATATTAAGTTAAAGAGGTGATCAACTGGATTTTTTTAAAAAATGACTACAGTGTCAGAAACTACAGCAATACACAGGTACCTATATGATTTGCAAAATTCAGCTCTGAAATGAAAAATGAAATTGGAGATGAAAATTCTAAAGATAATACTAAGGTAACTGAAATTTTTCTGGAGGACTAGGTCAAACTATTGTGGCTGCTCAGCTTGGTCTCAAAACTTCAGTCAACTTTAAAGAAACGAAAAGTCGCTCTATGACTATGAGAGATTGAGGTTCAGCTGGGGATCCAGTCAAAACTACACTGAGAACAGAACTGGATACAGCTTAGAAAAGTCTGTAAAAGTCGGTGTTGGTTTCTAAGAGGTTTTGGCACCAGAGGAATGGCACGTGAAGGGCGGATGGTACAGTGCTGTGTGCGTGTGCCAAGGAGAGGATGCTTGCCTGAAAGAAAGCACCAGAGCCTCCATGCCACACGGCCAGCAGCACCTCAGTTTGTACAAAAACCTCCCTGGTAACTATGACATCACTTTGCATCCATCATCACTCACAGTGTGGGGCAGAGAAGGACCCCAGACCTGGACACTGAGTCAGTCCACACCTGGCAGCAGGGAAGACCCGAAGAGCCTGGTGATGCATCCCCCCACCCCGCCCTCGCCCTCTTGAGTCCTCACAAGGACTGAGCAAGATGCACCTCAACTGTCCCTGAACAGCACGTTATATTGTGCACAGAGACGCCACACAGAAATGCTCTCACGTCAGGTATCCCTGACACTCATGTTTAAATCAAATGCAATTACTTATGACTGAGGGATTGCACATAGCTTCCACAGGGCACAAGTGCTAAAATGCTCACCTCAATTAAACAAATACCAACATCCACTGTGTACTATTTACTAAAAAGTGAACAAGAAGATTAATGGAAATGAGAACATCACACAATTTACTTTCCTATCGAAAAGCAACTGAGAAAAATCACTGCCGAACCACAGAACAAATATGGGAAAGATAAACTGAGGCATGGCCCACGTTTGCTCAGACTGTGAACTATGAATTCCCACTGCACAACTGGAGCTTGGTGGGGAGGTGGACCCTGGGCACCAGGAGAGGCCCTGGCTGCCTGGAGGTGGCGTGGGAGGAGCCAGGAGCAGGATGAGCAGGACCAGTGCCCATAAGCGAAGGTCTCAGCCTGGGGAGAGGGGAGGCCTGAAGGGTTGAAGCAGGGGGTGACAGATGGGCTTTGCCAACAAGGGGCTGGGGACAGGAAGACGGTGTGGCCCTGCGGTGACACGGGGCGTCCTGCAGGAACCGGGCACGGTGGGGGCAGAAGTAGGGCCTGAGGAGGAGCAGCACCCTGGCAGCCGACCCAAGGGGTGAGGAGGGTGCAGGAAAGTCTGGGGGAGACATCTGTCCATGGAGGAGGGAGGCCTGAAGCTCAGAGCAGAGGTCAGGCTACAGAGTGGATGCTGGAGGCACCAGTCAGCTTGCTTGAGTGGATGAAATCTCGGAGTCTGAACAAAGACTGGCAACCCCAGGGGAAGCCAGTGTCCAGGGCCACTTCCAGCGCAGGGGCCGCAGGGGAAGGAGGCTGGGGCCCGCTCACCACAGGGGAAGGGCAGCAGGGCATGGGGGGCGTCTCTCCCAGGAGCGGGACCAGCCTGGAAGCGCTCCGCAGAGCACCAAGGCCAGCACAGCCGTGGATCCCAGGATGGCTGGAGATGTGAGAGACACGAGAGGACGCGGGCCTCAGGTGGAATCTCCGAGGCACCACCCAGACAGCTAGTTCACGCTGGGCTGTAAAGTAGAATGTGTGGGGCTGTGAGCAGTCAGAGCGACAGAAGCTCAGGGGGTTAAGAGCCTGAGGTCCTGGCCAACCCTCCCCCATCCTCCAGAGGGAACCAGGATTTGTCTTAAGACAGCTGAAATTTAGAAAACTGTAATAAATTGGTTTAAAGCTCAACATTCAGAAAACTAAGATCATGGCATCCAGTCCCGTCACTTCATGGCAAATAGATGGGGAAACAGTGGCTGACTTTATTTTTTTGGGTTCCAAAATCACTGCAGATGGTGACTGCAGCCATGAAATTAAAAGATGCTTACTCCTCGGAAGGAAAGTTATGACCAACCTAGACAGCATATTAAAAAGCAAAGACATTACTTTGCCAACGAAGGTCCATCTAGTCAAGGCTATGGTTTTTTCCAGTAGTCATGTATGGATGTGAGAGTTGGACTATAAAGAAAGCTGAGCGCAGAATTGATGCTTTTGAATTGTGGTGTTGGAGAAGACTCTTGAGAGTCCCTTGGACTGCAAGGAGATCCAACCAGTCCATCCTAGAGGAGATGAGTCCTGGGTATTCATTGGAAGAACTGATGCTAAAGCTGAAACTCCAATACTTTGGCCACCTGATGCAAAGGGCTGACTCATTTGAAAAGACCCTGATGCTGGGAGAGATTGAGGGCACGAGGAGAAGGGGACGACAGAGGATGAGATGGTTGGATGGTTATCACCGACTCGATGGACATGAGTTCGGGTGAACTCCAGGAGTTGGTGATGGACAGGGAGGCCTGGCGTGCTGCAGTTCATGGGGTTGCAAAGAGTCAGACACGAGTGAGCAACTGAACTGAACTGAGTAAGTATTAAGAGGTAAGTGTACACGAGGCACATGCATTACAGGCACACAAATGACTGAAACTGTGAGGAGTAAAACACCTAGCATGTGCATGAGTGTGCACGTGTGCAGGGCCTGCTGGACAACAACTCCTTTATTTGTGAACCAGGGATTGGTTAACTGTTGTTACAAGCGTTTGGTACAGCAGGGTCCAAATTTTGTTTGTGAATTTGTAAAGTCCCAATAAACCTGCATGGTGGCACATGTCACCTGAACTGACAAGGATCTTGATTATCACTCCTAATCTAATTTCACCCATTTCCCTGCCGGAATCGCTACTGGGATGTAACATGAAATGTCGCATATGCACTATATTACCTTCCTAAAGCTCCCAAATGTTGAAATTTCCAAAGTCACCTAGCCCAAGGGTTTTGAAAAAGACTGCAGATCGAAAGCTCCAGAGGCTGTTGACAGACAACCTTGAGACCAGTGATCCACCCAGGGAGTTAAGTTAGGTTTGCTCATGCGAAGTCAGGAACTCAGCTTACACTGAAGGTGCATGTCATCAACTGCCCTGGGTAACTGACCACTACCCCTGAGCTCACAGACTGGGCTGTAAGAAGCTCCACCAACGTAAAGGGCAGTGCTGGAACCAGTGGACAGGATACTCCCTCGTAGATAATTACCTTGCACATAAAACACGCGTAATTCCCATAGGTTCCATCTAAAGCACCACGCCCACCCTCCAGGGGCCATATCACACATGCAGAGTGGACGGCTGGAGTCTTGACGCTTAAGCAGACGCCTGAGGACAAAGGACTCCTGACCATATGGGCAACGGGAAGACCCTGCAGGGAGGATGTGGGAAGTCTTCCCTATGTGCTGTGGGCAGCTGGCGAGGCCATGGGGTAGAGTGTAGGGTCAGTACTAACCACGTTGCAGATTTTACTGTAAGACACTACAAAAATTTTAAGCAAGTTTCTGACAGGATCTGACATACTGTAAAAGGATGTATTTGGGATGTGAGCTGTCAGACAGTCGGGACACAGAAAAGAATGTATGTATGAACAAACCTAATTCCCAGGGTGGATCACTGGTCTCAAGGTCATCTGTGAATAGCCTCTGGAACTTTCGATCTGCAATCTTTTTCAAAACTCTTGGGCTAGGTGACTTTGGGAATTTCAATATTTGGGACCTTTAGGAAGGTATCATAGGAAGGAGCATTTAGGAAGGTAATGAATGCCCTTAGGGGAGAAAGATCAACTATGATCTGCTTTAGGCAGAAGGCTCAAACGTCTATAATGATGGATGGTGACTTCAGGAATTAAATAGCTACAATCACATAAACATTACTAATTTAATGATTCTGATTCTTAGCTTATACTTCCGGCATCATTGCAT
This sequence comes from Bubalus bubalis, assembly GCF_019923935.1. Lineage (NCBI taxonomy): Eukaryota > Metazoa > Chordata > Mammalia > Artiodactyla > Bovidae > Bubalus > Bubalus bubalis. The sequence continues at coordinate 294,340 of NC_059158.1, forward strand.
CATTACCCCTAATATGAACAACTTGATGATTTCAAATTGTGGTGCTGGAGAAGACTCTTCAGAGTCCCTCGGATGGCAGGGAGATCAAACAAGTACAATCCTAAAGGAAATCAACCCTGAATGTTCATTGGAAGGACTGACACTGAAGCTGAAGCTCCAATACTCTGGCCACCTGATGCGAAGGGCTGACTCACTGGAAAAGACCCTGATGTTGGGAAAGATTGAGGGCAGGAGGAGAAGGGGGCGACAGAGGATGAGATGGTTGGAGGGCATCACCGACTCGATGGACGTGAGTCTGAGCGAACTCTAGAAGATAGTGAGGGACGGGGAAGCCTGGCGTGCTGCAGTCCATGGGGTTGCAAAGAGTGACACGACTGAGCAACTGAACAACAATATGAACGGTAACAATAAAAACAAAACATATTTGAAGAATAAATGATGCTATCACCATCTAATAAAAGCATCACACAACAATAACGACAGGATATCACAACAAGCTGTTGAACGAATAAAGGTAACACAACTTTCCAGCAGGTCACGGGTACAGCCACACACGCCCCAAAGATGTGATGTCTAATAAGAACAGAACCATTTTCACACCAGGCGACACCAACACGTTAGTAGGTGGCCTGGCTTTATGTATTCCATGGTACTTCAAACAAAGAAACAAGTGTCTGATCAATCAAAAATGTATCTCTTTCAATGAGCAAGTTATTCCTAAAACACACATTACCAAGTGATCTAAGTGACATTTATTTGACGTCACAATGATAATACTGGAACTGTCTGCCATCTTTCCGCAGTTGAATTTTCTCTGCTAAATTATGATGCTCTTACTCCCATACCTTCTCCTTGAATCTTTCATATCTTCGGCAACTGTAACTCGGTCTTCCGTAGAAGCGATCAAATGTCTTAAGTAAATTTTCTGCAGTTTTCTGACTGCAGAAAACTGCACTCAGTCTACTGCTTCTATGTAGGCAAGAAGCACCCCAGGAAGCAAGTGTGTGTTACTGAGATGATCACATACTCTGAGGTGTAATTAATTATCCTCTGGAATTTAAGATTAGCTCTAAGCCATTTTAAGCACTAATAATTTAAAGTCTCCTAAACTCCAAACTATCAAAAAGTGGGTTTAAGTTAATAAAGATTTAAAAATCAAGTCAATCCCTTAGTAAATATGGAAAAAATGGGAACAAAAAGAAAAGCATCTTAAGCATGTATCAAGAAAAGCAAATCTATATTCACATGTCAGGATGCATGGACCTGGAGACCAGTAAACTGAAACCACCCACCTGTTGGGGGCAGGCAGTCCCTCCAGTCGAAGTAGCCAGCGTAAATGCCAGGTTCCAAGGAGCCCACGATGGGGTCTGCCTTCAGCTCAATGTAGCTTTCAAACAGCCTCTGGTCCAGATCTTTGAGTGAGGCCATGCTCACCTGTGAGCACAGTGAGAGCACCCCAGTGAGGCCACGCCCGCTCACACGCACAAGTGGAGCACGCACGGCGTCTACTCGTGGGTGAAGAAAACAGTGAAACAATATAAGTAAACGCTGAGCAGGTTTGAACAGTACTTACCGGCTTTCCCACAAAAAGGCATGACTTTTGCTTCGCCGCTGGTAATAAAGAGCACTCTAGCATGGCAGGCGCCCTGCTTCCCCACTATCTACACTGCACTCTGAAGCTCACTCAAAACAGTTACAGAAACATAAAATCATGGTTTTATTTTAATGTTTCCAACTTAAATTTTCTAGTTTACTAGTTAAAAACCTTTTTTGGTAAGAATAATTAGTAAAAATTAAACTTTTGAGGAAGAAAAAAATAACATAAAGAAAGCCCTGTTATTTTCATTTCAAAGACGACAGAAAGAGCACTTTTAATTGAGCCAGCGCTATAGAAATAAACTCACTGAACTATAATCAGAACCACTATGGGGAGCGGTGGGCGGGGGTGCAGATTGCTGGGTAAGACAGGCTCAAGAGGCTCGAGGATGGACTGTGCAAGACTCTAAGACGAGGCGCAGGGCCACTGTTTCGTAGTAACTGTAAATGGAGGGTAACCTTTGACAGTTGTATTAAAAAAAAAACAACAAAATGTTAACTAGAATAAATACAGCAAAAAAAAATTATATACAATTATGCTAAAAATAATCAAATATGTAAAATATATTGCCTACGGTTCAAGTGACTCAAAAATCTTTAAAACTGTTTGCTGTAAGGGAGCTTCCCTGGACTTAAAAAAAAAACACCTGTCCTTTCTCTATCTCCACGCTGAAATATTGGAAAGAGATTTACAGGCGTCATAGAAAACCTCACTCAAGAATTGAATGACAAACTAAAAGACTCCACATGCTGCAACTAAGATGTGGCCCAGCCAAATAAGCAATAAATACATAAAAATGAGTATACATGTCTAGAAAATACATGTCTAGAAAAATATATATGTCTAGAAAATACATAAAAATGAGTATACATGTCTAGACATTCACAGGCCTCCTTGGCCTGTGAACGTCTCAGGAGATAGAAGAGTTTGGGGGTGGGGGCCCCATCCTATCCATTTCTCTCTAGGCATTCGACTTAAAAAAAAATAATTTAACGCCAGACTTTAATGGCTATTATAACATTCTTGGGTAGATCAAAAATCTGCAACTATCCAAACTGCAAATTAGATCATTCTTTTAAAAAGACTGGCACAGAGTAAACCAGCTTTTTATATATGTAAAGGTCATTCCTTGGGTTTATGTAATTACAGCTACTAATAAAATTATAAGCCAAAGTTTATTAACCATACAGCTCTGGTTTTCCCTTCTCAAAGGGCTCAGAGACTGGCCTGCAGCCTCTGAGCCCCTTTAAAAAGACCATTCTAGCCAATGAGCATATGAGAAAGTGTTAACCTGCTAAGCAGGGAAAGACATGCAAAAGAAAACACCGCAAGAGGATGTTTCCTATCAAATGAGAACTAATTGGCAGTGATGGCCAAACGCAAGGGCGCAGCTTCTGAACAGCAGCCCGGCAGGCAGAGTCTGCCGGGAGGGAGCCTCTGCAGCGGCAGTTCACTTCCAGGAATTTACTGTGAGGAAGGGAGGAGGGTGACGCGGCCAGCGTCCCCTCTCAGTGACAGCCACAAAAATCACCTGAAGGTTCCCAGCAGGAAAAAGTGAAAACAAGAATTATACAATGGCACATCCAACAGTAACAAATACTATAAAGCCATGAAACTCACATTTATAAAAATGGAGAAGTGCTCCCAACAGAACAGCTAAGGGAAAGAGATATATTCATTATAAACTAAATTCAGAAAATTGTTTCATATTTTAATGACATACATAGACACAGGTCTATGTAAGATACTAATCACTATATATTCTAAAATAAGACAGTGTTTATCTTTGGTGGATTACAGGTGATTAAAAAAAACTTTTTTACATTTTTCAGTATTTCTCCTTTTGAAAAATGATTAAGTCTTATTTAAAAAAAAAAAAAAAAAGAACGTTTGCTTTGGCTGTGCTGGCTTTCTGCTGTTGGGGGGCCGTCTCTGGTTGTGCTGCGAGGGCTTCTCACTGCGGCTCCTCGTGTTGCACAGCGTGGGCTCCAGAGTCTCAGCAGCCCTGGGGCATGAGCTTAGCTGCCCTGCAGCATGTGGAATGTTCCAGACCAGGGACTGAACCTGGGTCCCTGCATTGGCAGGTGGGTTCTTAACCACTGGACCACCAGGGAAGTCCAGAGGTCTTATTTTTATAATAAGAAAAAGAAAATGCAAGATAAAAAAACGTTTCCAACACTTGAGACTGGGAGGCGCTGGCATTGCAAGTGGAAATGCACAGGCGCACAGGGCTCCACAGCACAGCCCAACAAAGGCCTCCAACGGGGCTCATTCAGATGAAGTGTCTCGCAGAGTAAGAGGATGTGGAAATGCTGACAACTTTCATGTTTATTATTTAATGCTGCTTTATAAAGTTCAAAATGATATACACTTAACCAACCAGCGTCAGATCCTATTCCTCTGGTGTCTTCTCATATAAACAATTTTGTCATAAAAAAAAAAACACAAAAAACAATTTTGTCCTTTACTTTAGGACATGTATGATGCCAGACCAGTAGGCACTCTGGACTTAGCCTGAGAAAACGTGAACTGGAGGCCTGCTGTGCTAACCTCCCTCTCTCTGAGCATCTTTCTGCATGAAAAACAGTTAATAATACTTTCCTTAATTACTTCAGAGAGCTATTTTCATCAAACAAACTGTGTAAAAAAATCATTCTAGTTTTAAAGGATGAAAAGTGAAAAAGTGAGTTAGTCACTCAGTCGTGTCCGACTCTGCAAGCCCATGGACTGTGGCTCACCAGGCTCTTCTGTCCATGGGATTCTTCGGGCAAGAATACTGGAGAGGGTTGCCATTCCCTTCTTCAGAGGATTTTCCCAATCCAGGTATCCAGCCTGTATCCCCTGCATTTCAGGCAGATTCTTTACTGTCTGAGCCACCAGGGAAGCAAGCCCCAAAGGATGAATGATAATTAAATTTTAATAAACTCCTAACAAGCATGATTATTTATGTAAAAATTAATTCTACTCTTGCAGATGAAGAGCAAGATAAAGGGGACTAAAAAGGCCAGTGAAGCTCTTCATGAAACAGAATACAGAAGGAACTATGCCTGGAGAAACTTTGGCCAAGTCCCCGAGCATGGCTCGGGGAAGACCTGTGAGAGGTGGGGTCCGAGGGCTGAAGACGCCCAGCAGCAGCTCTGAGGCAGCCTTCCCTCTGACAGCAGAGTAGAGCATGGGTGACCAGTGTTCAGGGGATCTGAATGCCCCAGACTGCTTTGGGATCTGGGCCTCCAGAGTTATGTTACCTGAGAAGGGCACCATGAAAAACAGGGGCAGCTGGCAGTTTTACCTTAATGCAAGAAATATATTTTACTTCATTGTCATCATGAAATTAAGGAATTCACTCATAAAAAACAGAAACAGCACAGAGACTATAAATCTAGTTTGCTGTCTATTCCTTTAATGCTCAGTTGAAAGCTTTAAAAATATTCAATCCCAAATTCTGAGTGCCACAAATAGCACCCCCTAGATCCTCAAATCACCTTGGTTTCAGAACACAAGAGCCTGGACAAAGATGTGGAAGGACACGAGAGCCCACCTGCACGTCAGTCTCATTCTGCTTCTTACTGACACAGGCTGACTCCAACAGAAAATCCCTAAGTATAAAAAAGACTCAAAATTCTCCAAGCCAGGCTTCAGCAATACGTGAACCGTGAACTTCCAGATGTTCAAGCTGGTTTTAGAAAAGGCAGAGGAAACAGAGATCAAATTGCCAACATCCGCTGGATCATGGTAAAAGCAAGAGAGTTCCAGAAGAACGTTTATTTCTGCTTTACTGACTATGCCAAAGCCTTTGACTGTGTGGATCACAATAAACTGTGGAAAATTCTTCAAGAGATGGGAATACTAGACCAACTGACCTGCCTCTGAGAAACCTGTATGCAGGTCAGGAAGCCACAGTTAGAACTGAGTACGTCAAGGCTGTATATTGTCACCCTGCTTATTTAACTTATATGCAGAGTACATCATGAGAAACGCTGGGCTAGAGGAAGCACAAGCTGGAATCAAGATTGCCGGGAGAAATATCAATAACCTCAGATATGCAGATGACACCACCCTTATGG